>NW_012152063.1:2548539-2550162 GCF_000956105.1 Propithecus coquereli
TTGTCAAATAAAAAAATGAATAAGCGAATAAATGTACATTTGACAGACAGAGGAAAATTAAGAACTATTTGGGCAGTGTTTCTTTAAAAAAAATGCCAAACACTGGAGATTTTTAAAATGTAAAATTTTCTGCAGACAGTACCCAACTTAGGATGCTTTGACTTTTGATTTTTCAACTTTACGATGGTGCAGAAGCAATGTGCATTCAGTAGAAACCATACAAGTACCATACAATCATTCTATTTTTCACTTTCAGTAAGTATTCAATATTACCATGAGATATTCAACACTTTATTATAAAATAGGCTTTGTGTAAGCTAATTTTGTTCAATTGTAGGCTAATGTGTTTTGAGCGCATTTTAGATAGGCTAGGCTAATCTATAATGTTCAGTAGGTTAGGTATATTAAAGGCATTTCCAACTTTGGATATTTTTAACTTATAATGAGTTTATCAGGACATATGTAAGTCACTCCCATTTAGGCCAAGGAGCACCTGTCCTTTAGAGTAGTATTTCTAGAAATATAAAGTATGCCAGGATGAAAGAATGTTGTTGTTTTCAAGATGAGTTTTGCTAATAATATTTTATTATTCAAAGGAATAACAACAAGCTGCACAAGCTGGTTAATACAAGCTGTAGATTCTTTGCCTCCCAGACCAACACAGACTTTCTGGTGGAAGTGCCAACACTCATGCTGGCCCCAACTCATTGGCAAGAGCTAAGAATCAATGAGCCATAAAATAGAAGACAAAGAGGAAAGAGAAAAGAAATTAATAAGAGAAAAAGAAGGCAACGAACTAGTCCTGGTGGCAGATGTTCATGTGCCACAGATGCATTCAGCTCCAGTTTGCTCAGTTCTTGATTCTGACTCTAAGTTATTTGGTGGCATTAAACAAATCACTTAGATTTCCATTGCCTCAGTTTCCTAGTGTACAAATTGGGGATAACATCCCTGCCCCTTTAAAAAGTTCAAATAGCATTGAGGTAGAAAATTGGAAAGGCTCAGCCTGGTGCCTGTGAAGCATATTTATAACTCCCTGGAGCAAGGCAGATTGGAGCTAAAAGTATCATTATTTTTGTAGTTACAAAGTCAGAATCCATCCTCCATCGTGATGTAAGCCTTTGAAAGAGCTCTTTGTTTTTATGCCTAAGCTTTGGCCCATAGGGAAAAATATTCTGTCTTTCAAAAAGTTTCTTTCATAAACAGGTCATTCTTTTTAAGTGGGTTTCGCTGACTATGTTTATTAACATGTAGTAACACTTAAGGAAGGTTTGATTTGGTACTGGGAATAAAGCAGTGTGGGCATCCTGCCACTCCTTAGCCTAAAAAGAAATATTGTCTAGAACAAGGCCCGAGGCATTCAGGAGGCCAGCTCTGTTGCAGGTTGCTGCTTGGGCCTTGCATCACTCAAACCAAGCAGTGCAAACAATGGTGCATTTCCCAGAGGGCCTTCATCCTAGACAAAGCCAGGGATGAAAATTACTCAGCCTTCCTTAGTCACTGAAATGATTTCACCAGAGAGACATCTCTGTCAATAAAAGGGAGATGAAGACATTCATATTGATAAACAGCAGAAAATTTAATTTACCAGGCCATCTTTGCATGTTTTCTTTCTGTCCATGC
>NW_012152063.1:2550505-2553215 GCF_000956105.1 Propithecus coquereli
TAATTAATGTTGCCTTGAATATAAAATAAAAGGGACTTTGTTGAAAAAACTTCTACCAGATGTCTGTTTCTTAAAATTCTGAACCTTATATTTATGTCTTATAAAAAGAACCTACAGTTAATAAATATTTTACTGCATGGCAAGGAGAAGAGAGTCACCCTTGAGCTTTAGCCTAAATTAGTCGTGAATTATTATATTTATTTCGTAGATGAGAAAACTGAGGCTCAGAAAGTCTGGAACTTTCTCTGTCCTCACATCCCTTTTGACATTGAGGCATACATAGAAATTGGTCATTTTGGTACCATTCTTCCTTTCTTTCATTGACGAGAGTAATACTAAATTTCATCAAAATAATTCAAATTGACTTTGAATCTAATATAATTTTTTAATATCAAGCATTTCCAGATAAAGATGAAGCTCTGAGTTGCAAATGTGTTGTTACAGGAATTATCCTACGATGAACTGGAATCCTATCAAAATGGCCCATCTGCCAAAATGGGACAGAATATCCTAGATGTGAAAAGGGTAATTGGGGACTACCATGTGGGCCAGCACCCTCACGAGTCCCCACCCAGAGTTCCACCCTAGCCCCACACCCTGACTTCTGACCATCCACATCTTGGGCTGAGCTCTGTTCATATTTGGACACTTGGAACATGACCTCTACCCCCACACACAGGCCATCAGCCACTTGTCTACAATGCAGGCATGGTTCTGCCTGTTCCCGGCTACTGAAGATGTCCTGGTTGGCAGAGTTCCTATGGGCAGTACAGAGTGTTGGCAGGGCAGTCCTAAATGCTGATGTAGCTGACTGTGCTCATCACCTGGGGTTCTGTGGGCCCCACCCTGCTAGGTCTGCCCTGCTAACAGACAAAGGTACTATGCCTGAGGGCTTCAGCCTCCCAGGCTCCCACCTACCCTAGGGTGGGAGAGATCAATAGTTTGAAGCACCACTGACCACAGAAGCTGTAGTGCAGTAAGAGAATGGTCTCCAGCAGAGGGAAATTATGCAGCCACAACCAGGAGGTAGACTCACCACTCTCATGCCTCAGAATACGGAGAGGAGATCAAGCAGGTTACGCTAGGCCCCTCCACATCCTGGACCTTCCTTTCCAGGCTACTTCTGTCCTCTCTGGTATCTACAGTCCCACGTACTTAATTTTGTTCACTTAATTTGTTTCTAATTCAGAGGTGGTCACTTTCAATCTTTCCAATTTTTTAAAGGTGGAGGAGTTGTTGTTGGATGAACTGAGCAAAGCCTTGAAGGATAAGCAAGAACACTTCCTGTTGCAAGATACAAGTGAGATTTGCAGGCAGATGTTGTGGAGTGGGCTCAGGTGCTCCCTCACAAGAACAAAACCCCCACTGAAGTCTGCTTGGATCTCATAGTGCTTCCTTGTGAATAGCTGAGCAATCTTTCAGAGCTGATCTCTTTCTCAAAGGGTGGAGTGCCGGGGCCCTCCAGGTCCAGGAGGCCACTGAGGTCCTAGCCTAACTCTTCATCTATTCTCTTTTCAAGTCTGTTGTGGTTGTTGCTGCTTTGTTTGGTTGTTGTTATTATTGAAATATAGTTCATATGCCATAAAAACTCACCATTTTAAAGTGTACAATTCAGTGATTTTTTTTCAGTATAATCACAATGTTGTGCAACCATCTCCACTACCTAATTCTATAACCCTTTCATCACCCCGAAAGAAATCCTTTACCCATTAGCAATCACGCCCTGTTCCCTCCTTTTCCCAGCCTGTGGCAACCAATAATCTACTTTCTGTCTGTAGATTTACCTATTTTAAATATTTCATGTAAGTAGAATCATGCAATATGTGGCCTTTTGTGTCTGGCTTTTTTTACACAAAGTTTACCCGTGTTGCAGCATGTGTTTCAGTACTTCATTCTTGTTTATGGCTAAATAACATTTCATTATATAGAAATACCATATTTTGTTTATCTATTCATCCATTAATAACATTTGGGTTGTGTCTACCTTTTGGCTAAGATGAATAATGCTGCTATGAACATTTATGTACAAGTTTTTATTTGTTTGCAAAATGTTTCAAAATACATTTGAAAAGTTCTTTCATATAGAAAGCTTTAGCTTTCACTACTTTAGTCTCTGGGGATTATTTTGGTCCTATTGTCTATCTTGTCAAGGCTGAACATAGATCCTTTATTACTCTTAAACATCTCTAGAAACCTAATCTTCCCATGGCAATGGGGTACTTGGTTGACTTGAGGAAGGTTTTCTACCAAGGTATGCACAAGAGAAAGCATATTAATCTATTTCAAAATAGTATCAGACTATACATCAATAATGGTTGATCACTCAAAGTGACACGTTTCCATTAAGCTAACTTAAAATTCTTTAACTGAGGAAGATCAACCAACAAGACACCAGCTCCCATTCCTTAAATAGGCTTTATTCTTTAAACTTAAAGATTTAAATCTTTTTTTATCTTAAGAAATTTAAAAATTTTTATGGCTGGGTGCAGTAGCTCACACCTATAATCCTAGCACTTTGGGAGGCCGAGGTAGGAAGATTGTTTGAGCCCAGGAGTTTGAGGTTGCAGTGAACTATGATGACACCACTGCACTCTAGCCCAGGTGACAAAGCAAGATCCTGTCTCCAAAAAAAAAATGAAATTAAAAAATGTTTAAATCAAAGATTTAATCTTTTTTAAAATCTAAGAAAGGAGAAAAATTTTTTATCTGC
>NW_012152063.1:2553265-2553861 GCF_000956105.1 Propithecus coquereli
AAAGACTTTCCCCCAATTCCCACTTCTGTCTCCTTTGAGACTACTGGAAGTTTCTAGAGCTGATGAAAGCACCTGTAGGGTAGAAAGACCAGCACGGGGAATGTGGTTTAGCAAGTCATTTGTAGAATTATTCTTGGCACTGAGCACCACTGGCATGGTGGGGGTTTCTGGCCAAATCCATCTGGTTTTCTTCATGTTGCACACTCTGAGATGGGTGACCTACGACTGCTGAGACAGCACCAGGATAACATTCCTTCTCATTACAGCAGCCATTCTGCTAGAGCAGTCCTCAAAAGAGGGAACCATTTTTAGGTAGGAAAAGAATCTCCTTGTTGTCATCTAAAACCGCCCCTCTCCTCTGGGTTCAGTGGGAGAAAGTTACAACATTCAAGGGAAGGGCAGATCTCTCCCAGGCCCCCCAACACATATAAGCACATTTGATCTTCATGGTTACCCTGCAATGTTGTTCCCAGCAAGACTGTCACCGAATTTGTGTGTGTGTGTGTGTTTGTCTATATATACATATATTTATATATACATATGTCCTTGTAGGCCAAGGCTTCCTAGCTGTTTGCCATGTGACAATTCTCCCTTTG
>NW_012152063.1:2565711-2597607 GCF_000956105.1 Propithecus coquereli
GCAATCTGCTGCCCACGGGGTATGTGGGAAGAAGGCCAATCACACTGGCCTTCGGAGTAGCAAATGGAACTGAGCAAAGGTGACTAGGTGGGGAGGCCTTTTCCCTCCTCTTCACTGGGACTTTGTCCCTGGGTGCTCACCAGTCACCAGCAAAGCCCAACGCTTAAAGCAAATGTTCTGCCTTAATGAAAGAATACGTACCGCCTTCCTCTTAAGCCTCAACCCCTTCAAACTTCATTCCAGAACCACGGAATTTTGCCCTGCCCTATGACCTCAGAAACTGACAGAAGACTTTTTTGGAAACCAAGAAATTAAACTCTAACAGAAATTTGATGCAACACCCTGCCAGGGCTGGATGAAGATCTTTAGAAATCCTGAGCATCAAAGAGATTATACTTCACATCCCACCACTACCCACCGTATATAATACAATATTTTTTTAAAAAGATCTAAACCCTGTGAAAGTTCAGACTCTTAACATGATAATGATGTTTTTTCTGAAATATCAAAATTTCTTTCTAATTTTTTTTCTATTTTTATGTCCCTGTTTACTGGTGATCTAAGCATATATTCAGCCTATTTACTGGGAATTCTATCCCTGCCTCTGCTCAACCTGCTCGTACCCACCAAATGTCTGTCATTTGATTAGTCTGGTAATTTGTATCACAAGTGTTTCCATTGGAACAATCATCCTTGATGTGACCTTCTCTCTGTGGAAGGAGATCTGAGGAAGCAGGAGTAGGATCTTCTAACATTTTTACCATGGAGTCAATGCATTCATTTAATACACATTTCTTGAGCACCCATGGTGTTCTAAGCAGAGCAAAGGAAGTCAACTACATTACAAAGATAATGCTAGGGATGAAGTCACACACAGACAAAGTCTTGAAAGACGAGGAGATATAAGAGATGAGAAGGAGGCAAGCCCAGCAACATGGCAGAATAGGAGGCCTCTGCTTCTCCCTCCACCTACAGACATACTGAATAAACATCTATTCACAGATTAATTTCCTCTGAAAGAAACCCAGAAACCAGTTGAGAGATTCCTACCCAATCAGCTACTGAAAAACAACTGAAAAAACATCCACATTGAATGGGTAGGAAAAGCCGAGGCATACTCAGGCATGGATCCCACCCCAAGCACAGCTCCATCCAATCAGGAAAGGAATCCCCAACACCCAGCCTCTCGCTGTGGAGAGGAGGGTTTGGAGGTTGGACTTCATATATAGTGAGTGCCCTAACTCTAAGGTTCCCCACAGTTTCTGGGAGTAGAGGAGATTAAGTATACATGAGTCTCTCTAAACCATGAGGAAAAAAGCGGCAGTTTTGTATAGGTTCTTAAGCACTTCCAGAGGCTCCATTCCCTAAGAGCAGTGCAGAGAAGGAGCTTTAAAAAATGTAACTTTTTATTTCTCTCCAGAAGGGATTTATGCCATGCATCAGGTACCCCAACTTTTATAGCTACCATCTGAGGGAATGCATCCTAAAAACCTCCTGCTCTGAAAGCAGAAGGGACTAGGCATATATGAGTCTCCTTACATCATAGAACATAGAGGTGGTTTTAAATGGGCATGGAAACACTTCCAGGGGCTACAGCCTCTGGGGGCAGTGCAGAAAAGAGGATGGAATCCAAAGCTCTCATTTTTCTCTCCAGAAGTGGTTTACCACACACTCTTCCAGTAGTTACCTGACAGCCTGGCTTCTAATGAACTTACATCAAGGAGCTAACAGGGGAGACAAACAGAAGTCCTCTGGCAGCCTCAGACTGAGCTCAGCACTTCTCACGCCTTTCCTCAACCTAGTGATAAATCAAGTTCTATCCATTCTTCCTGGCCGGAGTTTGTCCATGCACTGAGTGCCACAATTTCTATACATTCCACCCAAGGGACAGCCTCCTTAATGACCTAGCTCTGAGAGTCAACGGGGCATTACATTCCAAAGAAAACAAAAAGGTATATATACAACAGGTCTACTTTCAGCAGCTATCTCCCTAGGATCAGAGAGTGCAGCCTGAACTTGAGTACAGGTGTTTGTCACAAATCCTCTCCTTGGCTTCATGCAGAGAGAGTGGGAGATAAACACCCACACTTAGTTTCACCATGAGGATAGCAAGAACTGGAATACACACCAACCACCTCAACCTTGATACCAAAGCCAGGAAAGGATACCACAAAAAGAGAAAACTGCAGCCCAATATCCCTTATGAATATAGATGCAAAACTCCTTAATAAAATGCTGGCAAACAGAATTCAACAGCACATGAAAAGAATAATCCACCAGCACCAAGTGGGCTTCATCCCAGGGATGCAAGGATGTTTCAACATTTGTAAATCAATAAATGTGATTCACTACATAAATAAAAGCAAAACCAAAGACCATATGACCATCTCAATAGATACATAAAAAGCATTTAATAAAATCTTGCACCCTTTCATGATAAAAACCCTCAACAAACTAGGCATAGAATGAATATATCTCAGAATTATAAAAGCCATAATGACAAACCCACAGCCAACATCATACTGAATGGGGAAAAGCTGAAAGCATTCCCCTAAGAACTGGAACAAGACAAGGATGCCCACTGTCACCATGTCTATTCAACATAGTGCCGAAAATCCTAGACAGAGCAATCAGGAAAGAGAAAGAAAGAAAGCGTATCCAAATTGGGAAAGAAGAAGTCAAACTATAGGTCTTCATTGATGATATGATCTTGTATCTGGAAAACTCCAAAGATTCTTCCAAGAGTCTCCTGGATTTGATAAATAAATTCAGCAATGTCTCAGGATACAAAATCAATGTACATAAATCAGTAGTAGCATTTCCATATACCAATAACAGTCAAGCTGAGAGTCAAATCGAAAACTCAATACCATTCACAATAGCTACAAAGAAAATAAAACCGGTTAAGCAATATACTTAACCAAGAAGGTAAAAGATCTCCACAAGGAGAACTGTGAAACTCTGAGGAAAGAAATCTCAGAGGATATGAACAAATGGAAAAACATTATCATGCTCATGGATAGTTAGACTCAACATTGTTAAAATGTTCACACTACCCAAAGTAATTTACAAATTCAACGGTTAGAAGATCAAAAGAAGCATAATAATGCTATTAGTCAAGCATTGTTGCAACATTAGGTGAGTGTTAACCTTCGATATTCTTTTTTGAAATTTCTCCTGTCTTCTATCTAAACTTTTTGTATGAGTTTGCTTTTATGTTCTATTTGTTTGAATTAAAAGAAGGAACATAATAGTTTCTGTAACTTATTATTACAATGCAGGTGTATCATTATTATTATTATTACAGTATTACACTGTATTATTATTCCCATATATGAGCCATTACATTATTATTATTATTATTACCATATATGCTCTCTTCATCAGGCATCCAAGTTACATACAAATCCAACCTAAAGATATTCTCAGGAATGTATCTCATCCATAACCCAGGGACCACCTGTATATTACAAAGCTGTAGAAATCAAAGCAATGTGGTACTGCCATAAAAACAGATAGATAGACCAATGGAATGGAATGAAGAGCTGGAAATAAATCCATATACCTAAAGTCACTGGATCTTGAAGAAGGGTGCCAAGAATACACAATGGGGAAAGGATGGTCTCTTATATAAATGGTGCTGGGAAAAAAATATCACATGCAAAAAAAAAAAAAAAATGAAATTAGATCCTTGTCTTACACCATACACAAAAATCAATTCAAAATAGATTAAAGACTTAAATGTATAAAGACCTGAAACCATAAAACTCCTAAAGGAAAACACAGGGAAAAATGTCCATGACATTGGTCTTGGAAGTTATTTTTTGGATATGACACCAAAAGCACAGGCAATAAAAACAAACTACCTGAAAATAAAAAGTTTCTGCACAAAAAGGGAAACAATCAACAAAAGGAAAAGGCAACCTACAGAATGGGAAAAAACATTTTCAGACCATGTATCTAATAAAAGATATTTAATATCCAATACATAAGAAATTCCTACAACTCAATAGTAAAATAATAATAATCTGATTTTTAAAATGGCCAAAAGACCTGAATAGGCATTTTTCCAAAGGAGGCATACAAATGGCAAACAATTATGTGAAAATGTACTCATCACAAATCATTAGGGAAATGCAAATTAAAACCACAATGAGATATCGCCTCACAGCTGTTAGGATGGCTACGACCAAAAATTCAAAAGATCGCAAGTGTTGGCAAGGATGTGGAAAAATGGGAACCTCAGACATTACTAGTAAGAAAGTAAATTGGTACAACCATTATGGAAAACAGTATGGAGGTTCCTCAAAAAATTAAAACTAGAACTACCAGATGATCTAGCTATCCCACTTCTGGGTATGTATATCCAAAGAAAATAAAATCACTATTTCAAAGAGATATCTGCACTCCCATGTTTACTACAGCAATATCCAAAATAGTCAAAATATGCCAACAACATAAATATCTGTCAACGGATGAAGAAAATATGATACCTGCATATGTACACACACACACACATAAAATGGAATATTATTTAGCCTTAAAAATGAAGTCAATCCTGTCATTTGAGTCAACATGGATGAACCTGGAAGACATTATTCTGAGTGAAAAAAGCCAGCTACACCAAGACAGTTATTGCATGATCTCACGTATATGTGGAATCTAAAAAAGTCAAACTCATAGAAATGGAGTAAAATGGTGGTTACCAGAGGTGAAGGGGTGGGGGAAATGGGGAGATGTTGGTCAAAGGATACAAAGTCTCAGTTATAAGATGAACAAGTTCTGCAGACCTAATATATAGTATGGTGACTATACCTAATAATAATTATAGTATAATTGATATTTGCTAAAAGAATAGATCTTAATTAAGTATTCTCACCACAAAGGTAACTATGTGAGATGATGGGTATGTTAATTAGCTTGATTGTGGTAATCACTCCACACAATGTATACATGTATCCAAATATCATGTTGTATACCTTAAAAATATACAGTTTTTATTTGTCAATTATACCTCAATAAAGCTGAAAAAATTAAAATAAAATAAAATAAATAAGAGAAAATAATATGTTTTACTAAAAGTAAATGAAAGAAAAAAAACTATAACTTGGAACATACAAGAAACAAAAGTAGAGCATGTAATAATACGAATTAGTACTTATTGAGCACTTAGGACGTGCTAATTTATTAATATGTGCATGTGTATAAAATCTCACTTCATCCTTGTAACAATTCTACGAAGCTAAAAGAAGGTAATTGTGCCTGAGCTCAGACAGCCAGACTGGAATGACTCATCCATCTGGCTTCAAACCTAACTGTGCTGTTGCCGCTCATCGGCGCCCATTTCTCTCCAACAGCTAGTTAACCACTCATTGGCGCCCATTTCTCTCCAGCAGCTAGTTAACAGAAAGAGGATAAAGGTCATGATAAACTAAGGAGCCCTTTCTGCTCAATACCTTGTCTATTCTGCAGCCAGTATACTCAACTTTTTCACTTGGAGCACAAATTTAAATCTATAAAACAGCTTAAGGCTGAGAAATGCCAAAGTTCAAAATGCGTATTAAATGAAAGGAGAAAAAGCACCCATCCAACACTGCCTCTGATGATTTGCAGTCTGCAAGTACAGCCGGCCCCCTGAACAACATGCTGTGGCTGATTAAGCGTTTGGCATTCCAACCTGATGAATAAGATGTAGATGAAGAGGAACCAGAGGCATGTGAGTGACAAAGTCCACAGGGCCTTGCATATTACCTGGAACATTATTACCATGGAACATTCTAAGAGATGTTTGCTGAATATAAAAAGGAGCCTGAGGGACAGGACATCAGACATAGCTTGTTAGATGTATTGATAGCGTTATTTTATATATTTAAGAGGAATCCTGCTTAGACAGGAATAATTCCTATTGGCAGTACTTTGTATATTGTTCTATTTATTGATTTTATAGTTTTATTAAATGCAAACACTACTTACACAACTGATGAATCAAAACCTACAATTTAACAAGAAAAACGTTGTGATGGGTGAGAAAATCCTCCATATTCAATGTTGATCACAATGCCAATCTCTCGGGTAGACAGAAACATTAGGGAAGCAGCTTCTGCCTTTAAGGAATTACATCCTGTCATATCCTGTAGCAATAACAAGGCTGGACTGAGATGGAAGAGACAAGGACTCGGAATAATTCTTTGATAAGTCCCATGCTTCTCTGGACCTCTGGGTTCTCATCCATAAAATGAGGGGCAGTGTCTTTGAAATAAACTAGAAATCTACATTGATTTTCCTCCCTTCTTCTCTATGGCCAATTTCCTGCTGTCATGAAGCATTCATTACTGAGGAAAAAAACCACAGTTGGTATTGTTTAACTACATCATTTTGTGACATACATCAAGGTTTTAGAAATCTAAGAAATATCAAATTCCTGGGGAAAGAGGCAAGGAGGAGATCATGATTATTAGAACACTGTGAATGTTCTTGTTCTTTTAGGATGAAAATTGAGTATCAGAGGGCTCTGTGAACCTGTGATCGAAATCTGTGGTAGAAACTGGTGGTTCACAAAATTCAGGTTTCTGCTAGACTGCAGTTTTTAGTATAGACAGACAGGCAGCAATCACACTAAGGGGACTTTTTCAAGCCGGTTGTTTTTGAGTTTGCTCACAAGAGGGCAGTGCTGCTTAACAATTGTAGCCTTCCAGCGGGCCAGGCAAGGAAGGCTGGCAGGCTCCTCAACTTGTTTATCCCCACATAGGCAAAGCTGAAGAATTTTGTTTTGTCTACAGCCACATTGTAAGGAAAATCCTAGCAAAAGGTACTTCTTGTCTTCTCAGAAATTAATACAGTCATCCTGGCATAATAAATAGACAAAAATTCTGCTTCAACCCTGGAAATGATGGAAACTTAAACAGTATCAGTTGGTTAGTGGCAGGATGAAGTTGGATTAGCAAAATTCTTTTTGCTGATCTAATACACTTTATAGGCACGATTGAAGACTGTAAAAATTCATAACAGACACGTAACACTTAGGATAGTATCCCTGAGCCATGACCCTGTCCTGAGGGGATAGCTAAGATATATTTTACAGAAGCAATTTATACCTTATAACAGCAGTCTCCAACCTTTTTGGCACCAGGGACCGGTTTCATGGAAGATGATTTTTCCATGGACTGGGGTTGCAGGGAGATGGTTTGGGGATGATTCAAGTGCATTACATTTATTGTGCAGTCAAACCTCTCTGCTAATGAAAACCTGTATTTGCAGCCACTCCCCAGTACTAACATCACTGCCTCAGCTCCACCTCCGATCATCTGACATTGGATTCTCATAAGGAGCGGGCAACCTAGATCCCTCGTATCCACAGGTTACAGTAGGGTTCCAGCTTCTGTGAGAATCTAATGCCGCTGCGGTTCTGACAGGAGGTGGAGTTTATGCGGTGATGCAGGCGATGGGGAGCAGCTGTAAATACAGATGAAGCTTCACTCCCTCGCCCGTTGCTCACCTCCTGCTGTGTGGCCCAGTGCCTAGCAGGCCATGGACCGGTCCTGGTCCTCAGCCTGGGGGTTGGGGACCACAGGCTTATAACATTCTGGCTATCTGGATAAAAGGAAAGTTACTAATCAAAGTTTAGTATTAGAATGACTAAAGTCTGAAAAATAAGATACTTTCAAAAATGTTCATTTTGGAAATGAATGCTTTTGTGTGCCTCTCTTAATTTATACTAATACAAATGTCTCATTGATAACTTAATATAAAGATGTATATGTAAGCTCTGTCTCTTCTAAAGAGATAAAACTCAATTTCAGAAGTGTGAGCTCAAGTTTGGAGCAGTTACAAAAAATTTACCTATGAGGGCTTAGTGTTCCCACTAAAATTCTTCATACCACAAAAATCATCTTTTCTATAAAGCCATATTTGAGAATGAATTCCTGAGGACTATTTCAAATCAAAAGTTCATTCTTAGACCAAATAGAATGTACTCATGAGCAATGCAAAATTAAATTAAGAAAACAAATCCATTTACAATAGCATGAAAAAAATAAAATCCTTAGTATTTAACCAAAGAACTGCTAGGTTGGTACACTGAAAACTACAAGACATCAATGAAGGAAAGTGAAGACCTAAATAAATAGGAAAATATCTCGAGTTCATGGATTGGAAAATATTGTTAAGATCTTCCAAATTTGTTAAGATGGTAAGACTCTGTAAATTGATCTACAGATTCAGACAGTTCCTATCAAAATCTTAGTCGGCTTTCTTTTTCCCCCAGAAATTAACAAGCTAATCCTAAAATTTATATGGACATGTAAGGAAGCCAGAGTGACCAAAATAATCTTGAAAAAGAGCAAAGTTGGAGATCTCACACTTCCTGGTTTTAAAGCTTACTACAAAGCTATAGTAATCAGTACTATCTGGTATGGCGTAAGTATAGACATATATAGAAAGAGTCCAGAAATAAACCCATACATTTATGATGAATTGATTTCTAACAAGGGTACTAAGACAATTCAATGGGTGAGGAAGAGTGTTTTCAACAAATGGTGCTGAGACAACTGTTATCCACAAGCAAAAGAAATAATTTAGATAATTATTTTACATCATATACAAAAAATAACTCAAAATGGATCAAAATGTTAAGATCCAAATGTAAGAACCAAAACTGTAAAACTCTTAGAAGAAAATATAGATGTAAATCTTTTTGCCTTTGAATTAGGCAATGGTTTTTTAGATACGACACCAAAATCATAAGCAACAAGAAAAAAATACATAAATTGGGCTTCATCAAAATTTAAAAATTTTATGATTCAAAGGGCACTATCAAGAAAGTGGCTAACCCACAGAATGGAAGAAAACATTCACAAAACATATATCTGATAACAGTTTAGTATCTAGAATATATAAAGAACTCTTAGAACTCAACAGCAAAAGACAACACAATTTTTAAATAGGCAAAGGTCTGAATAGACATTTCTCCAAAGAATATATGCAAATGATGAGTAAGCATATGAAAAAACATCCAGCATCTTTAGTTATCAGGGAAACGTAAATCAAAACCACAATGAGAGACTACTTCGCATCCACTAGAATAGCTATAGTAACACACACACACACACACACACACACACACACACACACAAGTGTTGGTGAAGATGTAGAGAAAGCAGAACCCTCACACACTGCTGGTGGGAATGTAAAATGGTGAAGCTGCTTTAGAAGACAGTTTGGCAATTCCTCAAAAAGTTCAACCCAGCAATTCTATCCCTAAGTGTATAACCAAGATCATTAAAAATATATGTTCATACAAAAACTTGTACACAAATGTTTATAGCAGCTTTATTTATAATAGCCAAAACTTTAAAGCAACCCAAATACTCATCTACTGATGAATGGCTTAATAAAATATGGTATATCCATACAATGGAATAGTATTCGGCTATAAAAAAGGGATGAAGTACATCCCTGCTACAACACGGATGATCCTTGAAAAAGATGTGCTAAATAAAGCAGTCACAAAAAGCCATATATTGTGTGATTCCATTTGTATGAAATTTCCAGAGTAATACAGAGACAGAAAGTAAATTTGTGGTTTTCAAGGGCTAGGGCCAAAGGGAAATGGGAGACTGCTAATGGATATGGCGGTTTCCTTTCTGGGTGATGAAGTGTTATGAATTAAACCATGGTGATGGTTGCACAACTTTGCAAATATACTAAAAACCATTGAATCATATATTCTAAAGGAGTGAATTTGACATTATATGTTAATATTTCAATTAAGAAAGAGAGAGAGAAAACAGGCTTCAGCATAACGTTCACAATCATGAAGAAGATGACGTAGAAATGAGGCCATTAAAATTCTAGAATCAAGAACGGCTCTACAAATGTACTCTCAAGCCCAGGTTCCAATAACACGTTTACGGAAGACAAAGGCCTCACTTTCTTCAATCTACACTGGTCAGAAAACAATAGCTTATTGACCTAAACAAAAGGCTCCACCAAAAAGTTGATAATATGGTTTCTCTTTTTTCAACAAATATTTATTAGTTAATATAAACTTATATTCAATAACAGGACAATGGATTAATAGTAATGTATTGACACGATGGAGTATTACACAGTGGGTAAAACAAATGTGTACCACATCAGTATGAACTTGACCATGCGATCAGTGTGGGATGCAGAAAGAAATATACATAAACTTGACTGAAAAGCACTAACAAAAGAATATACACAGTTTGAGACCATTTATATAAAAATGTTTAAATGAAAGCAATACTGCATGTACTTATACACACACTCCACTTAGGAACATACACACATACGGAATCGAAGCGGTAAAAAGTTCCTGGAGTGATATACACCTGATTGAAGAACTAGGTACCCCTGGAGGAGAGGAGGATTGTGAGAAAAAGGAGTAGCACACACGGGATTTTTTCAACCATGTTAATAATATTGTATCCCTTAATCTGAGTAGTGGGTATGTGAGTTTATACTCACATACTTTATACTTCTTTACACTTCTGGTCTATCAGAAACTTTCTACAATAACCTTTAAAAATAAAAACTATTCTTTAAAATGATCATCATAAGGCCTCTATTGTTTGCCTCAAAATCACAGCAATCATGCTGTAGATGAAGCACTAACAGACTCTCCAAAATACTTCTCAATTGTCCAATGGTAAGTATCAAAGCTTTAGAATATTTTCTAAAAATGAAAGCAAGAAACCAAGAGGTGACCTTTCTAGGGTTCTGTTTCCATTGTCTTCTGCTGAAAATACTCCTCAGTGTTTGAAAACTGATAAAGAAGTGGTAACACCGAGTGTCTGGGTGGTAGTCAGATCTGCCTGTCTGTGAATAGACTCTCTCTACAGCCTTCCAGCGCGCTTTTCTCCTGCTCCAACCCACCGTCACAGCCCCCACTGCTGTTCACAACTTATTAAAGAATTGGGGGATGGAGGAAACAGGGCAGGCCACATGATATTAGTCAGCCAGAATAAGCTGAAATATTCTGGTGTATTGTTTTGTCAGCCATGAAAAGTATGATTTTTTTAAAAAAGAAAAAAAGAATTGAACTAGAATGTGGTTAAACCATCAATCAAGTGAAGATTATTGCTAGTCTACTGTGTGTTTGTAAGTATATGAAAAACACTAATGTACAAAGTGTCTACAGGAAACTAATTCCTTTAATTGAAAAGTTAAAAACTCAGTGATCCATCTTTTTAGCTTCGATGACACTTTATATAATGGTTGCTATTGATTTTTTTCTCCAAACTGACCAAATTTAACAATGTTTGGGGACTTTTAAAAAAGTGTTAATCTGTGTGTGTGTGTGTGTTCCTTATGAACGTAACTAGGTTTCTTTAAAAGTATTTTTGTATTTTTAAATGGCTACTCTGTAATATATATTTTTAAAATCCAATTCGTTGAAGTTGTTACTATGTAGGCAACACCTAGAGACAAGTAGCCATGAAAAAGTTAAACAGCAAAAATCCCAGAGAGGCAGCAAGCAGCCAGCCTCGAATCTCAGTGCTCTTTTCAGGGGAACATTTGTTAGTAATAGACTAGAAAACAACCACAGCGGAAAGGACTTCTGGGAGATGCCCAGCCCAGAGGTATCTTTTTTCCTGTCTAAAGCTAGAGATTTATAAAATTCCCACCCACCCAGCATTCTGAACCAGCGATTTGGCAGAAGGTCTTCACTGCACTGGCATTGGGAGAGTCCTTCTTTCTGCAGCTGCCTGATTTACAGCCTTGCAAAGTAACAAGGATCGGCAAAGCCAGTGCAGATGCACTCCAGCCGATGACGCCTTCCTAATGAAGACTAAAATGTCTGCCTCTATTTCAACATCTCCAGCCATCACCATCGCACACCAGACCCCGAGTCCTCCCTGCTTAAAGAGGTTGCCGGCCTGGCTGGGAGGGCAGCACAGAAGCGATCAGCAGTCAATGCAGTCAGATAAGACAGGAAAGAAATGTGACTAAAGCGAGACAGAATCCCTCTTAGTCTTTATCCCAACTGAATTGTTTAAGTATAGTTTTTATCAAGGTATAATGTACATATAAAGTACACAAATTATAAGGGTACAAGTTGATGAATTTTAACAAATCAAATACACTCCCATGACCACCATATTGGCCCAGAGTAGACCATTGCCAGTGCCCCGGAAGCCTCTTTCATGCCCCATCCTGGTCGGTGGTTCTCCAAAGGCAGCCACAAGTCTGGTTTCTACCATCATCGGTCGGTTTTACCTTGCTTCAAACTTGAACTAAACAGAGTCATGCACAATGCATTCTTTTGTGTCTGGCTTCTCTTGCTTGACATTATGTTAGTGAGATTCCTCGGTATTCCCCTGTGTGGCAAGTTTGGTCACTGTGTGAATATGCCACAATGGATGTCTGTGTAGCCCCTCAGAGGAACCAAAGGTGCTACAGCTGACCTGGCTGAAACCAAAGAGTTCCTCTGGAATGACAGAGCAGCCCTAATTTAGAAGGCTTTGGACTCCAAGGCTGTACATCAAAAAGGCATTTTCTTTCATTTTTAGTTTCAAGATATTTCAAATGTATTGAATCAAGTTGTTCCCAATATCCTTTTTTTTTTTTTTCTTTAATGCCTATAGAATATGTTGGACCACCTTTTCTTTATCCCAGATATTGGTGAATTGTGCCTTCCCTCTTTTATTCATTATTAGTCTTACTAAGAGTTTATCAATTCTGCTAGTTTTTTGTTTCATTTTGTTTTGGTTTGGTTTGGTTTTTAGAGACAGCATCTTACTCTGTCACCCAGGCTGGAGTGCAGTGGCACAATCATAGCTCACTGCAGCCTTGAACTCCTGAGCTCAAACAATCCTCCTGCCTCAGCCTCCTGAGTAGCTAGGACTACAGGTGTGTGTCACCACACCCAGCTATTTTATAATTTTGTAGAGATGGGGTCTCACTATGTTGCCCAGGCTGGTCTCTAACTCCTGGCCTCAAGCACAAAGTGCTGGGATTACAGCCATGAGCCACTGCACTTGGCCCTAGTTTTTTTTTTTTTCTTTTTTTTTTTAAAAAACCTTTTGGCTTTTTTATTTTCTCTATTGTATGTTGGTTTTCAATTTCACTAATTATTGCTCTTTAATTTTAGGATGGATACCTCAGTCATTGACTTTCCACCTTTCTTCTTTCTGAAACTGTGTTCCAAATTATTTCCTTTGTCTTTAAACCCATCCTTCTGTACTCTGTGGTGCTGGGGCTTTCCCAAGCAAACTGCATTTTCCCTTCACCAGTGGGTGAAACTGCAAATAGGGAATGCTCCAGCAAGATAGCAGGGCTGGAGGCAGAAGGAGGGAGTGTCTCTTCTGTCAGCTTTCGGTTCTCTCAGCAAGGCCCCAGCAACAGCCTTTCATCCCAGCAGGGCCTGTTGCTTCTCCAACTCCTGTTCAGTCCTCCCTGTCCAGCCCCGTCACTCCTCAGCAGCCTGTCCCGACCCCATACAGCATCTTTCAAGCTTCTTGCTCTAAAACCTCCAATTTCTTCCCTTTGTTTCGTCAGCCCTAGGATGGAAGTTGCTTCCTGTGATTATCAGCTCTGTGTTACTGAAGCGCCCCCATTAACTTTTTCCTGCTTAACTAATCCTTTGTATTAATTTTTTTCTGCTAAAATAATTGGTTTGGTCTGTCTTCTGACTGGACCCTGACTATATTCACATGAAATATAGAAGCAAAACATATTCAAAAGTAGATTCAAAATTCTCATCCTCCCCTCCTTCAAAGTTGCTTTTCCTCCTCTGTTCTGTATTTTTGTTGGAAAGCAACCGAGCTAGAAACCTAGGAGTTTTTTTCCAATGTTTTTCCTCCCTCTTAGCCTCCTTAGCCTCTGTAGCCAATCTGTCATCAAATTCCATTATTACATATCCCTGGAATCTCTTCCTCCATTCCATTTCCGTCACCATCATTTTAATGTGGGCTCAAGCCATTTCTCACCAGGCCTATTTAATTAGTCTCTTGGCTTTAGCGCTTGTTACACACTAATCCCTATTTTGCTACCAAACTGATCGTCAATAAAAGCAAAACTACTCTCCCTAAAAACACTTCAGGGGCTCCTCATTGCTACAGGGTAAAACCCAAATGCCCCAACAACACATTCGTCTTCCAGCCCTTTATGAGCAGTTCTGCGCCATGCCCCTCGCTTCGTCTGTTGCTGATCCCTGCCTTCCACCAGAGCCCTCCTCGGCCCCAAACCATGGCCCAGGATGTCCATCGCACCAGGCTGTGAACTTGAGAGGAGGGGCTGTGGCTTCTCCTTCATTATGGACACAACTTGGCAATTAGGGCATTCAACGAGCTTCCACGAAATGAGAAAATGGCATTTTTTATGTCCTATGTAGTCTTCCTATGCATAATTTTGAATGGCTGTGTGACAGTTCACCAAACTATCATAATTTGATAAATCGTTTCTCAATTTTGGGTTATTTAATTATACTACTTGTGAGGGTTAATTTTATGTGTCAACTTGGCTAGGCCACAGTACCCAGATATCTGGTCAAACTTTATTTTACAAATTTCTATGAAGGTATTATTAGATTAATATTTAAATCAGTAGAGTTTGAGTAAAGCAGATTACTCTCCATAATGTGGGTGGGCCTCATCCAATCAGTTGAAGCATTAATAGAAAAATACCAACCTCCCCTGAAAAGGAGGGAATTTTGCCCACTGACTGCCTTTGGACTCACGCTGCCGCTCTTTCCTTGGTCCCCAGCCCGCTGGCCCCTCCAGATCTGTAGATTTTGACTTGCCACCCTCCATAATCACATAAACTAATTCCTTAAAACTTCCCTAGATATAGATATAGATATAGATATATAGATACAGTTATAGGTATAGATATATAGTTATAGATATAGATATAGATGTAGGTATAGATATATAGTTATAGATGTAGTGATAGATATAGATATAATTATAGATACAGTTAGAAATAGAGATATAGTACATGTTGGTTCTGATCCTCTGGAGATTCCTGACTAATACACTGGTTTTTGTATTTTCAGTTCATTTGTTTATGTGTTTGCTATCATAAATACAACTCCATGTTGATGACTGTGTCTCAAATAATTAATAAGATTAATATCTAGGACTAGGTTTCAATTCAAAAAGGATGAATGCTTAATAAATATTCCCTAATTTCCCTCCAAAAAAGATCTTACTAATATACAACACCTCAGTGTTGCGTAAATATACGTTGGTCCCCACAGTCTTGTCAGCACAATTCACATTTTAATTTACAATTCCTTATCTATTCTCTAGGTGGAATATGGCTCTGTACGTTTACTCACTGGGTATGTTTCCTATTACATAAATTGCTTGTTTATATATCATTTGGTCATTTGCCCCTGGAGTTTTGGAAGTATTGCATGATTTCTTCACATGAACATTAGTTATGGCAGGATAATCATTGTAATCAATAGATCTAAACATATCGTCATTCAAGTGCGTGAGGAATCTGTTCTTTGAGTATGCAGCTCGGCCTCTGTAGTTACCAGGATGCCGGGTTGTGGAGGCTCTGCCGTCTTGAGCCCATAGGTGCCAAAGTTGCCCTACAGCAATCTCCATCCCAGTCAGCAAGAAGAGGGGAAGGAAAGAGGGGAGGATTCATAGGAGGGAATTGTTTTCAGGCCAGTGGAAAGCTTATTTCCACTGCCAGCCCATTCAGTGCATTCAGGCACAACGCCAACCTCCTACAGAGGTTCTGGGACGTGCAGTCCAGCTGTGTACCCAGGAAGAGGACAACACAGGTCCTGGTGGGCTGCTGTCAGTCTTCACCACGGTATGAAACCTGCCATGCCCCGTGGTAAGAATACGCACTCTAGAGTCAGATACACACACCTGACTGTCATATCAGGCAAGGTAATTAAACTTTCTGATCCGAGTTTTCTCATTTTTCTAAAACAGCCATAGAGACAGGTGCCTTGTAGGGCAGTTGTAAAGATTAAATTAAATAAATATTAATATGTGCAAGTTGGTGGCATACAGTAGGTTTATAATACATGTTAAATTTCTTTTTTTTTTTTTGTTTTTTGTTTTTTGAGACAGAGTCTCGCTTTGTTGCCTGGGCTAGAGTGAGTGCCATGGCGTCAGCCTAGCTCACAGCAACCTCAAACTCTTGGGCTCAAGCGATCCTCCTGCCTCAGCCTCCCGAGTAGCTGGGACTACAGGCATGCGCCACCATGCCCGGCTAATTTTTTCCATATATATATATGTTTAGTTGTCCAGATCATTTCTTTCTATTTTTTAGTAGAGACGGGGTCTCGCTCTTGCTCAGGCTGGTACATGTTAAATTTCTTTCATAATTTTTTGTCATATCTTTGGTAAATGTATGTTTACATTGTAATTTTTTCCCCATTTACATTCATGTTCTTTTGTTTTGGTGCATGAAATGCTGTTTTTATTAAGTTTTATATCACCTTTCACTTTGTGATTTCTTGCATTGTTTGCAAGGGTTCCAAGCTATCATTCCTCCATTGTCAAACAGGATGTCTGCTCTGTTCCTTTCGGCTTGTCTGTGGGCTGAATTTTTTATTTTTGTCTTTAATTCTCCTATATTGCATGTTTTGAAACACCATCAAGATCTTTCTAAATGTGAGTGAAATTTTTTCCAAATTCCAAGAGTGAAATAGGACAAGTATCTCTGCAACCAGCCTCTCTCTTTCTGGTCAGTCCTTCCCTCCTTCTTTCCTGCCCTCGAGTCCTGTCTCGCATCCCTCTGCTTCTCACTGCCCACTAAATCTCCTTTCTACCAACCTTTTCCCTGAGGACAACAGCTCAATTATGTCAAGATGATTAATAACAGATTAAGGCAGTGATGTCAAACTCTGGTAAGAAAAAATGACCTGGGGCCTTGCTAATATGTAGATTTGAAAATTTCTGATTCAGAGGATTGCAGTACCAAGTCTGTAAGTACGCTAGGTAATTTGAAACGAGCTAGTCCTATACTTAGAAAGAGTGGCTTAATTTTTTCCAGAGATGTTTTCACATAAGGTCTTCAATTATATAAAAGAAAAAATAATAATAGCATATTTTCAGGCACCTGACAATTGGATAAGAAAGCTATTCTTGAGAGAGTGCAGGTTTCCTACACTCTCAAAATTGCATATATTTTTCTTTGTACTGATCAGTCCATAAGCACTTTTTCCCCTTACAGCTAAAAATAAATACTCACTGGTCTATGGCTTTATCCAAAATCAAACCAAGTATTTTCCAATCAATTTCTGCATGGGCTATGCGATTTAGTGTCTTAGAATGCTAAAATGGCTAGACCACTCAATTTTTTTGTGAGGTGCTATTCTTATAGCCACAGGGAAAAAATCAAGTAGAAATAGCAAGTTATATTTCTAAATGTACATTTCTCTGAATGTACCACTTCAATCTTATTTTTGAGTCTTCTAACAACTTTTCTCATTTTAAAGAAAATATGTTCCTTTTATTATCTTTCTTCTAAAAGAAAATAAGAGATTTTTTTAAATAATAGATAGTCATTTTATTTCTCATCACACAAGAATCAAACTTCCCAAACCTCCCTACTGGATTGAGTAGGGAAAACAGAAAACTTTTCCCAATATCGCAGTGAATGTGACAATAGAAGGATCACAGGACCTGACAGGGCCAAGTGACATGAATGGCATGGGGCAGTACCTGCAGTGTTTCCCCCAGGTGACTGCCGCTTCAGGCATCAGGCTACAGAGGCCACATCTTAAACAGACTAAGGGAAAAGAACAATATGTCAATAATATCCCAACATGGAAGAAAGTTCTTAGTGTACGAACACCTGTGCCGCTGATTCAAAGAAGCAGAACTAAAGACCAACAGCCCATGGGTATAAATATTCCCCTAAAGACCTTCTGAGACATCTATAACAGAATTACTAGTGGCTTCGTTTGATCATCAAATTAAAGGCTGTCATAAATCAAGAAGATAAAGGACAGTTTTCATCCAGAAGGTTGAAAAATCTTCAAACATCTGGTCTGGAGAAGGTTCAGTGGAGTGAGTGTAACCGGGATATCCTACTGGAAATTCATGGAAGACCGCAGTGTCTTTTTTCAAGGTACAGGGATTAACGACCAGATTGGAGAGCTAATGACCCAACCAGCCCGGATTATTACTCAGCCTGGCTGGCAGAAATCCCTCTGGGGCTATCCTTTGACCCATATTGTGCTATTTATTAAATTAACTACCTTTTTTTCCTTAAAAGGAAACGTTATCTGCATTTCCCTCTTCCCTGTCCTCATTATTTCTTTTAAATTTTAGTCATGGCAAAATACACTTAACACAAAATTTACAATCTTAACCCTTGTTAGGTATATAGTTCAGGGGCATTAAATACACTCACGTTGTTGAGTCTCCCCTTTTTAAAGTTACTAAAAACAATTTGAAGTTCACTTTTTAATATTAAACAAACTAGCACAGTAGTCTAGCACAAAATAGAGGATTCTAATAATAGCAAAAAAGTAGTGTCTCTGGCTCTATCTCTACCAGTTATTGTAAGACAAATAGCCTCTTTTAAGCTCCTCCTCTGACACATCCCCCAACACACACTCACACACACACACACACTCACACACTCTACTACATAATGATATCTGAGTCCCAGGGGAGTCTCAGACAATGTAGACTACACTTGCTCTGTGTTCTGTTGCTGCCAGGACTGCTGGCTCCAGAGTTCCCTATCCACCAAAGGGAGGTGACAAGATTTCTTTTTTTTATTACATAGCCCCCAAAACACAGCAGTTTGAAGGCCCTAATGTCTCCAAGAGACTTTCCATGCAATCCTCTCTGTCTGTTCTGCCCAAAACTCCCTGAAATCAATTTTGTGGGCTGGGCCAGTGGAGGTCCTGAAAGACAGTTGTCATGTTATCCTTGGTACCACCCACCCTTTACAAAACCAGAGTCTTGTTACCAGACCACACCTCATTACTTAGTATGAAGTACCTTTTTTCCTCCTGCAAGTACCCACTTCAAGAGCCTGCCACCACAATCCAAGGCATTTCCAGACATGTCCAAACCCAAGGGGAGAACAGCTTAGACTCAAACTTGGATCTTCATTCTATTTTCCTACCACAGGCTAGCAGTCTCTGGTCCAAAGTCTGAGTGCTTCTAGCAGTTCCTTTATTCAGAATTACAAGTACATCGTAAGCGTGGCTTAATATTCATAACACTTTAGTTGCTGACCATGGGAGAAAGTGAATCCTTAGACATGGTCTACTTTTTAAATAAACGACAACTTGAAAGAGCCAACGTATTATATAATATCAAACTCCAAAGCTCATCATCACTTCCCAAGTATTACCACTTGCAAGCTCCCACGGCTACCAGACAAAAATTGTTATGATGGAACTAGTATAGGAAATGTACAATGGTATTATATTGCTGAATAATTACAACAATAATAAAAATGCCTTATATTTATTTATATAGGTCTCTAAAGTATCCCTATCACTTTTCTATAGATATGCAGTTTAATTTAGATGTCTACAGTAAGCCTTGTCAGGTTGATAGGGTAAGTATCATTACCTCCAGTTTACAGATGAAAAGCTATTACTCAAAAGAGCTGGAGATAAAATGGCTAGTTAAGTAGAAGACCTAGAGGAAAAATTACAATCTCTGGACTGGGATTTGTTCTTGAGATTTTTAGGCTTGAGAAACACAGCTATAATCTTAAGTCGCAAAATTCTTCTGACAGCTTTGTTTTTCTAATAATTTACTTAAAAACTCCAATTTGTAGTGATAACAGAGGCTCTTGCCATCTGATAAAATGTCAAGCCAACTTGGATGAGTCTTTCATGCTATAGTTCAGAGATTAATCTGTTCAATGAAGCAGTGTAGACTATGCATATTGCTGTCTTGAAGATAAGTCATATGATTTCAACCTACTATTTGACTCACCATTTTAAAGCTGGGACTTGAACCAGTTTTAACATTGCCACTAACTCTTTACTCACCCAGCAGTGTGGTCAGTGACTGCCCATTACCAAAGGTGATATAAAGAATGTGAAATTGATTTGCTATCTAATCCTGAACAATACTCTGCACAATAGTCTTCCTGAGGGATACTGTTTAAAATCTTCTCATAGATTAGATGAGAAATAAATATAAACCATAGGTTAATTATCAATTAATAATACATATTTCTAAAAGAAATAACAAAAATAATTCTGTAGTTTTAAAATGGTGCAATTACTATTGCAATGAAAAATAATATGAAAACATAAAATTTTGTTTTTTATAAAAAACTGACAAAATAATAATATCTTGGTAACAATATTTTTAAAAATTGACCTAAAAAAACTAAGAACTTAACTGACATTGGCAGTACACAGTGAATTTTTTGGTTTAAAACTGATAGAACAATTTATTTAAGCCAGGAAAATTGAATTTTATAGAACTAATGACCATGAGGAATACCCTATGAACTGATTAGGAGTCATTTCCAGGTAATCTGGTCAAGTAAAAAAAGTAAACTTCAAAAGAGTGTACATAGTATTCAAAATTTTGTGGAAGAAAAATAAAAGAATTAAGAAAATATACGTGTTTTTGCTTAAAAGAAACACAGGAAAGATAAACCAGAAACTAACAAAAGTCGTCACCAGTAGCAATGGGTAAGAATGGGCTAGAAGGGATATGAATTGGAGCAAGATTTGTCTGAGTGTAACTTATTTTTTAGCTGTGACCTTTTAAATCTCTCACACATTCAATAAATACAATTAAATCAGAAATTATGGGAAAGGCAAGCCCTAAAATTAAATATAATCAGAAACAAATTATCCTAACCATTTATGTAATTGGTAACAATGACACAGAGAAAATAATTTATGCAATTAGAACACAATACTGTGGATATGTTCTGAGGACAAAAAGAACTACAAAGTAATCTTGAACTTTACTTAGTGGGTTTATTGGTACTGGTGCTGTAATTCTGAAAGTGTAGTATATTGCAGTTTGGGATAAGTGAATAAATATCGCGGTGTTATTAAGAGACAGCAGTTTCACTGTGGGAAAAAGGAGATATAAAATGGAATGGGCAAAAACAGGGAAAATTTCCCTCTTGTTGAATTTGATTAAAAATTTCAGCATGATTGATTTTTAAAATAATCATTCTAGTTCTATCCGTTGGAAGGGATCTTGGTTTCTAAATACCAAAGAACCACAGGTGTTTGGAGAAATAACTAACTCCTGGACTGGGATGAGTCTGGAACTATTTATTGTACTGGAAAGCAAGGAAGTACTCAAACATTAATGGGGTCATGATAATAGGACACAGACGCTGGTTTTTGATGTGGCACACGCTGACTAAATTTGGAACAATGTTGGCATCGAAAAGAGTAATGATGGTCATGGATTTGATCACATCGAACAGAATAATCTTGAATGTGGTAGGTTCTGTAGGATGACATGCCTGGACTCTTCAAAGGAGTCAGTGTCATGAAGAATGGAGTGAGGCAGAAGGATTGTTCTGGATTGAGGAAGACTCAAGAGGGTCCAAAGAAGACTGGGAGATGCAAGTATACAAAGGTCATTCAAAAAGGCACAAGCGTATCAGCTCACCATAAAACGTATGTATATTTATCTCACCAATACATCTAAGGGGGAAAAAGCAAAACTTACCAAGGTTACCAAGGTTACACACATGGTGTAAATACAGCAACTTTCTCTCATGATTAACATACTAACAAAGCTCAGGAAATGTATTTCAGCATTAGCACTGTAAAAGTTAAGGATAAATTTGCTTCTGCCAGAAACTTTAGGTTTATGGTAGATGTTCCAAATTTACTTTGTTTTTGTTTAAGGATCAGAAACAAACAGGGCGGCTCAGTTCCCTTTGTCTATCTCAGGGTGTGAAGTGCTTTTTCTCTTGACTGTGATGGGTTGGATGAGTAGTAACAAAGGAAGAATATCAGTGTTGCTTCCACAAGAGAAATCACAGCTGTAAGTGAGGTATGAAGCTGATTGACTTCTAGATCAAAAAGGAAATACAAAACTACAAAGGACATGTTGAGGACAATTTGGGGAAATTCAATATGGACTTTTTGTTAGTAGATACTATTAAATTATGTTGATCAAATAATTTTCCCCTTTTAACTATGAGACAATACAACTAAGAAGTTGGTTTCTGTAGAAGAATATTCTTGTTCTTGGGACAGACTGAAATATTTAGGGGTGAATTACCATGATTTTGTATCCCACTCTCAATGATTTTGGGAAAGGAAAATGTGTTAGGGAGCTGGAGTGAGTGTGATAAGAATTAATGAGTTAGTAGAGGAGTATATGAGCATTGATTTTACTCTTTGAGTTTTCTGTAATTTAGAATGTTTTCACAATTTAAAAAATTTAAGAAATAATGGCAATGGGTTAAAAAAAATGATATGGGTGAAAACAAAATGATGAATAAATCAAATTTTGATGTAAACTGTCCGTAGAAGAGAACTGATTCTGATGAGAATAATTCCTTAAAAGAAAAATACAAAGAAAAATCAGAAAAGCATTTAAGAATCCCATATAAAAAGTTTTGAGTAATTGAATTGAAGAAATTTGTGAAAAGTCTTCAATGTTGGTGTGATTTCAATTAAAATGTCGTAGTCACCAATCATTAACTAAAACCTCTTCATTGTCAAACTAGGGGGCTCCAAACATGAACATGTTAGTTTGGTCAAAATGGCAGGTGGGGGAAAAATACTATAAATTTGTCCTGGGTAAGTGGCAAATGCTGTTGTTGAAAAACCTGTGCCTTGGAGAATTGGAATTGCTAGATCAGGGGGCTATTGCTACGCAAGGAGTAAGAAATCAACTTGAGGGAGGAAGAGGAGAGCCAGGAGGCCTGTGGCTCACCAACAGGTGCTTCAGGAAACACCTGATTCTCATAGACTTTCCCTTACTCCCCAGGAAGGGAAGCCACCTTGGGTTTCAGAATCCCTGCCTGCGACACGGACCCAACACTTTTTGAGTACCATTCTCGTTTAATCCTATGAGGAGGTGATCATTAGCCTCGTTTTAGGGATGAGGAGACTAAGGCTCCTAAAGTTTAAGAAAACTGTCCCAAACTAATAAAATGAAGCAAGACTCCATCCCAATGTCCCTTAATCTGAACCAGCCTTAAAATGTAATGTGGGAGGCCCTAAGATAAAAAGGTCTTCATATTACCCTAGGCTCTGCTTTCCGTAATGAGATTGATTAAATGAAGGAGATGTGTCCAAAAAAAATTGATCTGTTGCTTTTGTTTTCCAGTTGCTATAAAGAAGAGGAGAAACTAAGATTTTATTTTGCTCTTAAATAATTGCTGGTAAATCATACGTAGATTAATTAGTCATTGTTGATCATTGTTCTAAAAACACATGCTCAGAACAATAGGTACACTGCTGGTCATTTGATAAATGATTAAATGATTTGATAAATGATTAAAATAATTTGAAAACTATGGGTAAGTCCATATGAACTTCACAACAGTGTCCTCATAAAGGAAAAGTGCCAAGAAATATTTTGTTTTTGACATAATGTGGTAGCTGTTTATGTTTATAAATCACCCCCAGATCACCATATAGAACACAGGCCTGATTTAATAATGTCGCTGAGTAACATTTGCTTAATTGTAGCATTTTTATTGGTTGCTTTATATTTGCTGAATTGAAGCATTTCTGTTGGTTACAAAAGCATTAATAACCATGGTATACTTTTCTTTCAGAAGTTAAAAGGCAAACAGATCACATTAATTTCTCAAATCTGAACTAAGTGTCCAGTCTGGTTTTTTTTTTTCCTTTTTCTTCTTTTTTAATGAAACAAGGAGCTGTTGGGGGAGTGGGAAGGTGAGTGATGGGGGCGTCTTGTGAAACGAAGCCTTCACTTCAAAGGGGCAGCTGGCGGGGAGCAGGTGGGCTGCTCTCTGGGGAAGGTGCAGGGACAGTTGCTGGCTGGAATGCACATGTGGCAGCTCAGCAAATGAGGGGGGCTGGAAGATCAAAAAGAAACCTGAAAATCACAGGTCACCCCCAATCCGTACCTCTCAACTAGGATTACCATGTCAGGCATTTGAAAGGCAGTGCCTGAACTTTACAAGGTCAAGAGCCACCTACTTGAGTGTCTGTAATGGATCTGATCAGTTTCACTGCTGCCAAGCACAGAATACATTCCAGCCTGAGAAACTCAGGTAGCTCCCAAAGCTCTTTAAAGTTTGTGGAGGAAACCTGCATTCCAAAGACTTCCACAGGCCTTTTGAAGTATCTCTGGGATCTAAACAGCCTTTCCAGAAGGACTCGTTTAGCAATGTTCATAGAGAGTGATGAATGTCCTCCAAATTGGCCGCATTTTGTTTTGCCAGTGCTGCCATCCAGGTAGAAAGAGGACAACCTCCTGCCATTTTGCCCTAGGACAAGGTCCCCACTCATGCAGTGATACCATTTATAAATATTTCATGTATCAATACATCCAGTTTCAACACATCACTCTTTAAGCCCTGGTCTTTTTCCTTAGTTAGGAGAAAAGAGAGTATACTTCCAAGTTTATTTAGATTGAATTTCCCATATGCCATTTTAGCAAAATCAAGGCAATGAACAGCTTATCTTATGCGCCTCTGTGGTTATGGCAAAGGGCCTGGTGGGGATTGTTTCCTTACACATTATGAAAAGCAAAATAATCTAGTCATGGATTCTGTTAATCAACTTTGTGAATACAACCAGTTCATATGATGCTCTGTGTTCTGGTTTCTTCCTATTTAAAACCCCTAACTCGGTCTCAATAAAGAATAGTATTTATGAAAAATTTTGACTAGTTCAACATAACATCTGAAATGCTAGCTTAAGAATTAAAAAGTAAGTCAATGTTTTGTCATGTGCGTCTTACAGATCCCATTTCCAAAATTAAATTTTTTGATTGACTTCTCCTGCTTTTCTTAAACTAAATACATCGAAAACACGTGTAAAATGTAGTCATGGTTTTGGGGTTCCTTGGAGGAAAGACCCTCTAGGCTAAAAAGAATCCATTTTTTTCTAGCTGTAATCACACTTATATGAGTAATATAAGCCACCATTACTCAGGTCTCCTTCCTCAGCTGGTGCTAAAAAATCTGGACAGTTTAGATAAAAGTAAATTTTGCTCTGTGGATAAAATGTGACATTTATTACATTTCGTATCTCATCTTGCGTGGTTCAGATGTCCATCAGCTCAATTTTACAAAATAACAAATCCAGTCCAATAAGTGTTTAAGTCATGTTCTCTCTGCTTGGGTACCTAGAAATGTTAGTTTATTTGATTTAATTATGCAAGAGCAAATCAATAAAACACTATTACCAGAAAACTTCAAGCTATGCATGCTCAATAAATTTATTCACTTAGCTGCCAGAAAACATGCCAAATAGTCTGGTAGAAAATTCAGATTATCTGATGATATTTGATTAAAACTGAAGTAAAACCAATAGGGAGAAAACAGCCATCGTTTGGAGTGAAACCCCAACAGGGAAGCTCAGATCACATAATAATTAAGTTTACTATCGGAATGTTTAAGATTTGTGATTTTAAAAACCAGGTCTTTAAAGATAAAGACTGAAAAATTCCAATTCAATTATAAAAGTATCTGCTTCTGAAATGAAAGTACTATTAACTTTTCATCATTTTCAGCAAAGAATAATGGATGGGTGAGGTGGTGTGACAGGGCGGGGCAGGGGTTAGGGATAACAGGGGCAGGTGGGGTGGCGGAGCTACCAGCTACCACGTCTCCTAAGGAGAGCACCCCATGGCAGAATTTTGGCTGTGCCTAACCTATCATGGTTTCTGCCATGTTGTTTTTCCAGCTTTCTCATAGATTCTCGCAGCCTAGATAAACTTCCAATAGATTCCCTTTCTGCTTAAGGTGGCTTTGTTTTTGCTACTGTTTGCAACAAAGGATCCTAAAATACAATAAAGTAAAGTACAAAATACAATAAAGGAAGAGGAGGTACAGCAAATAAAGGAAGATAGAATGTGGATTTGTTCAAGTGGGAGATTCAGGGAAGAAATAAACGAGAACCCAGCTAATTCTTCCAGCTGAGAAATTGACAACTTTTCTTAGGAAGTTGTGAAACAGCTGACTAAACAGTTGAATTTTATACCTTAGGGTGCTGAGGCTTGTTATATAAAGGGAAATAGGGAAAATTTATGATGTTGGAACATATTACATATGACTGTTTTTTGTTCTACAAAAAAGAAAGAAACCTGGGCAGATGGTAGCCTATTTGAATGCAGAGAGCTTAAATGTGATTCAACTGCCGAATCCTCCAACTTCTGGATTTCCTCTTATCTGAGTTTATATACTTCCTTAATGTTCCACCAGCTTGAGTTGTCATCAAAAGTCGTCATTGCTTTTCATCAAATCCATCTTAATGGCATACCAAGAAAACTGGGTCCTCATCTGCTTAGGAGAAGAATGGGGACCGGATGTGTGTCCTGTTGCCTAAAGTGGGCGCAGAGAGAATCTCTTTCAGGGGGTTTCTCTCTGAACACAAGGTTAATGGAATTTTATCCTGACTCACGTTGAGGGGCCAGGCATTCAAGGGCTGCACTGCCCAGGCACAAGTCACCCTCTGTCTTAAGACTCATACTTGCTACCTCCAATTCTCTTGGTGGCACCTTCCTCCAGGGCCTTTAGCCACTTGTTTTTGTACCATCTTCCGTGGCACAAGCCGACAGTACCTTGACTCATGCCCAGAGCTTATAACTCTTCTCCCCTCCCCACTTCTGTATTGTTGCTGAAGCACGGAGAAACAGGCGAAACCGCCCTTCAATAACAGGGTACAAGGCGAGAACTATGGTAAAAGCCCAGCTAAAAATAATGATAATAATTAGTTACTGCCCCCCTGTTTGCTTCTCTATAATTGCCACTTCGGAGCCATGCAGCTGGTGGTCATAAAGATTCTTAACTTCTCCCCATAGCTGGTGTCCATAAAGATTCTTAACTTTCTCCATAGATAATATCACCTTTTTGCAACCTAGGGGTAGTTTCTGAGATGTGTTCTAGGTCCCACATTCCAGTGGAACGGCTGACCCACCCAGACCAGCGGCCCATACCGAGGAACTGACTCACCTGGTCTTGTGACCCCCCACCCAAGAACCTGGTCAGCAAAGAAGACAATTTCTTCAACCCTGTGGTTCCACCCCAAACCCAGCCAATTAGCAGACTCAATTGCCTGCGCCAAACTGTCTTTAAAAACCCTGTCTCCCAAGTTCTCGGGGAGGCAGATTTGAGAAATTTCTCCCGTCTCCCAATTTAGCACTATACAGAATAAAGACTCTTTTTCTGCCATAAAACCTGCTTACTCTACATATTGGCTTCTTGGGCAGTGAGCAAATGAACCTGGCTGGGCGGCAACACAGGGATCTTCTTATCAATCAGCTGCGCTCCCTGGAAATGTGGAGTTAGTATCCTGTGAAGACTTAACACCCTGTAGGGTAATCTTTGACCAACAGGAAATGGGGGGTTGTCAGATTAATCATTTCTCTTTTATCTCCCCAGAAAGACTTTAGTAAAACGAGGTAATATATACGGCCTGTCAGAAAATGTTCTGGTGAGACAGAGCGACCTGTTGCTCTCGACATCAAACCATAGCCCACTCCGCAGTGCACTTCCCGTACTCCCGTCCCTCCTTCTGTGCCCCATTCCAATTTCCCTCACTCCTGCTTTCCTGGGATCGCACTCCCTAAGACTGTATGCAAACATTGCTTTTGCAGGTTCTATTTTCTACAGAAGTTGATCTAAAATATCCCTGATATTTAAAAATATATCACTTTTTCCAATCATCCTCTTAGATCGGCCTTAGTCCCTAATTTGCCTCTAAATTTAAAATGTCGTACTATATTTAAGTTGTATCTACCAGCCTTCTATTTAAGGCTTATATATATATATATATATATATATATATATATATATATATATCAAATAATTTAGGGGACAGACTGGGAACCAAAGAGGTATTTGTTTGGGTCCAGACCCCAAAAGAGGCCACTTTCTTTCCTAACACTCCCCAGCCTTGGTGAACCTCTCCCCATTGTCAGGCTGTGCCGGACTCTTTGGCAACACACGGTTTTTGTATGTGTGCTCCCAATTCCTGGAAAGCGCTTTACTCTCTTTGTTTGTTGGTTGGTTAGTTTGTTTGTTTTCAGAGACAAGGTCTTGCTTTGTCACGGCCCACACTAAAGTGCAGTGACACAATCACAGCTCACTGCAACCTCTAACTCCTGGGCTCAAGTGATCCTCTTGTCTCAGACTCTCTTGTAGCTGGGACTACAGGCTCATGCAACCACACACAGCCAGGTTTTTTTGGTGGTGGTGGGGGTCTCAGTATGTTGCCCAGGCTGGTCTCAAACTCCTGGACTCAAACAATCCTCCTGCCTCAACCTCCCAAAGTACTGGGATTATAGGCATGAGCCGCTGTGCCAGCTGCCCTATACTAGTCATGAAACTTCTTTTCTGGTCTTGTACACATATGTGTTGACTAATTTCTCACAGGGTTCCTGCTGACTCCCCAACCCCTAACCCAAGGAGAGACTCTGGCTTTTGAAATTATCTTAGCCTTGGCACCCACAACATGACAGTGTTATTTTTCTTGATTCATTAAATATTAATCTGAATTAGCCTGATAGTGACATATTTCATCACCAGAAGGCATTAAGCATCTTAGAGCCTGTAAATCTTTTCTTATAGTTCGGACGTCAAATCTGCAAGTAAGTGCATCAACTTCTACTTCCTCTCCTCATTACATTTCCATTTTCCCAAGAATATTGATGAGAAATACTAAAGTGACTAAAGTTTGCTGCCCATTTGTCTGTTTTTTAATATAAGCACCCTCTGTCATAGGAGAGGTAAAGTTAGAAATCAAAGTAAAATCTACTACAAAAAGCCAAAAATATTTCACCCCAAAATATATTTCTTTGTCATATTTTGAGATGGCGATACAGAGGACCTGCAGACAGGAATAGCCCAGCAAAGTTGCCTTTTGTGGAAGAGATTTGCATCTGTAGAGAAAAACTTACATTGGCAAAATATCCCAAGGCTTTCTCTGAGCCCTCTTTTGTCCTGATCTAGGAAAGATTAACTCAACCACAAGCCACCATCTATTCTGACAGTGTGAGGTTTCATCTACTTGAGAGAGGCCTTGCTAGCCATGCCTTTCCTGTTCTCTCCCTTCCGTAACCAGTCTTGCTATGCCCCAAGTCCCTACTCTTTCTGTAACCTCAAGATGATGTGAAAGCATCAACCACCTGGGCCTTCCTTTGAGTTTTTGTATTTTGTGTGACTCCCATGCACCCGGGTGTATGGTAATAAATTTTGTATGCTGCTTGTCCCACTACTCTACCTTCTGCCAGTTGATGTGCGGCAATCCTTCAGAGGGCGAAGGGAAAGTTTTCCCTTGGCCCCTGCAGTTTTGGCACTGTGAGCAGCATAACCAAAATTGCTCTGCTCTTCTGGAAGCCATAGTCAAGGAAACCCAGGACCTGTCAAGCTGGCAGAAGAATAAGAACTGCTTACCAGATTCCTGGGTTCTGTCTGTGGAATCTGGTTGAACAGATGGTAAAAATGACTATTTGTCTCTTTATCCTTTTCAAACTTTAAGACTGTGGGAGAAAAGCATTTAGACACATGAGTCTTAGGTTTAGCAATTCTGATTTTTTGGGGAGGGAATAAATACTTATATTGTCTGATCCTTTTTCTTCTAGAAATAGTCTTTGTTTTTCCTTTGTCTTTGTCTTCCTGCATCATTTTGTCATAAAGTGGGGTACCATAGATCCTGGAATAAAAACTGAAGGTTTTCCTCTAGTCTTTACATCCTTAAGAGCTAGACTTGTACCCAAGTGGGAGCATGCTCTCTTAGTCTTCACCATGCAGCGGTCATGATCTTTGGATCATATTTGGTGACCAACCTGAAAGGGTAGAGAACCCCAAGACAGGTAAGATATTAAGCACCACACTCTCTGTTCTGAATGTGCCAAGCTTCCAAGGGAGTTTGTCTTAATAAGAAGTCCCATGTCCCACCCATAAGAGGATTTGTTTCTCTCAACTTTTGTTGTCTGGTTAGTCCTGGTAAAGTCCAATCCCAAAAGGGTCTACCCAATGTCATGAATTAATGTGTCTATGACTGGTAGCCCCTCTACAAATTCGTGGGATACCAGAAGCACCATGTGCACAAACACCACCCTTGGCCATCTGTAGTGGCAACAAGAGTTTTTTGCTATCTTAGCCTATTTATGTGATTAAATTTTGGATTTAAAATGGATTAAAGATGTGAAACTATGAAGCTACTAAAAGAAAACATTGGGGAAATGCTTCAGGACACTGATCTCAAAAAGGACCCCCAAAACACAGGCAACGAAAGCAAAATTAGATCAATGGGATCACATCAAGCTAAAAAGTTTCTGCACAACAAAGGAAACAATAAACAAAGTGAAGAGACAACCCACAGAATGGGAGAACTACCCATCTGACAAGGGATTAATAATTAGAATATATAAGGTGCTACAACAACTCCATAGGGAAAAAAAATCAAATAATCTGATTAAAAAATGGGCAAAAGATCTAAATAGGCATTTCTCAAAAGATGACATACAAATGTCCAACAGGTATATGAAAAAATGTTCAACATCCTTAGTCATCACCCCAGAAATGCAAATCAAAATAACAATGAGATATCATCTCATTCCAGTTAAATGGCTTTTATCAAAAAAACAGACAATAACAAATGCTGGTGAGGATGTGGAGAAAGGTGAACCCTGGTACGGAGTTGGTGGAAATAGAAATTAGTGCAACCACTATAGAAAATGGTATGGAAGTTCCTCAGAAAACTGAAAACAGAACTACAATATGACCAAGCAATCTCACTGCAGGGTATACACCCAAAGGAGAGGAATTCATTATATTGAAAAGATATCTGTATTTCCATGTTTATTGCAGCACTATTCATAATAGCCAAGATTTGGAATCAACATAAGTGTCCATCAGTGGATGAAAGAATAAAGAAATTGTGGTACATATACACAATGGCATATTAGATAGACACAAAAAAGAATGAAATCCATTCATGGATGGAACTGGAGAATATTATGTTAAGTGAAATAAGCCAAGAACAGAAAGACAAATCTCATATGTTCTCACTCATATGTAGGAGCTAAATATTAAAAACAATTGGCTGATCGTGGTGACTCACGCCTATAATCCTAGCACTCTGGGAGGCAGAGGTGAGAGGATCACTTGTGGCCAGGAGTTTAAGAGCAGCCTGAGCAAGAGTGAGACCCCATCTCTAGAAAAAAATAGAAAAATCAGTGGGGCATGGTGGAGCACGCCTGTAGCCCCAGCTACTGGGGTGGCTGAGGCAGGAGAATCACTTGAACCCAAGAACTGGAGGTTACAGTGAGCTATGATGACACCACTGCACTCTAGCCAGGATGTTAGAGTGAGACTCTGTCTCAAAAAAATAAATCAATCAATAAAAATTTAAAAATAAAAACAATTGATCTCATGGAGACAGTAGAATGATGGTTACCAGAGGCTAGAAAGGGTGGTGGGGAGGGGGGATTAAAGTAGGGTTCCTTAATGGGTGCGAAAATATAGTTAGGTAGATAGAATGAACAGTATTTGATAGCACAACAAAGCAACTATAATCAACAAGAAGTTAGGGTATACTTTAAAATAATTAAAAGAGTGGAATTGGAATGTTCCTAACACAAAGAAATGTTAAATGCCTGAGGTGATGGATACCCCAATGTGATTTGATTAATTCACATTGTATGCCTGTATCAAAACATCACATGTACCCTATAAAAATACAAAACTAGTATGTGTCCATAATAATCAAAAATAAAATTTCTTTTTAAAAAAAGGCATATTGGCTTGAGTTGCTTAAGAATAAATAAATTGGCTATA
>NW_012152063.1:2600247-2601737 GCF_000956105.1 Propithecus coquereli
CGAGACAGCATGACCAACCCCTCCTCTTCCTCCTCCTCCTGAGCCTACTCAATGTGACAATGATGAAGATTTATGGTGATCTATTTCCACTTAATAGTAAATATATTTTCTCTTCCTTTCGATCTTCTTAATATTTTTTTCTCTCTAGCTTAGTTATTGTAAGAATGCGGTATATAATACATATAACATAAAAAAATTACATTAATTTACTGTTTATTTTGTCAGTAAGGTTTCCAGTCAACAGTAGGCTATTAGTAATTAAGTATTTTAGAAGAGTCAAAATTTATATGCAGATTTTCAACTACACAAGGGTGTCACTCCTTCCCCGCATGTTGTTCAAGGGTCAACTGTATTTGGTAAAGAAAACTAGCTTTAAAATTGTTGGTAAAATAAAATTAAAATGTCTTAGGAGTTGACATTTTCGCCAGGGTCTACTGGTCAAATTTATATTGTCTCTTCTAGGTCTTTTAGGGTCATAAAACTACAGTTTCTATTAATATGATATTTTTGATACTTGTTTAATTCTTCTGTGAGCTTACGTCTTTGGTTTTGAGCCTTTGGATTCTGAGGTCTAGACAAGTGGCCATGGGGAAGCCTGGGGACATATGTGTGTCCATAGACCACAGCCGCAGGGCACAGCCATGCCCAATATGGTTTTGTCCTCCCTGGCCCACCTCTGCCTCCTGGCCATGCTGGGAGGGGTCAGATCCTTCACAGTTCTGTCCTGTCCTGGGCTCTGCACCTGGTACATAACTTCCTAGGTTTTTCGCTGAAAATTAGTTACCAAGAGTTAATGTGTGAGGGTGTGTTTTTTGAGAAAAAAATAATTTTGTGTAGTTTAGAGGTTATTTAAATGTTCTTTCAAAATGAAGGGGAAATGACATAAAGAAAAATAAAGGAGTATAGAAAGTTGGGGGAAAAGAATTTCAAAATATATATAAACTGATTCAAATTAAACAAATTTACTATAAGGGTTTTAGAATTTATTATAAGGGTATTGAGCCTTAATATCAAAATTAAGTAATGCAAAACTACATTTTGTTCTTTTTTGAACAAAACTTTCATATACTTTTAATAAGAAATAGTAAAAAAAATTGTTCACTTTTGAGTAAACTTCAAATAAAAAAAGAGGACAAAAGGAAAGACCGATACTGTTTGCTTCATGCTGTCTTTATTAGGTCTTTTGATTACATGGAAAACTGTATCTCTTCTCTATCAAAGAATAAACGTTTCTTTGCTTTTTTTGAAATTTTTTAATTATGACTTTGGTTAAATGAATGATTATTATTTTATAGTGACCTGTGATTCTATCTTGATCAAGTGTTTTAAACCTTTGACATATTTGATAGGCTTCCCCAAATCAAATTTTGAAATCCAAATTAAGTCTTTTTGACCTCAAACTAACTTTGGGGTTTTACAGAGGGCCTCTGAAGCATCTGAAAGAGAGATAATAAACAGGCTTATTATATATGTTAAATTATATGTGAAAC
>NW_012152063.1:2601787-2604002 GCF_000956105.1 Propithecus coquereli
CATTGATAGCTTCAGATGTCCTATCTTACCAACTGTCTGTTTTTCTGTCTGTGGGACACATGGGTTGCTGGGCCTTTGTGTGCAAATGGTCGGCTGAGAAGCTGAGACCCCAGAGAATAGGGTCAGACAGAAACGTGCGTTGTACCCCATTCTTGGCTGGTGAAACTTTCCTTTCTTTGCGCTGTTGTTGGGAGCGGTCTGAATCTTGGGATGGTTGTCGCTTTGTTCCCTCTTTGGAGACTTTGGTTAAAGCCACAGAGAGTTTCTTGGTCTTAGTCTCATGCATGCTTATCTGTTTGGGTTTGGGATTATTTGTTTAGATATAACTCTGGTTTAAGATTTTGGTTTGTATTTAGAGTGTAATAGCAACTTTTTTTGCATTTATCTTACTTCCTCTACTGGGTGGAAGAGACACACCTCCCTCCACCACTGGGAACCACACCAGTGTGCTAGGAGGCAGGCACCTCTCAGGCAGCAAGGGGGAGGTGCTACCATAGCCACCGTTCTCTTGGCAGCCGCAAAAGGCTGACTGTTTGTGGGACAGAAAGATTGTTACTTGTCTGTTTGAAGGATTTTTTTTTTTTAAAGAGCTCTGTGGTCAAAAGTTAGCTTAATTAAAAGCTGATATTCAAGCCATAATTTTTTTAAAGGCCCTTCTGCTTTTTCTCTTTTGGATCCTATTTCTCCCTTGGGAATATTTTTTAGTCAACTGAAATCCTTCTTTAAAAAGTGTATGTTCCATCCCACAGTTCACTTCCTTTCTTGGTGGCATGATTTTTGCTGAGAAAAATGTAAAATTTCATTGGCCTTTTTTGAAATTTTAAAATCTTCCTAAATTGGCCCCCATTTACTTCTACTTCTGCTTCCTTTTTGCCACCTTTGATAGTACATGAAGGGATCTAGAAGGGAATTCCAGTGGCTCTAGGACCTGTGTTCTTCAGGAACACAGAAAAAGTCACCACACACTTCCTTTTTGGGGTCTTCTGTCTTGCTCATAGAGCACCAAGGGTTGTGGTCAGGTTCCTCTCAGGTCTAAAGCTCTGCTCTCTTTTGTATTGAGTTCCCTGATCTCTTCGCCTTTTGGGGATACCAGGGGCTACTCTGTACTGTGAGAGAGCACTTGACCTTTGGGAGGCTGGCAAGTTGCTGTTGGCACTTGACCTTTGCAGTGGAAGTCACTGGTAAGGGCTGCAGTTTTGGAGGTGGCTAACAATGGTTGTTTGCAGTGAATGGTTATTCCTACATGGGGCTACCTTTTTCTTTGTATGTTCAGATAAGAAAAGCACAGCCTGGACACTTGAAGGCAGTGGGAACACTTGCCACCAAGGGATAAGACTCCCCTGAAGGGTAGGCTGAACAATCACAGAGTGAGCTTATTGATGAGCCCAGGAGACTTAGGGGAATATCCTTGCGGCAAGGTGCACTGTGGAAGCATTGCACTACCTGGCTCCCTGGTGTTTCCTTCCTGGGCTTTTGCCTCAGTTCTGGGGACCCTGGATTTAATGTAAGACTAGGGTCATTGGTTTCTGGGGATCTAGGTGCTCCACCTTCCCGGTGCATTTGCTTTTCGCATATGTAAGTGTTAGGCCCTGGGAACTGCAAATACTGTGATGGCCTGTTTGTTAATGGGCTCTGCTCTGCCCTGAGCTCAGTGGTCCAGTTGGAAAATGGAGACTAAATTAGAAACCATTAATACCTAGCTAAAATTAGACTCCTTATAAAACTCTGTGGTGAATTCCTATGATTTTGTGTCACCTTGGCATCCATTTTTAATCTTCTATAACACCCAAACCCCCTCTTGAAAAAGCTTAAATTCTCTCTTTCTGATTTCAGATGCAAATTTGCTACCCTGTTTTCTCTAAAACTCATAAGGGCTTCAGCCATACGGAACAAATAAACTTTAACTTGCTCCATTTACAGAGGCACAGTTTAATCCAACTGTCCTTTTAAACTAGTGAGTTTTACCTGACTCATGGCTAAAATTTTAAAATCAAAGCTATAAAATCTTCGTCTATATTTTTATGTATACATGTCTGCATTTGTATATTTTGTACATGGTACAAAGTTGACTTATCAATGAATATTCATAAATTAAATAACTAGCCAAAATGTTTTTCAAGTTCAGATGACTTTAGTAATATAGTTGACCCTTGAACAACATGGGTTTGAACTGCAGGAGTACACTTATACATGAATTTTCTTCTGCCTCTGCCAC
>NW_012152063.1:2605933-2609234 GCF_000956105.1 Propithecus coquereli
GAAGGACTACAATGGTTTTTTATGACTTTTTATTGAAACATTGCTGATTCTTTTCCCCGACTAACATTTCCAATTTTTCTCCCACTTTTCTGACTTAAAATCACTGGAAATTAAAACTGTGCTTTTCTTGAAAAATGAAGCTAGACAACCTGACATAAACTTTGGGAGAAATCACTAAAGCAACTTATACATAAATAGCCTTGGGCCTGTGATGTATGGACTACTCAGAAGGTTCACTAGAATGAACACCTTATTCAAACTCAATCCAGAAAAAATCTGTCAGATTGTCACTGGCTGACCACTGTGCAAATGAAGAGGCTTGAGACTAGAAAAACTAGCTTATAGATCACTCCAGACATTAACTTTTGTTCTTCTTCTTTTTCCATAGAAATGCCTCTTATTAAAGATCTGTTTGCCTCCATCCATACATAGAGGCCTCGCTTTTAGAGCCCATTTGCAAGGCCATCTCCTGGAAGGGGTCACACTGTTTAACTGAACTGACTTATTCTCAGTTCTAAGAGACGGAGTCAAGATATGGGCTGCTTGTTCTAATCTAGGGGGTTTCCCCCACTTTGCCAATCACTCATCTCACAACCTCTAACCCAAATTTCTCCATAGCTAACAATGCTACTTTAATATGTGAAACTGTCTGAAAATAAAGTTTCGAATGAGAAACTAAAGGAAGCCAAAGCCAAAAATATTTCACCCCAAAATATATCTCTTTGCCATATTTTGAGATGGCTATTCAGAGGACCTGTAGACAGGAATAGCCTAGCAAAGCTGGCTCGTGTGGAAGAGATTTACATCTGCAGAGAAAAAGCTACACTAGTGAAATAAGTAGCTACCCCAACCCCCAACCCCTACTGTCCAGATCTAGGAGAGAGTAACTCAATCACAGGCTACTATCTATTCTTTGAGAGCAGCTACCCGTGAGGTTCATGCCTTTTCTCTTCTCTCCTTCCCATAACCTATCTTGCCATTCTCCAAGTCCTTATTCTTTCTGTAACCTCAAGATGGTATAAAAGCATCAACTATCTGGACCTTTCTTTGGGTTTTCATATCTTGTATGACGCCCATGCACCTGTGCACATTAATAAATTTTGTATGCCTTTGTCCTATGAAGTTGATTTTCAGCAAACCTTCATAGAGTGAAAGGGAAGTTTTTCCTTGGACCCTACATTACTTATATTTAAAAGAAATTTCACATACCTGAAGGTCACATCAATTAATCTGAACAAGCCTGTCTTTGCCCAAACTTCTCCTATTGTAGCTCTAACAGTGCCTGTGTAATTATTTTCACATGTTATTAAACAATTAGGATGCATTTGACTGAAGTCCAAAAACACACTCTTTTTGCATTATCTTGCACGTTTCTGAGCCCAGATACCACCATCAATGACATGTCAACAGATCTGAATTTAGAGAAACAATTAACATTTTATTTCTAAATGATAGGGATTAACAAAGATATTGTTTTCTCCAATATAAGTTTGGACTAAATGGCTTTTTCCTATCCAATATGTTGATCTCCAAGTTTTTAGTAGGAATCATTTATCTTCTGTCTGTTCACAGAAATAATCATAGAAAGACATTAATTACTCCTATATGAAAATAAAACTCTAGTAAATCATTCCAAGAACTCAAGGGTATGTCAAAATGCTAAGAAAAAAAAAAAAAACAATATATGTTCGGTACGATAGCTCAATCTTGAAAACTGAGAGGAAGACTTTTGTAAAATAGAAACTATACATAAAATGTTTGAAAAAAATCAAGGTCCTAGGGTATTATGGGACAAAAATACACCATAGATGATGTTGGCTGTGCTCTCAACCTGTATATTTCCTGGGTCTGAGCAAAGCGGTACTTAGACAGCATCTCCAAACCCTCATCCTCTGAGAGCCTGCCTGCTTGCAGCTAGCTGTCAGGCCAAACGCACACAGTAGGCAGATTTCCTGAGAATACACTTTTCCTCTAAAGTGGATGGTAATATCTATCTCAGACAAGGATGTTAAGGGAATTAAGTAAAATTCAGAAATGCAAAATAAGCACAGAGCCTGATGTGAAGTAATTCCTTATAAATTATAATAATTATTGTTCTTTTGAGACAGGGTCTTTCTCTGTCACCCAGGCTAGAATGCAGTGGTGTGATCATAGCTCACTGTAACTTCCAATCCCTGGGCTCAAGCAATCCTCCTGCCTTGGCCTCCCAAATAGCTAGCACTACAGGTGCATGCCACCATGCATGACTAATTTTTTAATTTGTTTTTTTTTTAGAGATGGGGTCTCGCTATGTTGTCCAGGCAGGCCTCAAACTCCTGGTTTCAAGTGATCCTCCCTGCCTGAGCCTCCCGAAGTGCTGGGATTACAGGTAGGCACGAGGCACTGTGCACAGCCAATTATAACTATTTTATTATCATTATGGTTATGGAAAAATCACACTCCCAATGTTTTTATTTCAGAATGTCCTTATCACTCAATACTCTTCCCTGCCCTTTATCACTCTCTGTTTATATGGAAACAAGATAGAGTTTTCTATTCTGATTTTTCAAAGACAGGAACTAAAGCTAAATGTTTTGACTCAAGTCATCTAGATGGTCTAAGGCAGGCAATATGCTAGTACTTGATCTATGTAATTCCAGGGTTTCCCAATGAAGATAGTATTGACCTTCACGGAATATTTTGGAAATTCATAGGGACAATTTTGTTGTCCCAGTAACTGGGGAACACTACTGGTAGTGTGAGAACAAGGATGCTGGGCCATCTGGAACTACAAAAAATTGTTCCCCATTGCTCAGAATGTTCAAATATTGTTTCAGACATTTTTGTAGATTAAAAAAAATACACATGCTTACCTACATTGAAGTCCAGATCTGTTTTATGATATATATAAACACAAAGTATATGTTGATATACTTCCTTAAAAACTCAGAGACTTGAAAGAGAGGTTATTTACCAACTGGAATGGGAAGATTTAATTATTTTAACAACTAATATGTCCTTATCAGCACAAACCAGCTGTCAGCCCCACAAATGTGCCTATGTTCTTTTTTTAAAAAAATTGAAACAGTGAACCTGTCAAGACGAAATGAACATTTTACAAGAAACACATTAATAGAGGTGATAAAAATAATCATCTTTATAAGAGTTAAAAGAGAAGTTTGAAAATTATGAATATTACCACTGGAAGTGTAAAAAAATCTTATAATCAGATAAAGATTTCTCATCGAGTAGCACAAATGATCACAGACGGGTAAGGCACCCAACGTTGGAGAAAAGTTGATCTTACCACATGTATGATAGG
>NW_012152063.1:2612984-2615105 GCF_000956105.1 Propithecus coquereli
CATCCTTCTTGCACTTCTATTCTTTTAACTGGAGTCATTTTCTTTCTTTCTGAAAATTCACGTCAGATTTTTCTTTTAGAGTGAGTTTAGTGGTAGTGGCAAATTCTCTTTATCTACAAACATCTTTATTTTGCCTTCATTTTTGAAAGACCTATTCATTGGATATATAATTCTAAGTTAGTGGTTATTTTTTTTAGAACTTTAAAGGTGTGAAGGAGCTCAGGGAATTTCACCCCAAAATATGACTCCTTGGTATAAAGAGTATTTTGAATTAAAGGTCCTTCGAGATCAACAGGCTTTGGGAGGGGCTTTCCCTCTATCTGCATAAACCAGACAGACCCATCAAAAGGAGACCCTTGCCCTCCCTGTTACCTCAATATATTACAGGAAAGATCAAGAATGCAACCAGACCTGGCCCAACCCATTTTAAAGATAATATCTGTCTCTCAGGTTAATTTTTAAAGAGAATCATTTACAAGTCAATCTGTTTCCCCTTCCATCCATTTTCCAAGTATCTATTCATCCAACAACCATTCATTGCCCCTGAACAGAATTACCTGCATTCCTCATCTCCCCTTCCCCTCTAAAATGAGGGTATATAAACTTCTAGAGCCCATTGAGATATTGGGTAATCACTCTGTGATTCTTCCATGCACACGGTTAATAAATTTATAATCTTTTTCTCTTATTGATCTGCCTTATTGTGATTTGCTCTTTCAGCAGATCTTCCTGGGGCAAAGGGGAAGTTTCCTTTTTTGCCCACCGTTGTCATTACGTTGGCTTCTGACTTCTAACATTTCTGTGGAGAGTTCAGCTGTCTTACTATTACTCCTATGAATGTTGCATAGTTTTTTTCTTTTGGCTTCTCTTAATATTTTCTCTTAGGCTTTGTTTCTTAACAGTTGCATTAGTATATCCTGAGGTTTGATTTCTTTGTACTTATCCTACAATTTATAGAGCTTTTCCGATATGTGGATTGATATCGTTTATCTGTTTCAGAGATTCTCAGCATCTTTTCCAATATTGCTGGTCCAATTCTGTTATTTTGAAGATCACTATTACATGTATGTTAGACCAACTCACTGTGTCATGTACCTTCCAGTTTTTTTCCCTCTTTATCTGTATATTTTCTTTTTCTGTTCAATATCCTCCTCTCTGAGATGTCCAATCTGCTGTTAAACTCATCTATAGTTACTTTTTAGTACTTGGATTTTCATTTTATTTTTTACAAAGTTCAAACTCATCTGAGATATAAAAATAAAATGATAAGCCCCCCAACTAACTGAATGGACCCCCTCTTTCCAAGGGGACTCCAGAGAAACCTTAAAACTGAGTTCCTGGCCATGAGGGGATGGGAGGTCAGACATGCCTCGTTCACCACCATTAGGCTTCCTTCCCTAAGAGTTAAACAGAACCAGCCTTTGGAAAAGACTTGGTCCTGCCAAGTTCAATCAGTTGCCTAATGCTGGTCCTTCCTTTTTTTGGCACAACTGACTAGCATTCCTTTCTGATAAGAGGCCACCAACCTTGGAGTGATACTGCCTAGTCTACAGAGGATGCACATAAAGGGTTTCCCTGTCCTCTGCTTCACCTTTAGACACCTGAGGGCTGAAAACCCCACCCTCAGATCAGGCCAACATTGCTATTTTTTTGTACATGAGACTTACGAAGGGGCATAAAACTCAATTGCACATGTGCATGTTTCTCCTTTTGTAAATATTCACGACTCCTATAGTTTGTTAAATGTGTATATTTTGCCACCCTGCTCAGCAAAAATTCCTATTCCCATTGCATTTCCCTCAAAGTACTCTTGGCTTCTGTGGGAGGCTTCACTTCCCAGCCTGTCAGAATGGCCAACCTGCAGGCTGTAAATCCTGTGTGAGAAATAGAGCTCTCCTTTCCAAACTTATGAGCCTCATCATTCTTCAGTTGACATATCTATAAAGTTATTTTTCAGTACTTGAATTTTCATTTTAGTTTTTACAAAGTTTAGTTTTTGGTGAAATTCTCCATCTTACCTATTTTATTGAAATAATACTTAGAGTCATTTAAAGGTCTATGTTGGAAGACTCTAGTGATTGAATCACTCGTGGGCTGATTTCTAATATCTTTTTTGTTGTT
>NW_012152063.1:2615155-2616386 GCF_000956105.1 Propithecus coquereli
TATTTCTTATTGTCATACTCTTTTTAAAATTTCTGAAGCATAATAACAAGCAACTTAAGCTGTGGAACATTATATTTTGAAATTATTTGTCTCTGGGCGTGCGTTGTTTTTCAGTCTCACTCTGACACTCTGGCCAGAGTCCCTGCCACGCTCTTCTCTATCGTGGCTTGTGCTTCTGTTTCCTTTCCCAATCCGTCCTCTGTTCCCCTTACTAATCTAAGGTTAGGATCTTCAACGGCTTTTTCTTTTTGCGCTTATGACTAGATCAGTATGTTTTTCTAACAGATAAAGACATTTAAAAACTACGATCAATGCTCCGTTAGCGCTTCTGAAACTATCACTATACATTATTCAGGTCAAGTGCAAGAATTGAGTTACTCAGATCTTCTGTAACATTACAGATTTACTTTGTATGCTTGTTCGATTCATTCTTGAGGGAGGGGAGTGTTATAATCTTCCACTAGGACTGTGGATTTGTCTACTTTTGTCATTTATCACATCAATTTGGCTTTATATAATTTTGAAGCTGAGGTTATATTATTAGATACAAATTAAAACTTGCACAGTTTCCTGTTATACTGATCCTATGTAATTATGAAGCAATCACCTCTATGTTAAGAAATACTTTTACCAAAGTCTGCTTTATCTGATATTAGCATAGCTACACTGGATTTTCTTCTTCTTGTTAAAGTTTGCATAGTGTATTTTTTTCACCCATTTACTTTCATTCTTTCTTTTTCTTTGTATTGCAGGGGCCAAAGGAAAACTTTCTCCTTGACCTTTGAAGGTTCACTGAAAATCAACTCATAAAAGGCAGATTAATAGGAGAAAAGTCATACAAATTTATTATAATGTGCATAGAACGGGGGAATATTATGAGAATAATTCCCACAAGACCTGACGACATATTGATGGTACCATACCCTTCTTCTAAAGGGAAAGGAAGATGGAGAAGAGTGGCTAATTTTAGGGGCATAGTAAATGATTTTTAGGGGAATTCAATGGGCTTAGACAATAAACAATGGCCCAGGACAACGTCTGTTGGACCCGCAGAGCAGACAATGGTTTGTGACAAAAGTCTGTCCAGGTGTGTTGACAGACTTCAGTCTTTTTTCTTTTAATAAGAGTTTAGTTCATGAAAACTCAGGGAAGGGAACAGAGGCAATTGGTTTTTTTCTTTGGCAGATCCAGACTTTAGGCAGATAAGGGAACTTCAGAAAACATCATCCTG
>NW_012152063.1:2619931-2634871 GCF_000956105.1 Propithecus coquereli
TTTGCATAACAAGATAAATGAATTGAATAAAAGATTCTAGAGATAATTTGAGTCTTTGGCTGATATTATACTCCTCCAGAGAGGATTTATTTTACCTTTTGAGGTGGGGTGGGAGAGTGGATGAGCACAGTATGGACAGATCACCGTAATCCAGTCTGGGCTTTAGCTGTTTCAAAGCCAGGTTTCAATCTTTATAAAGGCTGGTATTTTTCTAATTTACTCTTACTCCTATGGTATAGCCCCTTCTGGCATTGTTACCGGAAGTATGGGTGTTTTCCCTGCTTCCCAAGGGATCCAACAAGGTCCACTTGGTAGACCTTGAAATCCTCATTTTAAATCTCCCTACCCTTGTGAGATGAGATAGCTCAAAGCTCCACTCAGTTTTCTAGCTTCTTAGCATCTCAGTTTGGTGTCATAAATCAACAAACATTTTGAGAGGAAAAGTACACACTTTGGTGACTTCCGTTCTCTCTGGGATCTTGGTGTCTCAATTTCTGATTGCCTGGTAGTAGACCAATGTCTTAGTGTTCACTTGTTTTGTCCAGCATTCCTAGACATACTCAGTGAGTGTGTGTGTGTCAAGGGGTGTCTTCAATAAACTATTGCCAGAAGTCAAAGATCAGTCCTGGGCTTTAGACACTACTGTTAACTTTAAAACTGTCCCTTCTTTACCCTTTTAACAATAACGTGCACTAGGATCCTGCAAATACGCCTCATTGCAGAGCAGTGCCTCATATTGGGGCTTAGAAAACAATATTGCAAAATATAGCACCTTGACATGATGACCTAAAGAAGCAGCCTCAAAGTCTCTATCCTTCCTCCACCTTCCGGTCTCTCTGACCTTCTTTCCTGAAGCACTAGGGGAACTCTTTCTAGAATTTCATTATTTGACTAAGAAGAATTCTTTCCAAAAGAAAAGTAATTTTTTAAGACCCCCTCCCTAGAAATCTCAACAAATACCCAGGAAAGCTTAACCCCCAAAGAAGAGAAGAGACTGGGAGTTATCATCACACCCAAACAGATTTTTCATTATTCTTCTGAGGGCAGTTCCAAGAGATTACCTGAGAGATATTATCTGCACAATAAGACAACCTTCGTTCACAGTGAAGTTCCACCCACTTTCTGCAACCTGCCCTAGAGCTCAGAGGAACTTTGTTCTAGGTCATTGTCCTTGGAGCTCATTCATTTTCCCTGAAAATTATTTATTCCTATGTTCCTAATCTCTCCTTCCCCGATAAAGAAGCGTATATAAGTACCTGTACCCCATTAGGTTATTGGGTAACCCCAATTCTGATTACCCTGTGCTGTGCATGAAAAATAATATTTGTATGCCTTTTTTTTTCCTATTAATCTATCTCTTGTCAGTTCATTTTCAGTGAACCTTCAGAGGGCAGAGGGAAAGCTTTCTCTTGGCTCCCTACACTCAGCTCGGCCTGCTTATTTTAGTCTATCAAACGACTTTTTGACTCTCATCCTTTGAACTGTGGGGTTCAGCATATGAAGCTTTGGCTGGTTGTGGTAAGAAGATATTTCCATTCAGGATCTAATACAAGATCGCATCTTGCACTTAAGATTTAATAAGAATTATACTGTTCAAATATGTCAGGAAGTTTGAAGACTGTCAAAGACTCCAGTCTCTCAGATTGACAGAGCTATCACAACTTTAATGATGGTCATGTATTTGTATTGCATTTTGTAATTTAAAATTGCATTCTCATCTGCTTTTACACTAATTTCTTAAGGGTAAATGAAACACAGAAATGAAATTTCCTAGTCACAAGGCTAGTGAGAGGACTGCAAATTTATTTAAAAATTTATCTTAATGTATAGTTATATGTACATTTCCACCATACTCAATTATGCTATATTTTTGGAACTGAAAATGTAGTCTATTGGGTGGTCTCTAAAAGATCTTATGTTTCAACAAATTTACAAAAGAGGTCTGTAATGGTTATTATCTAATGGTAGTCACCTTAGGAGGCATCATTGCAAAGTGGCTGAGTGGTTGTCAAACCTCAACTGTTGTTCCCTTTGTGGTTCCTACACTGTTCCTGGTTAGCCTGCCGCAGCCCTGATGCTATTAGAAGTGGAAAGTGGTGAATTCCATTCTCTTCCATCTCCTAATGCTATTTCCAGCATTAGGAAGGACATGGAAGTGGAAGCTGGTGAATTCCATTCTCTTCTGTCTCCTAATGCTATTTCCAAACACTTTCTGATCCTCTCAGTAGTGCCTACACTTCCTTAAGCAATTTAACTGCCTTTGGCCATAATCTCAGAACGGTAGTAAAATCCCTAGTGGAGCAGCGTGAACCAGCCTATGTGCCCACCTATTCCTTTTGAATGCAACTCAGTGGCCCATGCAAATGTCATTGCCTCTTTCCAAAGATCTTATAAACTTATAATTTCCCTGAAAATTAAGAATCTCCCTCTAACTAAGTAGGCATCCATAAAGACTGAACATCCTTATTTGCGGTTCCAATCCAGTTCTTCCAATATTCACATCTGTGTGAAGGGTGATCGAGCCAAGAGTCCTTACCCCAAGGTTTGGCAGCACAGAGGTGCAACATTCAGAGGAAAACCTCGAGAATTCTTTCAGCATAAGCAGGAGTTTTTTATTCAATTGTGGTGTCCACATGTGGGTGCCAACATGAAAAGGCTCTCTTAAGCTCGTTTGACAATATTCTTTGGTCAGAAATTAGGGCATGCCTAGCACTATTAATGTCAATTTACACTTTTTTCTGTTTTCTCTCTGGTCTCTTTGCTCTGTCACTACCTACATGTGATGATTGGTTATTCAGTAACTAAAATTGCTAAAAGCATATGATCAAATACATAGCTGAGCTCCTAACATTAACTCTTCAAAAACTAGGAACTGTTCCCCCTACCTCCCACCACAATCTTCAGGCATTGCCATCAGGCTCAGCAAAAAAGAAAGAAAATATACTGCAAGCTATGCGTTAGTACTGTGGTCCCCAGCTCCTGGGCTGCGGACTGGTACCAGTCTGTGGCCTGTTAGGAACCAGGCCACACAGCAGGAGGTGAGCAGTGGGTGAGCGAGTGAAGCTTCATCTGGTCTAGTCGCAGGGAAACAAGCTCAGGGCTCCCACTGATTCTGCATTATGGTGAGTTGTATAATTATTTCATTATATATTACCATGTAATAATAACAGAAATAAAGTGCACAATAAACGTAACACACTTGCATCATCCTGAAACCTCCCACTTCCCCCAGACCCTGGAAAAATTATCTTCCAGGAAACTGGTCTCTGGTGCCAAAAAGGCTGGGGCCTGCTGGGTTAGTAGACCTTGTGAGCTAACATGGTTCCTTGGGGGCACATAAAAGGAAAAATGTTCTAATAAGTGATTGCTATTTCTATGCTTTTAAAAGAAAGTTTAATTTTCACTTTTATCAAGTTCTCCCATTACAAGGGTAGAGGTGGTAACAAGCAGAAAAGTTATATGTAAAACCCCCTGAAAGTAAAAATGGTTTTTTGCTTATTTATAGATATCCCAAGAGAATTTTAATATTTTCTAGAGGGAGGAATATACCTCTAAAAAAAGAATATGGAGTCATATAAATAGTGGGAAAAGGCAGTTATATGTTTGTGGCAGGGGGAGTATCAAATATATATTTTCATATTTAAATGTCCTACCATTTAGCATAAGAGGTTTCTGTCAGTTTTTTCAAGATGTTTCCTCAATCCTTACTATAATAATAGTTATTTATTTAATCATTTATATTTAATTATTTAATCATTTAAACATAAATAAAAAAGATTTGCTTTTTATCATTATTGCTGCTGATCAATTTGAGCATTTCTCTTAAGAAACAACTAATATTTTTAGGACAAATTTCAAAACAAAACATGTTTCAAAACAAAATTTCTTCCATCTAATTTCTTTTTTGGATTAACTTACCTCTTCCTCTCAATTAGAATCAAGAATTTCAATCTCATGTAGACATCCCCCAGGATAAAAGCAGAAAATAATCTGTCAAATTTCCTGAAGATAGAAAGAATAATTACTGGGTCACAAAGCTTGACTTTGAAAAATTCTAGAATTTCTGTCAGTGAATATTTATTGGGTATGTTTTCAGTGTATATTTATTACAAAGTACAATGAGGTATAGAGAATAGCTTGTAAGTTGATTCCTGCCCCAGGGGAATTTTACAATTGCAAGAAAACTCAGTGACAAAAAACTAACATTCTGTCCTTCTCCACATAAAAAAATTAACTTAATATTTATAAACTCTCAAACACCACGATTTTTACTTCTAAGGACCTGTATACATTCATGCTTCTAGAAAGCATTCATAAAATTCTTTTCACTATAATATTTCCAGCCCTGCTAAAAATTTAGAGTAGAAATTAACTGTTTATTTTAATCTTTTAAAAAATAAATCTTGTAGTACACGGGGGGAAAGAGTAATAACATAAACATCAATGAAAATTGTGCAATCTGTTGATTTGAGACATGCATCTTAAGACTGGGGTTTTTATGCTTCATATACAATGGTGACTATTATGAAACCATAGAGAATAAAGTCAAGCTTTTTTTTTCTTTAAAACTGAAGTCTTTTCTCCCTAAAACATGAGGGTCTCAAGGATATTGGTAGCAAGTTTATAAAATATCATGTATTGATCCCATTTACGCAAAGTTGTGTAAGACCACCTCTGCATGTACACAAACTCAAAGCCATATATATAATATCTGGGATTATGTTCATCGAAGTATAAAACAATGGTTTTCTCTGGTGGAAAGATCTGGGATGAAGATTTGGGATTAAGACTTTGTATTTTTCTGGATTCTTTGAGTTGCTTTCAAAAAGGACAAATTATTTTTACACCAACATATTCAAAACATGTACTGGATCCCTCTAGATGAACGTGTTGCTCCTCAGGCCACTACTGTGGTTGAAGCAAAGCATCCAGAGCTCCACAAACAAGGGCCAGGGTTCAGCTTCTTGCATACAGCAGCCCATTGCTTGCTAAGCTCCTTAGCTCACTAAACTCCTTAGTTAACCATGTCTATTTACAGAAACCCACCAGTTATCACCGAATTCTATGCCCTCAATCCACCCATTTGACAAAAATCACCGGGCTATGATATTCAGTTTTTGATTCAGCATCTCTGAAGTGGAGCCTGGATATTTGCATTTTTCAACAAGATCATCAGATGCTGCTAAAATACAATAAAGTGTCAGAGCATCTGGACTCAGCATATCACAGTAAATGTTCTCTGCAATGGAACAGAGAGAGTTTTCTGTGCCCTACACTCAGTCTGTCTCATCAAAGTCTTTACAACCACCAAATAATTCCAGCAACCTGAGATTACTCCTTACTGGAATATTGAACCAGAATCATGATGGAACAATCTTTCTTAGAAGCCAGGCCTAACCATTAAGAAACGGCTCCCTCCCAGGCAGGTCGAAGACCACAGGTCCCTTTGATAAGTTATTGCAGCTTCGTCTCTAGCTCAGGAAGGTCTTATAACATTAGAACATCATAGGCAAGAATCTAGGCTTTGGAGTTGACAGACTGCTTTCAATCCTGGCCAAAGGGGCCTTCGGCAAGTTTCAGATACTTTATCTGTTAAATAGAATCAACGTCTACTTCGTGAAATTTTAAACATTTTGATTTTCAATAACTTTGAGACATAATTCACACACCATAAAATGAACACATTTAAAGAACACTGTTCAGTGATTTTTAGTACAGGCATACTTCTGAGATAATGTGGGTTCTGTAGCACACCACAGCAATAAAACAAACATAGCAATAAAGTCAGTCACACAAATTTCGTTTCCCAGTGCATATAAAAGTTATGTTTACACTATACTGTAGTCTATTAAGTGTGCGATAGCATTATGTCTAAAAAATGTACAAACCTTGATTTTAAAATACTTCATTGCTAAAAAATGCTAACGATCGTGAGCCTTCAGTAAGTCGTCATCTTTCTGCTGGTGGAGGGTTTTGCCTCTGTGCTGACGGCTGCTGACCGATGACAAGGATCGTCGCTGAAGGGTGAGGTGGCTGTGGCGATTTCCTAAAATAAGACAAGTTTGCCCCATCGATTGACTCTTCCTTTCACAAAAGATTTCTCTGTAGCATGTGATGCTGTTTGATAGCATTTAACTCACAGGATTTCTTTCCTCTCCAACCCTGCCGCTGCTTTATCAACTAAGTTTAGGGACTATTCTAAATCCTTTGTTGTCACTTCACCAACGGTTCACAGGATCTTTACCTACAGTAGATTCTATCTCAAGAAACCACTTTCTTTGCTCATATGTAAGAAGCACCTCCTTATCTGTTCAAGTCTATCATGAGGTTGCAGCAATTCAGTCACATCTTTAAGCTCCACTCCTAATTCTAATTCTCTTGCTATTTCCACCATATCTTCACTTATCTCCTCCACTGAAGTCTTGAACCCCTCAAAGTTATCCATGAGGGTTGGAATCAACTTCTTCCAAACTTTTGTGAATGCTGACTTTGTGAGCACCTCCTATGAATCATGAACATTCTTAATGGCATCTAGAGTGGCAAATCCTTTCCAGAAGGTTTTCAATTTACCTTGCCCAGGTCTATCAGAGGAATCACTCAGGAGCAGCTATAGCCTTATGAAATGCATTTTTTAATAATAAGACTTGAAAATTAAAATGGCTCCTTGATCCTTCACCTGCAGGCATGAAAACAACATTCCATCTCCTTGTACATTTCCATCAGAGCTCCTGGGTCACCAGGTGCTTTGTCAATAAGCAGTAATATTTTGAAAGAAATCTCTTTTTCTGAGCAGTAGGTCTCAATAGTGGGCTTAAAATGTTCAATAAACCATGCTGTAAACTGACATCCTGGATGCCGGCTTTGTCTGCTGTATCTTATGGTAACTCTACATTACACATTTTGAGGAACTGCCAAACTGTTTTCCAAAATGGCTGCACCATTTTACATTCCCACCAGCAGTGCATTTCTCCATATCTTTGTTATTGTCTTTTTGATTCAAGCCATCCTTGTGGAGATGAAGTAGTATCTCATTGTGGTTTTGATTTTCATTTCCCTAATGACTAACGATGTTGAGCATCTTTTCATAGGCTATTGGCTATTTGTGTATCTTCTTTGGAGGAATGTCTGTTGAGAATAGATCTTTTGTGCAGTTTTTCATTGGGTAGTTTGTCTTTTATGATTGAGTTGTAAGAGTTCTTTATATATTCTGGTTACAAATCTTTTATCAGATATATAATTTTCTCCCTATGAGTTGTCTTTTCACTTTCTTGATAGTGCTCTTTGAAACACAAAATTTTAAATTTTGATGAAGTCTAATTTATCTAGTTTTTTTTGGTTCCTTGTGCTTTTGGTGTCACCTATAAGAAACTGTTGCCTAATCAAAGTTCATTAAGATTTACTCCCATGTCTTACAGAATTTTGGTAAAGATTAACTGAGTTAATGCATATAAATTCTGGATATGTAAATATCAACAGAAAGTAATTGTAATAATTTATGTTATTATTCAGACAATTCCTCCAGCCTCTGCATTCTACCCTTATCTGATTTCTCTGGTGTCCACCTGAATTTTCCTTTTGGTTAGACTGACTCTAGTTTTGATTCCAGACTCTTCCTAAAACTCTGCCTCTGGCCACATGATCTTCAGTCAAGCAAATGATGCCAACACTTGTTTAATTCAGGTTCTGGACTGTCCAGGAGGGGGCATCAGACAACAAGAAGAGAATCCCTTAGAAAAGTCAGCTTTAGTCAAGTAGTATCTACCCTTCATTGAGAACCTGCTGCACGGCATCCTCTTTGCAAACACTGTCTCTAGTCATTGGAATAACTGTGGACATTCTATATAGTATTAGCATCCTGATATTATTTAATATAAAAGAGGCAACTGATTTTCAAAGAAGTTTAGTAACTTTCCCAACATTTCCCAGTTTGGTAATTGATGAGCTGGGATGTGACTGACTACAATACTTTGCTCTTTCTTTTATGCCACCAATCTCCACCTTGGAGGGCAACAAGAAATCCTGAAGCAACCATTTAGAACTTCCCTCTTTCTTTAGTAGCTCAAACCAGCATTAAAATATTAACAAGAATGTGTTAAGAGACTATGTCCTGGACTTAGGGGACAAACTAGAAATCAAATTCTCTGACCCCAAGGACCTACAATATAAATTAGAATGCAAAACACAAACAAGCAACACACTCTGAAAATTTCTCCTCTGGTGTTGGTTGTAGCTAAACTGTGGCTTATGTTTTAAGAAACTTGAAGCTGGCCGGGCGCGGTGGCTCACGCCTGTAATCCTAGCACTCTGGGAGGCCGAGGCGGGCGGATTGTTTGAGCTCAGGAGTTCGAAACCAGCCTGACCAAGAGCGAGACCCCGTTTCTACTAAAAATAGAAAGAAATTAATCAGACAACTAAAAATATATAGAAAAAATTAGCCGGGCATGGTGGCGCATGCCTGTAGTCCCATCTACTGGGGAGGCTGAGGCAGGAGGATTGCTTAGCCCAGGAGTTTGAGGTTGCTGTGAGCTAGGCTGACGCCATGGCACTCACTCTAGCCCAGGCAAAAGAGTGAGACTCTGTCCCCCAAAAAAATAAATAAATAAACTTGAAGCTGACCGATTTCCCTAAGCCATACTTAAAATTTGAGTACCATCCACCCAGGGCGAAAGTAGTACTTTCTTAAAATGTCCGGGTCCGGGTCCACCTGCAGCAGAATTCCCTGATGTGCTTATTGCAATGCAGATTCCAGAGCTGCTCCCCACATTTACTGACAGCTAGGCTGGTGCCTGCCATGCTGCATTTTTAAGCAGCTCTTCACTAAAAAGTAAGAAACAGTAAGAGTTATTGCCTCACCATTGGACCTCACTTTTTGCCTTTAAGAAACAGCTTCTCCTTTTTAAGTTCTCTCTTACTATGAGTCCTAAACATTAGAAAAGCAGAAGTTCATAAAGTCAGTAAAATTTCTATTGTTTGGCACATAGTGATGATGATAGATAACACTTCATAGGACTTGCCATGGGCCAGGTATTATTCTAAGTCCTTTACCCATATATTAACACACGGAATCCTCACAATGATCTCATGTCGTTGGTACTATTAACTTCAAATCCATTACACAAACGAGAAAACAGAGAGGTTAAGTAACTTGCCCAAAGTCAAGTAGCTTGAAATTGACATTCGAGCCAAAATTCGAATCCACAGGCAATCTGCCTTCAGAGTCTAAGCTCTTGAACATTACAATTCTTCTTTTTGTAAATTTATTTAATAGAAAAATACTGGAAAAAACAAGCTCTTATGTTCATCCATAGGGGACTGGCTAAAGAAATCGTGATACCCCCAAGGAAACACAGCTGTGAAAAGGATGCAGATGCTCTCACTGACCCGAAAGGCAAGGTGGATAACGTGTGTGATATGCTGCCTTCATGATTAAAACAAATCTTTTTTTCAAATTGAATTCTAGGAGATCTGTATGTATTAGGAGTTTAGTCTTTGTGATGTATTTTCCCCAATTTGTCATTTGGCTTTTGTTATGATATAATTTTCCATGCAAACATAATTTTTTATGTACTTAAATTAACCTTTTATCTTTTGGTTTTTGGATTTTGAGTTGCCATTTGAAAGACCTTCCCAACTTCAAGGATACAAAGGAATTCTCTCAATATTTTCTTCTGGTGCTTTTAGGGTTTTTTTTTAAACATGATTTTTAATGTATTTAATTGTGATCTACACAATGAGATATGAATGAGCTCACTATTTGTCACAACACCCATTATTAAATTGCCCTCTTTGCCTCACTGATTTGAGATACCTTTTTTTTTTTTATCATAGAGTGAATTCTCTTAGGCATTTTGGATTATTTCTGGACTTAAATTTTGTTCCTTTTAGGACTACATTTTTAATTTATGAGGCAGCACAGGCCTTTGCTTTTGCACTCAAGTATTATTTTAGTCCTGGAGATAAATTTATGGCCTGTTTAATGTACCATGTTATTGCGAACATCCCTTTTCATCTCATCCTGGGAAGTTACAGAAATAATCAACAGGGGTGTTAACGGCAGGAAACAGATCTAGAGAATCACCGTCCCCGATGAAAGAGTATTGTGCCACTCATCGGCTGAGATTTTCAAACTCATGTCGTTCTGTCTGCTCGACTCTACAGGTACCTGCATCTCCCTTTGGAAGACAGGGTAATGAGGATTAGGATTAAATTCCCATTTGCCGTGGCCCAGAAGAGAAGAGAAAGTATACTACCACTGTCCATTCACATCTCCGTGGCATTGTATGAAAGTGTGGGACCAAAATCAAACTTCCCAATTTTCCATACTCACAGCCTGGTGTGTGTGTCTGCTGTTGGCTGCCAGGATCTGCCCATATTCCCGAGAAACTGCATCAAAATGGCAGCTTGACTTAGGAGGGTGTTGAGAATGTCACAGGGGCTACTCCAACCAAAGTCACTTTTCGTATTGACCCAAAGTTCCTTCAAGTTCCCTAGAAAGCCCTATTAAAATGGAATAAACTTTCTGATAGTTTTTGAACTTTGCAGACTCCATGTAACTGCTGTCTCAAGTTACCAGCTCATAGTGGGATAAGGCAGCGTAAGTGCTAGGGCTCGAGGCCTGCCCCGCGTTAATCTGCAATAACCTAGTTGGAATGTGCGTGTGTGCTCTCTAGGCCTGGACAGCTGGGAGAAGAGGGGGCCAGACACAAATTAAATTAGGAGGAGGTGTAAAATGCCGTGGGAAGAAAAACCAAGATGACAAAAACAGGTGTCAAAGGGCGTTTGTTCACAACTCCACCAGAGTTTCATTTCTTTGTGTATTATCAGCAGCTCAGCTGCATTAGGGCACATTTCACACTTCTTTGATCTTTTGCTATCCTGAAGAGAAAAAGAAATAGCACCTGTTGCTGCAAGATTTTCCAAGTGGGCAGCAGGCCCTGTTGTTTAAATGCTTAACTATCCTACTCTGTGGACGGATTTAAAGACCATGTCTTTTACAATCCAAACTCTTCAAACACTACCTGAATGGTATAAAACAACTTTCCCTTTATTGTAATTTTCTAACTTATTGTCAGAGGATTATCTATTATTGAGCCTTAGCTTTTTATTAGAAAGAATTTAGAAAGCTGCAAGTTTTCATCACAATAGCACTGATTGGTTTGTCATAGCCCAAAGTATCTCTCCCGTGCCCCGTGATTTATAAATTCTGAGTAGGAGACCAAAAGGGCAACAGTTCTAGAGAGAAGAGCCACAACAATCCCACAACAAGCTTTGCTAGCACAGGCGGCAGGTGAACATCGGGTTGCAACACAGCCATCAGTGACTGGTTCTCTGGCTCTGCTCACTCAACCTGCGGGACACACAGATGCCTCAAATTCCCCCCGCGTTGTTCTGTTAAGAGGCATCTCATGTGTTCCTTGGCCTGGTCTTCTCGACTGTTCTTTAGCTTTCAGCCTTTTCTTGCTTAGCTGTTCAGCATTTTGCTGATTAATGCCTGCAGAAGGTACCACGCCATGACTGCTGAGGGCTTTGTTGTCACATTTCTATGCCCAGATTGCAAACTCCTAAGCTCCATGCCAAGGGGCTGTCTCTTGGTGCTAGTACCCAAGTTCCTGACACCTTGTGCTCTCAAAGTTCTTGATTGATTCATTTTGACTTGATCTTTTATATTATAGCCTTTACACTCAGACTCAAAGCAAGAACAGGACTTGAGGATCATGTAAATGAGTGATAGATATTCCACTCCCCTCTTGTGGGCCTACCACTCTTGAACTGTTATTCAGGGAAAGGCATGTTAGCCATCAATAAAGAGTAGCTTTATGAATCTGAAGGGCCACTCTGAAGTGCAGAGTTAGAAGATAAAATGTAGAAGTACCTAATTATTTTTTGTAAGTTATAAACTGACTCCTGGTAAGCTTATCTCCATGACTATGGCTAATAGAAATGAATTAAATGACTCCATAAATTAAACACTTTATCACTGCACCCTTCACAGCACCAAGACCAGAAGATGGGCTCTAAGTACCTACCAGCTGGCATATGGACTGAAGGAATAGAATCTTTAATTTTTTTTTTTTTTTACCACTTACTAATTCGATGTTGTCTTACCTGTATAAGAAAATCTCCCAAAGTTATCTGTAAGCTCAGCAATAATTCAAGAAATATAAATGGCCTTGCAAAAGAACGTGTGGACCGGGCACGGTGGCTCACGCCTGTTATCCTAGCATTTTGGGAGGCTGAGGTAGGAGGATTGCTTGAGGCCAGGAGTTTGAGGTTGCAGTAAGCTATGATGATGCCACTGCACTCTAGCCAGGGAGACAGAGCAAAATCTTGTCAATAAATAAGTAGAAAAAAATTAATAAATAAAAAGAATATGTGGACATCATTTAGAAAGCTGAACTAATGGATGAAAAGTCGCACAGGAAAAACAAATGACTGAGGCTAACAGGAAACAAACTCTCAAAGAAACACACACAGGGAGAAGAGGCAGGGCGCAGAGCCCTGCTCGGCCTCACGTCCACGGGCACTGTGCTTGCCAATGGTTCACAGGTGCCCAAGATGTGTTCTGTTGTCCACACACCTGGTGCACCAAAGCTGTTCTGGTGAAGCGAGGAGAATTCATTTCCATTTCATCTCTAGGCTACACTCTGGGCTACACGGGTCTCAAATAACTGCCCTGTGACTGGAAGGTTTTGCAGAGATTTTGGAAAAGTGTATCTCTGAGACACTGTCCTCTGTATTATTATTCTTTTTTGATCAATGGGGCAATGTTATTTGACCAAGCTTCTATTTCAGACTCCTTCTCACTTCCCTTAAAACAGGGGCCCCCAACCTGTGGTGAGTTGTATAATTATTTCATTAAATATTACAATGTAATAATAATAGAAATAAAGTGTTCAATAAATGTAATGCACTTGAATCATCCTGAAACCATCCCCCACCTCCCCCTGCCCACGCCACCCTCCTGCCCCTGTCCATGGAAAAATTATATTCCGTGAAAACCGTCCCTGGTGCCAACAAGGCTGGGGACAACTGTCTTAAAACAAATTCTCTTCCACAGTGTTCTTAGGGCCTCTCTATACATCAATTATATGTACCCAAAGCACCTGAATTCTAGAATGAGCACAGCTGAGGCTCACACTAGCGCCTGCTCGAGAATGATTCTGTCAGTGACTAGGGTCACACAGCCCGTGGGTTACAGAACTACTGTTTCAGCCAGGAGAATTTTACTGCAGTGCCCCTTTTCTTTTTGTTTCCTTCGTGCATGTGGCCTCGCTGTGAAAGAGCTCAAGTCAATTACAAGTAGAAGCAGCAGGCAGGGACAGGGTCTCACCACAACTAATAAGGGGTTATCTTTCCCCACAATTACCCTTCAGCAGAGAGGATTAATTAGTGAATTCCTTAAAAGCTGTTTTCCACGTACTGACTTCAGACAAGTACAGTTTTGGTGGGATGTGTGATTCCGTTGTGATAGGAACCCAGACCTGGTGTCTAATCTTCAGATTATTAACTACAAGATTATAGGTATCATTTAAACTGCCTCCTCCGAGGTAATTCTCTCCTAATTCTGCCTAAAATATATGTTAGGTGAAATGGAAGTAACTCTCTCCTACAAACTCATATGTATACTCAAGAGCTTTTGAACAATATTTCTCTGTTTTAGGACATGAGTTTGAAAAGTATCTTGATTTCCTTCTCCCAAAGCAAAAATGATTTTGCTTTTCCTATTGCCTTCCCTTATAATCCATGTTGGACAGGAGTCTGCCATGCTTTCGATGTTGGCCATGCCTGTGACATCTCTCCATCAGAAATCTCCTTGCCTGTGATGCCCTGCTGAGGGAATCAGCTATAGGCATCCATGCTTCATACCATACCATACTGACCTAGCCAAATGGACCCAAAAATGGCTCTTGACCCAACGGTGACTTCTGAGGTGGTCCGTTCTGAAATATCCACCCAATAGAAATGCCCTAAACTGGATATTGACTGGATCAATCAATCAAATTCTCCCTCTTGGATTGGACACAAAGAGAAAAAAGAACGGAAAAAAATTCCAGAAATGTGGGACACCATCAATAGAACTAACCTATGAGTAATGGAGTCCCAGAAAAAGAGAACAAAAAACAAGAAATACATAAAAATAATTTTCCAAAAATAATGAAAGACATAATAATACAGACCCAAGAAATTTAGTCCTGAGAAGAGAGATATTACATAGTTTCATGTATCTAACCCATCCCCCTCCTCACTCCCACAGTTTTTCTTATTATTAACATTGTACATCAGTGTGGCACATTTATTATAATTACTTATTGTAATATAATAATTATAGTCATTAATGCAATCATATAATAATTGTATAAGGTAATGATTACATCATTAGACTACAATCCATACTCCACATTAAGGTTTACTCTTTGTATTGTACAGTTGTATGGGTTTTATTGCATTCCTAATGACATGTGTCCACCATTCTGGTTTCATACAGAATAATTTTACCATCTTAAAAATCCCTGTGTTTCACCTATTCATCTCTCCCTCCCCTCTTCCCAAGTTCCTGGCAACCACTGATCTTTTTACAGTTATAGAGTGGCATATTTAAAGCAATAATTTTAAAAAAGCACAGTCACTGTGGAATTCTATGCATAATGAAAATATTGCTCAAAAATTAAGGTGAAATAAAGACTCTTATAGACAGCAAAAACTGAGAGAACTCAATGAAGCAGACATGTACCACAAGGAATGTCAAATTAAAATTTTTCTGGCAGGACTATATTACCAGATAGAAAGTCGGATCTGCACGAGGAAATGAAAAGGACTGAAAGTGGTAAAAATGAATGTAAATATAAAAGTTACTTTTTCTTGTTCTTAATCACTTCAAGAGATATTTGGCTAACATAAAATAAGTGAGTTTGCTATAGGGCTTATATGTAAAAATAAAAT
>NW_012152063.1:2635751-2645959 GCF_000956105.1 Propithecus coquereli
TTGTACCTAAGAACAAAGCTTCAAAAACATGATGCAAAACCTGAGAGAAATAAAAGGAAACAGACAGAATCAGAGTTTTGGTTATAGGCTTCAACACTCCTCTCTCACTAACTGAAAGAATAGAAAACAACTGGTAAGGATACAGTTGAACACACAACCAGCTAACTTGACCTAACCAACAATCATTGAACATTCCACCCAACAAGAAGCAGAATATACATTCTTTCACCAAGACAGATCAAATTCTGGGCCACAAAACAAACCTCAAAAAATTTAAAAGAATTGAAATCATATAAAGTATGCTCTCAAGCCAAAATGGAATTAAACTACAAATCAATATCAGATATATAGAAAAAATCCCCAAATATTTAGACATTAAAAAACATACTTCTAAATAACCCATGGGTCAAAGAAGGGATCAAAAAAATACCTTCTGAACTGAATAAAAATGAATAAAAAACAACTCCAAATTTGTCAAATACAACTAAAGCATACTTAAAGGGAAATTTACAGTATTAAATTATGATATTAAAAACAACAAAAGTTTCCACCTTAGATTCTCCACCTTTTCCACCCTAGAAAAGGAAGAGCAAATTAAACCTAAATCAAGCAAAATGAAATAAATAATAAAGAGTAGACATAAATAAAAGTGAAAACAGAAAAACAACAGAGAAAATCAATGAAACCAAAAACAGGTCTTTGCAAAGATCAATAAAATTAATGAAAATTAATTAATCTGATGAGAAGAGAGGAGAAAGAGTAGTGGGTGTTGGGGGAAGAGCAAAGAAAAACAGACACTAATTACCAATATCAGGAACAAAAGAGGAAATACCCTTATAGTTTTTACTTGCATTAAAGGATGGGGGGAATACTATAGGCAACTTTATGCCAGTGAATCCGATTACTTAAATCAGTGGTTCTCAACTAACAGGGAACACTTGGAAAAATGTCTGAAGACATTTTTGGTTGTCACAACTGGGGGATTTGCTCCCAGCATCTAGCAGGCAGAAGCCTGAGATGCTGTAATGTACAGGACACCCTCCTACAACAAAGAATTATCCTGCTCAATGTCACTCTGGTTGAGAAACTCTGATTTAGATAAAATGGACAGTTTAGATGTAAGACCCCAACTACCAAAGCTTTCTCAGGATGAAATAACTTGAATAGTCCTTTATCTACAAAAGACACTGAACTCATGGTTCAAAACTCTCCAAAAAAGAAACTTCAGACCCTTACATACTCAAAGGCAAATTCTAACAATTAGAAGATATATTAATACCAATGTTATACAAATTCTTTCAGACTATATAGACAGAATATGCTCCAACTCATTTTATGAACCTTGTTATCTGGTCACCAAAACCAGACATTACAAGAAAGCCTGTGACTAATATCCCTAACGATCGTAGATGCAAAAATCCTTAATAATGGCAATTCAATGCTTGAGGCCAGGAGTTCAAGACTAGACTGAGCAAAAGTGAGACCCTGTCTCTACAAAAAAAGAGAAAAATTAGTTGGGTGTGGTGGTGCACACCTGTAGTCCCAGCTACTGAGGAGGCTGAGGCAGGAGGACCACTTGAGCCCAGGAGCTGGAGGTTGCAGTGAGCTAGGCTGACACCACTGCACTCTAGCCCGGGTGACAGAGCAAGATCCTTTCAATCAATCAATCAATCATTCAATCAATAAAATAATAGCAATTCAAATCAGCAATATATAAAAAGGATCATAAATCATGACCAATTGGGATTAATCCCAGGAATGCAAGGTTTATTCAACATTGGAAAATATCAATGTAATTCAATATAACAACAGACTAAAACACAATAGTATATGGTCACTGAAAATGATGCAGACAAAACATCTGAAAACTTTCAATATTTATTTGTGATGAAAGCTCTCAGCAAATAGGAATAAAAGAGAATTCCTTAAGTCCAATTAAGGGCATCTACAAAAAGCCTACAGCTAACCTCTAGACTGAATGGTAAAGACTAAATACTGTCCCCTAAAATTAAGAACAAGGTAAGGATGTCCACTCTCATCATATCTATTGAGCAATATACTGGAGTTCCTAGACAGTGAAGCAAAGCAAGAGAGAAAAAAGAGGGATTGGGAATGAAGATTTAAAACTTTAAAACTATTTGTTTATTAACAGATGATATGGTCAGGTGTGGTGGCTCATGCCTGTAATCCTAGCAATCTGGGAGGCCAAGGCGGAAGGATTGCTTGAGCTCAGGAGTTCAAGACAAGCCTGAGCAAGAGCGAGACCCCATCTCTACAAAAAATAGAAAAATCAGCTGGGCTGGTGGTGCACGGGAGGCTGAGGCAGGAGGATCATTTGAGCCCAGGAGTTGGAGGATGCAGTGAGCTATGATGATGCCACTATACTCTAGTCGGGGCAAAAGAGAAAGTCTGTCTCCAAAAAAACTAAAAAAGCAAACAAAAAAACCCCAGATGATACGATTGTCTATGTAGAACACCCCAAAGAATCTTCAAGTGAGTTTAGCAAGGTCACAGAATATAAAGTTAATATAAAAACACGGTACTTCTACATGCTACCAATGAACAATTGGAAGTTCAAATTAAAATACAGTACCATTCATAATAACATCAACAGACATGAAACACTGCATAAATGTACCAAAATATGTAAAGGATTTATTCACTGAAACTACAGAACAGTGATGAGAAAAATCATGGTATATTCATGGATGGAAACATTCAATATTAAGATGTTAATTCTCACCAAATTGAGCTATAGATTAAATGCAAACTCTGGCAGAGTTTTTTGTTTTCATTTTTGTTTGTTTTGTCTGGCAGACAAGCTGATTCTAAAGTTTTATGGAGAAGTAAAGGAGCCCAAATAGCTAAAACTATTTTCAAAAACCAAAACCGGTTGGAGGACTCACACTACCAATTTTAAGACTTACTATAACTCTATAGTATTGGCAAAGGGATAAATATATCTATGGAACTGAAATCCAGAAACAGAACTACATATATATGGTCAATTGATATTCAACAGAGATGCCAAGGTAATTCAATGGGGGTCAGAATGGTCTTTTCAACAAATGGTGTTGGAATGATTGGGCATTAATTAAAAAAAAAAACTCAATTCATACCTCACACCATACATAAAACTTGAGATGGACCACATACCTAAATATAAAACCTAAAAATGTAAAACTTCCAAAAGAAAACACAAGAGATTATTATCTTTGTGGTATTGAGTTAAGCAAGGTTTTCTTAGAAGAATCAAAAAGGAAAAATTGATATATTGCACTTCAACAAAATTAAAAACTCCTGTTCTTTGAAAGACACTGTTACAGAAATTAAAAGATAATCCACAGACTGGGAGAGAAGCTTTGCAAAATACATATATGATAAAGAACCTGTTTTCAGAACTTATCAATAAGAAAGAAAACAACCCAAATGAAAAGAAATGAACAGCAAATAAGTATGAAAAGGTGTGTAAGATTATTAGTCATCAGAAAAATGCAAATTAAAACCACATTAAGAGACAATCACGCATCCATTAGAATGGTTAAACTTAAAAAATAAAAAAGCCTTATAACACCATGTGCTGGCAACAGTGCAGAGCAACTGAAATGCTCATAAATTTGCTAGTGGGAATGCAAATGTTACAACTACTTCGGAAAATTTGGCAGTTTCTCATAAAATTAAATATATATTTATTACATAACTTAGCAATGCCACTTCTAAAAATCTATCCAAGAAAATTAAAACATATGTCCACAGACTTGTTGTACATGAAGGTTTATTCTGACACAAACTGGTTTGGTGTAATACAATTTTGACACAAACCACCCAGAGTTAGCATCACACTCCACAGGCTTAAAAAGTACGGTACCCAAAGAGACTTGCCCTTTTTCTGACTCCAGCTGCACTGGTGGGTACGTACCCAAGTCAGCTGTATTTTTTATCAACTGACTACAAATTCAGGGGTTCCCACAACTTCCTCAGGTTTGATAATTTATTTAATAGAGTAATTCATATAACTCAGGAAATCACTGTAATTATGATTATAGTTTTATTATAAAGGACAAGACAGATGAAGAGACACAGAGTAAGATCTAGGTGAGGTTCTGCAACACAGAGCTTCCACGCACTCTTCCCACGGAATCAGGGTGTCACCCTTGTTAAAGAAAAGAGGCTCGAAATGGAGTTACTTATGCTAAGGTTCCATGTCACAAAACAGAAACCTAAGGCTGTTTACCGGTAAGAAGATGTAACCTTCTGAGAAATCAAGAGAGAGATGATAGCCAAATTCCATCAAGCCACAGGATTTTGTTTACACCCATACAAGAAAAGTAACCTTGAAATGATCAATTCACTATTTGTTTATTGTTCCTGCTTTCTTCTGTCCATAAAAATCACCCACTATGTCTAGCTCCTTGGAGCTCTTTTCTATTTTGTAGTCTGGATACTGCCTGGCTCATGAATTGCTAATAAAAGCCAATTAGATATTTAAAATTAATTTGTTAAATTTTGTTCTTTGACATCCTCTTGGCACAGCGATGTGTTCTGCAACCAGGAAGCTCTACTGACTTTTGCTTTCCAGAGTTCTTATTGGGGTTTCATTACACAGCCATGACTGTCAGCCATGTGATTGAACTCAACCTCCACCCTGCCTCCCCTCCCTAGAGGTCAGCTGACTCAAAGTCCCAGTCCTCTAATCACATGGTTCATCTTTCTGAAGACCAGTCCCCATCCTAAATCATCTCATCTTCTTAGCATAAACTCAGGTGGATCCAAGGGGCTTAGGAATAACAAAGACACTCCTATTACTAGGGAAATTCCAAGGATTTAGAGTGTATCTCCCGGGAACCAGGGTCAAAAGCCAATCAAATTCTTTATTATACAATAATGTTTATAGCAGCTTTAATACTTATCACTTAAACTTTGAAATAACCTGAATGTCCTTCAACCTGGTGAGTGGATAAAATAAATTGTGGTATATCCATACAATGGAATTCTGTTAACAATAAAAAGAATGAACTATTGATATATGCAACATAGATGAATTTCAAGAACAGTATGACAACTTTTTTTTTACACTGGCATTATAAATAAGTATCAATATAGCATCATTTTATAATCTATAGCATCTGAGAAATAAATACTTTTTTATAAAGCCAAAATTTAATTTAGTTCAGGGTTTCACAACCTCAGAGCTATTGACATTTTGGGCCAAATGGTCCTTTATTGTGAGGTGTTATAAGGTGTTTAGCATCGTCCCTGGCCTCCGCCCATTAAAATACCAGTAGCAACCTCCCCAGTTATGACAATCAAAAATGTCTCCAGATAATCTAAAATGTTTCATGAGTGGTAAAAACACCCCCAGTTGAAAACTACTAATTTAGCTGAACATATACTTTATATTTTCATAATCATAAATGTTTTGTAGAGACAAAAATCTTGCTTGATCCATTAAATCAGTGGAGGAAATTTACAGTATCCAAATTATGCTTTCCATAAAAAAACAGCCAAATTTTACGTAAATCAGAAATTTTAGAGTAATATTACTTTTCACACCAGGGTGAAGACATAGAGTTGTTTTAAATCAAAATTATTAAACCTCTCTGATTTTTCCAAGTATCCAGCTTATTCAGTAATATTACTTTAACTTTGTCTACATTTACATATCAAATTATAGAAACTTCACTTTTTTAAGAGTTGGGTAATTTTTATTGATACATAACATTTGTACATATTTATGGGTAATGTGTAATGATCAAGTCGGGCTATTTAGGGTATCCATCACTTCGAGCATGTGTCATTTCTATGTGCTGAGAACGTTTCATGTCCTCACTTCTAGCTATTTTGAAATGTATAATACACTGTTGTTGACTATAGTCACCCTACTCCACTATCGAACATTAGAACTTGTTCCTTCTAACTGTGCGCTGGTACCCATTTATCAGCCTCTTTTCATCCCCACCCCCAACACATACCCACATCCTTCCCAGCCTCTGGTAACTACCATTCTGCTCTCTGCCTCCACAAGATCAACTACTTCAGCTCTCACATATGAGTGACCGCACTGATATTTGTCTTTCTGTGGCTGGCTTACCTCACCTAACATAATGATTTCCAGTTCCATCCATGTTGCTGTAAAAGACAAGATTTCCTTCTTTCTTTATGGCCGAATAGTATTCCATTGCATATATAAATCACATTTTCTTTAACCATTCATCTGCTTATGGACACTGACTTTGATTCCATATCTTTGCTAACGTGGATAGAGCTGTGATCAATGTGCGAGTGCAAGAGTGCGCAAGTGCAGGTATCCCTTTGCTAATACTGAATTCCTTTCCTTAAAATAAATACCCAGTAGTGGGATTGTTAGATTGTATGGTACGTCTCTTTTTAGTTTTTTGAGAAATTTTCATACTGCTTTTCATAAGGGCTGTACTAGTTTACATTCCCACCAACAGTGTATGAGAGTTCCCTTTTTTCTGCATCCTTACAGCATGTTACTTTTTGTCTTTTTGATGATAGCCATTCTCACCGGGGTAAGCTGATATCTCATTGTGGTTTTGATTTGCATTTCCCTGCTGATTACTGATGTTGAGCATTTTTTCATATACCTTTTGGCTATTTGTATGTCTTCTTTTGAGAAATGTCTATTTAGATCCTTTGCCGACTTTTTAATGGGATTAAAAACGTATTTTATTTAAAAGAGGTTGCTTCTTATTTGATAACATGTGTATACCTTTGTTTCTCGTAACCTAGCAATCAAGGCGATTAATTTAAATCACGACAAACTTCTTTCACCCATCTCCTTGAGCAAGTATTTGAGTTTCCTTAGAGAGCCAGCAAAATTACCCATTGGATTTTCTTAACTTTCTCCCTGAAAATTATTTGATTCTCTTCAACTTATTACACATAAGTCCTACTTTGTCTACGCTAATCAAAATAGGAGCACCATTAAGAGACTTTTTTTTTTTTGAGACAGAGTCTTGGTCTGTCGCCCCTGCCCCCGTCCCCGCCCCCGCCCCCGTAGAGTGCAGTACGTAGAGTGCAGTATTGTCATCGCAGCTCACTGCAATTTCAAACTCCTGGGCTCCAGCGATCCTCCTGCCTCAGCCTCCTGCGTAACTGGGACTACAGCCATGTGTTACGACGCCGGGCTAATTTTTCTATTTTTAGTAGAGATGGGGTCTTGCTCTTGCTCAGGCTGGTCTCGAACTCCTGAGCTCAAGTAATCCTCCTGCCTCAGCCTCCCTGAGTGCTAGGATTACAGGCGTGAGCCACCACACCGGGCCAATAGCATCATCGTTGAGAAGCCATGATAGAGACCCTAGAGCCAGCCTACCTGGGTTGAGATTGCAGCTTGACCATTTACTAGTTGTGAAGCATTAGATAATTGACTTAACCACTCTATGCCTTAGTTTCCCCATCTGTAAACCGAAGAAGATAAAATAGTACCTATATGTCATAAGGTTGTTGTGACTATTAAGTGCTATACAACTGCTACAGTAATCTTTATTGGAAATAAATACACAATCTATTCCACCAGTTTCTTGGACTGCAATATGTAACAATATTACTTGAATGGTTTTTCCTTTTATCTACATCTAAATTCTCTGTGCTACATTTCCAAGTGTGGAGGCTTCAACACAAGGATAAATCTTACTGACCCTCAGTGTTACTCTTCATTGCTTTCTACTAGCCATTTCATTCGATCAAGATATATAGTTGTGTAGAAGAGTAAACATAGCAGGCTTGACTGTTATCCTTTGAAAGCCCTGCTTATAAGTTTGGCCCTTTTTCTCAGTTTGAGAACTTACATTTTAGGAGTGTTTCCACCAATGCCCAAAACTGATAAAAATGCCTCAATAAACCTAAACCGTTTGTATAAAAAATACAGTTTATGGTGAATATGTCTTTCCTTCTGAGTCTGGAATTTTGCCAAGTGCCAGGCAAAGGGGGCATAAATGAACTGCCCCCAATAAAAACTGTAGGCATTACATCTCGAGTGAGCTGCCCTGGTCTGCAACATTTCACATGTGTTGTCAAAACTCCTTGCTGGGGGAATTAAGTGCATCTTGTGTGACTTGGTTGGGAGAGAATAGTGGGAAATTGACCCTGGCTTCCTCCAGACTTCGTCCCATGCACCTTTTCCCTTTGCTCTATGTTCTTTTGCTGTAATAAATCTTAGCTGTATGACTATATCCTGAGCCCTGTGACCTCCTAGTGAATCACCAAGGAGTAGTCCTGGAGACTCCCAGCACAGACTTCCAGTCCTGTTGTTTCATTCCACTCTTGATGATATGTAAAAGGTCATATTTACCAACTTAAATTATCACATTTATTACATCTCTCATACACTGCACTGGTAAACATATGAGGTGATTAAGTGTCATTTTCATTCTCAGCTGCTCCAAATTTTCCTAAATCAAACATATTATCTGCCATTTTATACACACGGATCAATGTCTGGCACATTTTATAAACTAAACTGTATGATATTTCTTTCTTTCCCTTGCATTTTCTAGTTACTACTCTTTTGACCATACTAGCAAAATCCTTGGAAGTATCTTTCCCACTTCTTATATGAGATGCATTCCATTATCCCTCACTGAGTTCATTATTCTGGTACTCAGATCCAAGTTCCACTCTTTAATATCTGCTACATAATCAGCTGTTAATTTTCCATATTCTTCTTCTTCCAAAACCTGAACTTTCCATTAGAATGGCAGGGAAAAAAAAAATCTTTGTGTCCCAAATCCACTGGCTTTTGTTCAGTTTATATTCTCCAACTAAAGATGCTTCACTCTTTTTTCCTCCCCTACAAAAGATTTTCCAAATTATATTCCTTGAAAAAATGATCCTCAAGCTGTTTGTCAAAAGATTCTGTGGTTAACTAAGTTTGCAAAATTAGGTAAGCAAAGTTAAACAGATTTCTTATAAAACTTCTCAGAGCCTTTGATATAATCATTTGTATTATGAAGGAACATTCTGGCATTTTTGTTAGTATATAGATAGTTCTGCATGAGTTACATGGAAGTATAAAACTTTTCCCTCAGGAACACCTTAAATGGACCAATATTTTACAGTATGCGTTTTAAGAAATATTATGACAGTCCCTGGTGCAGCAGCAGTTATCACATCTGATGTCTGAGAAGTCTGTGGATACAACCCTAAGAAGGCAAATATTATGATGAACCAGGCATAGCTACATTGCTGAATACTAAATCTGTTGCCTTTTAGAACTGATAGTCTAAAATATTAGCCAAAATATGAATCAAAAATGAGATCTAATAAAAATCGTTACTGGATTTCTAATTATAGATCTTTCTATATAATTAGGGAAAATTAATTTTATATGATGGGGAAGTAGGAAGTTTCTTTAACATTGTGGTAATAAATTATTTTCCCCATAAAAGGAAAAATTAAATTCAGTTAGTTTAAGTCAGTAATCACTCAAGAGGCTCATCTATCAATGTAGAACTTGAATTGCTTCATTTCTAAAAGGAAAATAAAATATACGTGAATACTAAAAGACTATTGAGCAAGCATCTTTCAAAGTAACAAAAATATATGATTACTAAATAAACTCAACAAAGATGTTTGTTAATACTTTATTAGTATTTTCTAATGGACAGAACATAACACAAACCAAATAAAATTTTTAATCTTTTTAGTTCAATAAAAATAACTGACATTCTGATTGTTCTCTCTTCTTTGTTAAAGAAGGAAAGTATTGATAGAACAGTTAGGCACACAGTTGACACTTAACTGTACAATGATATGCACAAGTTATCTTTTAACAATTATAATCCTAAAATGTGCTCTTTATATTTTTCCCTTGTAATACAGGAGCCATGCTCCTATAAGCAAAATTTACTACTAATAAAAGAATTTTACAAGGAGTGACAAAAAGACTTTTAAAACAAGTCCTTAAATAAAAGGATGCAGCAACAACGGAATGTTAAGTTGTTGGGTTAAGAAGACAGTTTAAACTACATCTCAAAACATTAAAAATTCATTTATTTTACAATTACTCAAATACACATGCATTAAATGAAAATATTGCACAAAATTAAAATTTTAGATTGTGAAATTTATATTGTTCTTAATTTTTTAAAAAAATTGGTACACTTTCTGGTAGCACTTAACCATTTGATTTTTTCCAAACACCAGCAGCACAAACTTAAAATGAACAAACTGAAATATTCAAGGAA
>NW_012152063.1:2646009-2648327 GCF_000956105.1 Propithecus coquereli
CCAGCGATCCTCCTGCCTCAGCCTCCTGCGTAACTGGGACTACAGCCATGTGTTACGACGCCGGGCTAATTTTTCTATTTTTAGTAGAGATGGGCTAGAGACGGGGGGGGGTCTCACTCTTGCTCAGGCTGGTCTCGAACTCCTGACCTCAAGCGATTCTCCTTTCTCTGACTCCCAGAACAGGCCTCCCAGAATGGCAGGATTACAGGCGTGAGCCATCGTGTCTGGCCAAATTTAAGAGACTTTAAAATCTAATTTATTATTTATCTCTGGAGATAAGAAAGGCATGCAAGTCTATCAACAAATACATTTAGAAAATATTGCATACTCAGGCAATAAAAGAATTTTATCCAACTCTTGGGCAAACTAGGGAACTCTGGAGGAGTTTAGTGCTGGGTTTCTTCCCATTTCAGTATATATGTGTGTGTGTTTTGTTTGTTAACACAAAGCTCTTTTTTACACCTCCATCTGGTTCATTATTTTATAGGGCTTTTTTTTTAAAGCAAGGAGAAAGAAAACTCCAAGCTACTCAACGTCCTTCAGGTTGCTTGAGAAGTCATGAAGCTCCAGACGAGCCAGAAGTAACTTTCCCATTTAATCTGCAGGCTCATCGCATCACACACATACTCACTAATAGCACTGTTATAAAAACCAAGGAAATTCTTCTCAAGTCTTTAGAGAAACCATGTAAAACTAATTTCCATGTTTTTTCTCAAATCTCTGCATACATTTCTCTCCAATTTGATAGTTAATCTGTATTTTTGAATTAGATATCCCTGGCAGTACATATAAATGGCTCAATTAACTTCCAGAAGTTGAAAGGCAATAAAGTGGGTGAATGCCAGCCACAAATACAAGATGTATTACAATCGCAAACATCTGTAAAAGGCCAGCTACTTTTTACAAAGAGAGAAAAGGCTTTTTTTCATTTACGTGCACGCACACGCACATGCACGCGCATACACACAGAGAACTGGAAGCCTCGCTTTTACAACTTCATCCATGAATCAAAAATAAAGAATAAGACTTACCAATTTATTGGAGGGAGATAAGAGACACGAAGGATGGCAGGAAGCTGCTTTCTTTCCAGCAAGCATGAAAACTTTTTCTTTAATGCTTCTTAAGTTCCTAGTACCGTGGAAGTAGACAAACAACATGGAGGATTCTGCCACTGGCAGAAGAAACTGGTTGTAGGCTGCAACAGGAGCAACTTCTTAATCCTACAGGTGACACCAGCTATTGGCCTGATTGAAATGCCAGTCCATATTCAGAGTCCTCAAGACAGGCAGACAAACAAGAAAGGCAAACGGTTGCTTGACAGAGAATCAGAAAGTGAGCTTCCCAACATTGCTTCCACCAAGTGAGAAGTGAAGCAGCTGTGTACTAATGAAAACCAGAACCAGCCTTGACCAAGACCCAGAAAAAGAACAGGACGTGGGGCAGGGAGTCAGCAAGGGCAAAAGCTCTAATTATTGAATGAGCTTCATCCCTGGAGGCAAGGTGAGCCTGAGTGCAAACAGCTGATGAGGGGCATCTCACAGGCTCAGCAGGTGAGTCGGGGGGCATCCCAGTGGAACGTCCACCTGTCAAAGGAAAACTCAGAGACAAGAGCATTTAGGAAGGGAGTTTACTTGCAAAGAGGACTGCAAGGGAATTTTCAGGCTTTAGAAGGACTGCCTGACAAAAAGGATAACAGTTACTCGAAAGAAAAATAACTTTCACAAGTACCAATTTACTGAATTAATAATTAGCCTGGTCAGGGAGTGTAACAGCAATTTTCTCATGTAATTATTCACATCTTCAAGCATCTTGAGAAACCCGGTTTTTCTCGTTTTATCTCAGGTTGCAAAGTCTCTTCCCCACCTCACCTTCCCCAACTATGGAGTGCTTACTTAAATAAAATATTTGGTTTTTGTAAAATATTTGGTTTTGCTGCCCCCAGCCTTTCCTTCGCTTTAAGGCAGAGTCAGGCATTCCACTTACATTCTCCCTACAAGGCAAGCCACAAATTTGTCAGGTGTTTGCTTAAAAAGATGCTCAGATATCCAGTCTTTAGTCTCCACTCGGTTTCTGTAACAGTGCTTGGGTGAGTTCTCCACTGGTGGCAATTTTGCACACCCCACTTCCCCGCCCCCTGATGTCATTTGGCGATGTCTGGAGATATTTTTGGTTGTCACAATAGGGGAGGTGGCATCATTCTAATGACCAGAGCCCAGGGATGCTGCTAAACATCCTATAATACACAGGATAGCTCCCACAACAAAGAATTATGTAGCCCAAAGTGTCAACAGCATCATTTTTTTTTTTTTTTTTTTTTT
>NW_012152063.1:2651561-2675572 GCF_000956105.1 Propithecus coquereli
AAACACCAGCAGCACAAACTTAAAATGAACAAACTGAAATATTCAAGGAAGTTTTTAATGTTTTTTTTTTTAAAAAAAATTAAGGCTAACCAAGTGCATCCATTGGTCAATGGCACAATTGTTTTCAGCAACTATTCAGAACACCCTAATTATAGGAAATGCCCATCTAAGTGATATATACTTAAATCATACAATCAATTTTTTAGGTGAATAAACTATGATGGTTTCTAAATAGTTTACATGTTACCTGAAAAATCAGAAAACCCAAAGAACGATTAATTTTGAAAGTTCTTGCCTAAAGGCACCACTGACTTAAAAACACATTCAAAATCAAATACCAGAAGACATAAAGCCTCTTCGTGTATATATTCATATATGCAATAAATGCATTAAGTGTAATAACTTTATTAAACATAGTACACTGTACTTGACTTAGGGATTAAATATTTTACACACAGCTTGACCAAGTCATTCAAAAAGTATCTCTAATTTTTAGCATGACCACGGCTTTCTGATGTAAAACACAGATGTGCATAGAGAAGATGCACTACTGTTTACATAGACTACCATTTGACATTTCGGCTTTTGAAATATAAACTCTTTTAAACAAAAATTACTTTAAAAACCCATTTATTCAAATAATTTTTGGTATGATTGCAAGTTATCTTGCAGGGCTGTTTTGAAAATTCACAATCTTACCTGACCTTTCTTTCCCTGGTTGATGTACACACTAGGCTCTTACATGAAATCTTCTGTATACTCTTAGATTTATTCATGTCAAAAATATACTTGAAATGGGCAGGGGTATATATGAAAATCATTGCACTTATGGTCATGCTGATGCCTTCTACAGACATGTTTCACACATTCTCAATTTTAAAGCCTGGGGCTCAGGAAGGGGCTGGGGCAGGGAGACACACTGAGAAGAAGAAGTATTTCTTCTACCAGAGCCACTAAGGATCTTTTCTCACTTGCAAGTTGCAATGAAAGGGATTTCATTTATTTTATTCCGAAGACATGCAACAAATGCTGAATATGTGCAAACTGCAAGTATGCACAACAGCATTATTAATAAATATGATTATTACTATAAAGCTTTAAAGGAAGGCTTTATTCTGTTAATAGGCCTCACTTTGTAAGTAGGATCTAAGTGAAAACAAGACAATAATATCTTGTTCCAATCTAAAGCTCCCAAATAACTGGGATACCAATACTCTGTCCCTTTATCTTAAGCACCCAGACGTTCTTTTAATACCAGAATCTTGGCTCAGTGGTCTGATAAGTAGCTTCACTATTTTAAGGTTTTAGTGTTAAATATTTTTAAAACAAAAAAGTGATACATCCAAACCTTTAGTCAATGGAAGTATTTAAAACTATGCAGAAATCCTGCATACAAGGGATATGAAGACTTCGAAGAAAAATAAAGAGAAAACTATAAGAAATACAGAGGCTCCAAAACTGGAGAAGGTATTTTGTTTTGTTGGTATAAAATTGTTTTAGGGACTTAAATGTACACACTGAGGGGTTTTGCCTACTAGCTTTATTTAGTAGAATTTTACATTATGTGAAGTATAAATAAAAGCATATTTTAAAAAATATTATCGTTCTGTTTTCATTATTTATTTTCATATATGTACACTGTAATAGAATTAGGAATTTATATGTTTACATAAGACTAATAAGCTCATTAATCCTTTGATTTGCTATTTCTGCAGTTACCTAAGGCATGTCTAGATCACACAATTTAAAATTATCATATGGTAACTTTCAATAGAGTACTATTTTCTTTTAATTTCCGTATTTTTAGAAGGACAAAATGTATTTGGCAGTTCTTCCAACAAATTATACCCCCTTCTGTATAGTCAATAATCTGTTAAAGATAAAATTAACAATTTTGAAATTTAAATGACAGCCACCACATGCTTCCTTTTGTACACAAAATGCCAAAAGAAAACTTAAGTACCATAAGAGCAAGATAGAGCCCTTAAAGCATATAAGAATCAATTTAAAATTGTTTTATACCAATGAATAACAAATCCAATCAAATTCTGTTTTTTGATTGGTTTTATTTTAAACTCAGTTTCATTTTAAGTCACAAAACTGTAATTTGGATATATGGTTACTTCACACTTTAAGGGCATTCTGTCACTTTTCCCAGACCTGAAACAGATCCAAAGATCATTCACCTGGCTAATCCACACCATATCAAAATGTTGACACAGACCTACAAAATCATTATGCAAAACAAATTCCTCCAAAGCATACATTGCAGTCTCCAACTGTTAAACAAATTAGCCAATTTATCTGTGAACCATTGTTTTGTGCTTTCCTTAGCTCTCACATACACACTCTGGCACTTTGTCATCGCTGAAGAATGCTGACTAGTTTGAAACGGAAGAGATCAACATCATTCTTGCTTGAGATGGGGGGCAGTATCCTCTCAATGTTGCAAAATATGCACCAAATCATTTAAGACACGGAAATCTCTCCTGGTAGTGGCTGGATTACAGATGAAGATGAGAACCACAGACTTATGGATGTATTAATAATCTATTCTGAGACACTAAACGACTGGTGCAGACACAACAGTATATGAGTTAAGCCCCAGAAGATCTGTCCATACCATTAGTCCTGGACAAAATGAACACCGGCTTCAAAGACTGGAGTGTCACCTTTTCTGTAAAGAAGGCGCTTGAGTAGTTTGAAGTTTCTGTTTATATTTCTGCATCTGCTTTGACCGTGAATGCAGTTTGTTGAAAAGTTCACGGAATTTATACTGTGGAAATAAGGTTTCTAAAAAGCCTTCCAAGAAGACATAAACCATTCTCCTATTTAACTGGTTGTGCTGAAACATTTCAAAAACACGAAGAATACCTTTCCGTGTTGTCTCAGCCCCAATAATGTGCTTCAGTTCATCTATATGAAGAAGGAGAAAAACACATAATTCGTTACACAAGGCCTAAATCATGCTCTTAAAGTATGTAAAGTAGACAGCAGAGTAAAAGATGAAGTAGTAGGGATCCAGTGAATGCATTTCAGCTATGTACTGTAACTGAAACAAAATTTATGCATCTCCAAATGCATGTGTCTATCCATCCAGTTATGCAATAGAGGCTGGGAGATAACACAGCACAGGAGAAAGAGGTAAAATCCAGACTCAAAGATTCCAAATTACAGTCACAATCCTGTCCCTCAATATCCCTTTGATACTTACCCACCGCCCTGTTTCCCCATCTATTAAATGGGTATTTATATTAACTAATATCTTTATAGCTGTAAGGATTTATAAGGCTTTAATGAGATGTGAAAAGTGATCTGTAAACTCTAAAACACTACACAAATATTCTTACTATGTCTATGAAGAGTGAGAAATGCTAAACCACACAAAAACCTAGTTCATGATCTTAAAAAACTTGTGATATAGTAACTATGCCATAAAAATACTAACAGTATAAAAATGTTTACAGTGGGGAGAATTCCAGACAGATGAGATAGATAATAAGGAAAGGTTCCTTTCAGCAAAGTGACAACTAGCACAGACTTTGCTACTTAGGCAGGGTTTTGATAGGTGCAATGAGATGAAGGATCAGCCTGGGTGGAGAGGACACCAATGGGCAAAAATGCAGTAAGTGGAAAAATAACAAGGCATGTTCAAGAAATGGGGATAGTACAGTTTGGTAGAATTTTAGGATTCCTGTAACAGAAAGTAGAGAATAGAATAGAAAGCCGACAGTGCTGTGACTATCAGGGTGAGCAAGTTTGGAGTTTATCCACAGACAACACAGTTACCAAGATGTCTGAGCATGGGACCAATGTCCATGATTATTCTTAATTATTCATCATCAGGGCCCCAAAAAAGCGTAAGTATCATTTCGCTGCTTTGGAAAGAAACATGCAACTTCCAGGAGGTCTGTATCTAACTGGGGGTACAATATAATTTAAAGCAAGTATGTTGTGAATTTACTAAAAAACAGGCAAAGAATTGTGTATATATAAAATCATATACTTTTTTATCTACTCTCACTTTCTTCAGATCTTCACACCACCGTCCTCTTCTCAGTGAGGGCTTTCTTGGCCACCCTATCTAACACCACAACCACTTGACACTGCCTATTCCTTTTTCCTGCAGTATTTTTTTCTTTAGTACTTACCACTATCTAACATACTGTTTTATTTTTGTTTGTTTTTTGAGTTCCCCTATTAGAACGTAAACTCCAAGAAGAAAAACATAAGTGCAAAGCACAGTGTCTGACATATGATACACTTTCAATAAATATTTAGTGAATAAGTGAATTAAAATTTCTTCCAGCTGCATAACTGAGTCAGTCTATATATTAAATAGCACAATCTGGTTTAATATAATAGTATATTAAATAATATCCTAAGTTATTGTTTATTTTTCTAAAATATTATTTCTGTAATTTGCTTTTTACCAAATCCAAAAGCATATAGAGAAGAATCGAGAGACTTGTGGCAAATCTCTAATTTAACTGATCATTAAAATTTTATAATGAAAATATAGTTTTAAATAAGAGAACAAAATTATAGGAAGAGAAATAGATACTGTATGACATTAAAACAACTACTACCACCTCCCAGCCATGCAAAACTGCCTTTCATATTACAGTCTCTCTTACTGAGAGAAGACAAATGAGACAAAGTAAATCTAAGTAGACAGATGTATCCCAAAGAACTAAAATTAGACCAACAAAATGTCACTATGTATTCTTTAGATTATGTTTTAATTAATAAAGATGAATAATGGGCAGTTGTTTCTAAGTAAATGGATTCTTTGAAAGAATTTGTTCTCCTAAGTAGAACAAATATTCTTCCTGAAAAACTCATACTTCATATTCTTTCATCTGTCTGTATTTTATTTATTTAACAACTTTACTCCCCAAATTTTTCAAGGCAGGTGAGTGAGGTGGTTAAAAGCACAAACTTTCAAATCACTCAAAGCTGAGTCAGAATCCTAGCTGTCACTTACTAGCTATAAACCTTGGGTAGGTTGCTTAACCTCTCTGAGCTTCTGCTTCTTACCAATAAAGCTGTAATGTTAACAGTGCCTAGCTTCATAGTAGTGTTATGAGGATTAGTTAAGAATATATGAGAAGTGCCTAGCACAGTACTTGGTATACAGTAAGCTATCAAAAGCTAGTTATTATAATCAAAAGGCAGTTAAACTAGCATGATCAATGCCAAAAATTCAGAAGAACTACAAATTGATGAGATTTTTAACCAAACATGCTCACTCACCTGGCATAATTGCAAGTAACTTAGTTTTTCCTGCAATTCTTGTTCTCATTCGAATAGCTTTATCTCTGCATGGAACAGTCTCTGCTAAAATGCCATTTGGCCAAAATGCATCTCTATTTAAAAAGATTAAATAAATTTTGTAAACATTTTCATTTTCTAATGATATAAGTTGATAAAATTATTCCAAATTTCTACAGAAAACACAAATGTGAACAGAAAGACGAAACATTTCTGAAATTTTATTTCAGTATAATGGTATTCAACAAGCATCAACTAAGTGCAGGGTTCAATTTTAGGGTAAAAGGATCCACACAAGAAAAGTTACAGATGAATTCTGTCCTGAAGTAGTTTATAAACACTAACAAAGACAGTAGAATATACAGATGATCATTCACCACCATGAAAGCTCAAAGTGGGCATCTGCTGGTTGAACATCTCATCCAAATACAACCCCATGATATCCTGAATTTGGATACCTTAGAGTTTAACAGCTAATCTTTCTCAGTTATGCCACCGTTTGCCTTATATAAGTCAATATAAAACTAAATTTCGTGCCCACATCTTACAGCTGGATTGATTACAATGGTCCTTTCACACATATAACCACCCATTCTTTTTGACTTTCACAGTGTGCTTGATTCCTATTCCCTGATTCTTGGTCCAAAGGCAGGAACTGTGCACAACATCTAAATTTCCATTTGAGAATTTGGTTTGAGGGAGAGAGGCTCACCAGAGCAACTGTTCTTAAATTTTGCACATTAGAAACATCTGGGAGCTTCAAAAAAAAAAAAAAAAAAAAGTCCAGGTCTCCCACCTGATTAATTAAGTCAGACTCTTTGGAGATGGGATACAGGCATTAGGAAATTTTAAAGCTCTGCAGGTGATTCCAATGTACAGCCAAGGCTGAGAATCACTGCTCCAGAAGACATCATTCACCTACCCTAAAATAAAATGAACATGCCAGGGCAGGTTCTCCAACTTTTGGAAACACTTTCCAGCACAAGAGCCTCTACTAGACTACTAAAACTCCTAAACTCTAATCCTCAATTTCCTCAGAACAAAATAGAAACAAAATAGAAACAAAAATACCTACCTCGCAAAACAGGATAAAATCAGAAAGCACACAAAAAGTACTGCGCACCGTGCCAAGCACACAGTTAGTGTTCCATGTTAACAGTTCCCTTTTGCTTCCTTTCCTTTCCCTCAAAGTACATGATGCCATAAATTTTATGCATTGCTTATCTTTACTTTTAGAAAAGAGGTTTATATCTCTACTATCTGTGCTTTCCTCGAGGGACTGCAACTTATCTATCACTCCTCAATGATTGGCACAATGGAGGGGCTCAATATATTTTTGTAGAATGAACATATGAATTAGAGTATCAATGCTACTTAATTTGTATTCTTTTGAGGGATTCAAATATTTAATAAAAAATTAGACCATAGCCAGAGAAACACACTTAAAAAATTTTTTTTTCATTTAAAATCAAGGTTGGAAAATACAATTGACCAAAACTAACCCCCAAAGTAGCTATTTGACTATATGACTATGTCATTTCTATGCTAGTATTTCAATTATTAAAGCCATACTACTGTGAAAAAATGTAGCCCATCATCTTAAAGATTTTTCTTTAATACTTTCCCTACCCTGGTTTTAAAGGAACCAAAATCAATGGGTCCATGTGACAAACATTTATTATAATTCATAGAAGTTTTTGCTCATCAGTGATAACTAAAACCAATTTTATGGCCAGGAAAGAAACAAAAGCAACAAAAGTTAATTAGTGATAACAATGCTAAACTCTGTACTACCTGAAAGAAGTGACTGTGTCTTAAGATATACCTGAAACGTTTCACTGAGTCAGCTACTTGTTCGGGTGAAGTCATCCAATCAACATGATCAACTATTTTTCTGAAAGTAAAAAAAGGTAAATAAGCAATCTTAAAATTTAGAAGGTGAATAAAATAAACATGACTTTCATGGAGCAAGCAGCTTAATATGAAAATAAATTATCTTTGAGAGCAGCAGACTGCTTAATAATCTTAAAAAGCCAAGAGAAGGAAATTCTCCTGTAAAGGTTGAGCAATCTACTTCCAGAAGTAAAAGTTTAAAAGCTAAGTAAGATCAGACTATAACTGGAGGGGAAAAAAGAGCGGTACCTATTAATAGTATCACCATATGTAGCTCTAATAAGTTGTTGAAGTAGGTTTTTGATATTCCTTCGCAACCACTGATTTCTCTCTTTTAAGTCAAATACTTCATCCATGAGAAGTAGCATTACCCTAAGGGGAATATTGTCATCCACCTGACAAAACACGGGAAGAAATAAGAATAAGTTTGAGTTAGCTATTTACTAGAAATGGCTACATTTGCTGGTTTTACAGAATGATTAGTACTATTTCATAAGTCTGAGAACAAGTTACATTATCATCTTCATAACTTGACATTTCATTCTGATTTAGAAAAAAATATTTCTAATGCTCATTTTGACAAAATACAGAATTTTACAATCCTAGAATGATGAGTAAATTCCAAGGCTATAGTTAGAAACACTTCTCAAAGTAGATTCATGATCATCTTAGAAAAAAATGATTTGGCTGTTTTAGTAGAGACTGTATTAGTTTGATAAGGCATATCCTAGACGCTTTGCCTATATTCTGATGCATCTTTTTAATAAGAATAAAATATTTTCAATATCTTTCTGTATTTAATAGGAAAAAACACAATTTATCCAGAATAATGTGTTTTCCTTGGTTAGTAAGTTGTATGTATTTAGGTATTTTCAGGAAAGAGCAGCTGGAATTCAATCCAGCACACAACTAAATTAACATTGCCAAAGGTGCATTTCACTAAATTACTAGAATTTTCTTTTAGCTTTTAACAACCAAAAATTAGTACACTTTTATTATGGACATATTCAGTCAATGAGGTAAAAAGTAAAGGAAGACAACTGGAATGCTTTGAGGTAAAAAAAAAAATACAAGTAAAAAATAAGTATAGATTTAGGACAACACACAATTGCTAGTAATTTTATAATTCTTTCAAACTCTTTCCAACTATTTCTTCATCAGTGATGTAATTTAAATATCGAGGAAAAAGCATAAGCTATACACTTTTCACTGTCATGTTGTAAACATTTTCTTAGTATACCTTCCATTTCACAAATTGAAAATGTATAGCTTGACCAAACCAGGGGGAAAGGGAGACCTATTTTATTACTGAGGCAGAATAAATACCGCTCTATTCTCTGATCAAGTATATTCAGAGGAGTTCAGTGCCACATGACAAGTCTAATCAACAGTTAAACTGTAAAAACCCCATGCCAAAAGGTATGATGTTATGGTTATTAAACTAGCAATACTCAATAAAACATTCTAAAATAATCTTGAAAAAGCAAAGTATTATTTTTGTTTAAGACAGTTTATTACAAACAAATTCAATCAGAAACCAAAAGGAGATAATTACAACTTTAACAGAACATAGAGCCCCAAAACAGATCCAAACAAATACAATAACCTGATTTGTGGTAGGGGAGAAACAGCAAAGTGGAGAGAAGACAGCCTTTTCAGTAAATGGTGCTTGGGTCAATTGGACCCCTACCTCATTTCATATACAAAAATTAATCCCAGATGAACTGCAAATCTAAATGTTGACAAGGTAAAACAAAAAAGGTTTTTAAAGAAAGTCATAGGACATCTTTGTGATCTTGCAGTAGACACACATTACATACATAGCACACAAAACCAACACAGAGAATAGAAGATACTGTCAGATATATCTGATGCAAATGAATAAGACAAAAAATCTCATATTCAGATCATATAAAGTACTCCTACTAATCAAAAAGACAGCCAAGCCAACAAAAAAAAATGAGCAAAAGATCTGGAAAGACACATAAGACAGGACATTCAAAAGGCCAATAAATGTAAGAAAAGTGTTCAACATTTCAATAGTCATCAGAGAAATGTGAATCCAAACGAAATATAACAATTAGAATGACTAAAAGTAAAGACACAAAATATTGAGTACTGGCAGGACTAAGAACACTGGAACTTCCATGTACTGCTGGTGACATTAAAAGTGTATAGTCTGAAAATCTATTTGGCAGTTGCTACTAAAACTGAACTTAAGCATACCCTCTGATACAGTAATTTCATTCCTAGGTATAGATTCAACAGAACTTGTACTTTTTTTTTCCCCATAAAACATGCACTAGAATGTTCATAGGAGTACTATTCATAATACAACAAATTGTGCTATATTTACAAAATGGAATACTATAAAGCCATAAGAATGAAGAAACTGTAATCATACAAAACAAGATGGAAAAACATCACAATGTTGAACAAAAAAATCCAGACTTCAAGGAGTACATATCTTACAGTTTCATTTACATAAAGTATAAAAGCAGGGTATTAGTTAGGATAGTGACTATCCTCGGTGGGGGAAAGGTAAAGACAGGAAGAGAGGATGAGGGGCTGGTAATGTTCTGTTTTTTGATCAGAGTGCTGATTACATAGGCATGCTCAGTTTCTAAGAATTTGTCAAGCTTCACACTTACAATATGTGCACATTAATAATATGTATACATATCCTACTTCATTAAAAAGTTAAAGAGATCTGCCAAGTATGATTTAAATTACAACCAAATACTACCAAGAATAAAATTAACTCACATTATCATCAAGTTGAGCTGAAACTCGATAATGTTCAGGGTCTGAATCAGTCTTCGGAATTAAAGGAGGCACCTAAAAAGAAAAAAAAAAACCCCACAAAGTAAACAAACTAAAGCAGACAGTGAAAGAACACAACACAATAATAAACTGAAATGAGTATCAGCATTTGATTTGATTTTTGGTACAATATATAAGCAATCTTTAACAATTAAAGTTTGAAAGCAATTACAAAAGGGTGATTATTTCATTGCCAAAAGTTTTTTTTCCTTTAAAAAAAAGGACTGACTTTTGAGTTGGAAGGGGAGATTGCTTAAAATTCCCAGACTTTTTAGAAGAATTAAATCTAACAAAGGTTAATGACTTGAAGACCAAATAGTCACATACTGTATAATGACATTTTGGTCAACATGTTTATATCATAATTTGACTGTACCTTTTCTATGTTTAAATATATAAATACTTAGCATTGTGTTATAACCGCTTACAGTATCCAGTACAGTAACATGTCATGTACAGGTTTGTAGCCGGAAGCAATACCATACAGGCTATGTGTTTAGCTATAGTCGGATAAACCATCCAGGTTTGTCTAAGTGTACTCCATGATGTTCGCATGACAACTAAATTGCCTAATGACACATTTCTTAGAACCTATCCTGTTGTTAAGTGATACATGCCTGTAGTTAGTAGTACAGCCAGGGAACAGAAGTCTAATCTTCTTTCTTTTACCATAAAGAACATTTGATAGTATGTTAATAGGTTTAAGGAATTAACCAATTGTTTGATAGGTTATGCAAAGAGGACAGAAAGACCAGTGTTAGTGGAAAATCATTTGTTAGCACCAGGACCATCACGATAACCTGTTTTAACCACCTCATATTACTGGTGAGGATAAGGAAGCCTGGAAAAGTCCAGTGACTTCTGCAGAAAGTCATAGGAGTAGTTAGCAGAGGAAGAGGTACTGAAAAATTCTTATTTCAGTGTTAGTATACTTCCTCACTATTAGAAGTAAAAATAAAGCATCAGGGAAAGTATGAGAATTGAAAGAACAGTATCGATTCACACACACTATTTTAGGAATGGTCTCTTACATTAAAGATAACCTATCTATGTTTATATACATTTTCCCTTCATTCAAACATAATCTAGCAAATAGAAAATTCTAATAGCTCAAAGATTTCTTTTATAGATTGATTATAAGCTATACTAAATAACTATGTCAAAATGATTTTTTTGTTTGTTTTTATAGAGACAGAGTTTTGTTATGTTGCCCAGGCTGGTCTAGAACTCCTGGGCTCAAGCAATCCTCTCTCCTCAGCCTTCCAAAGTGCTGGGATTACAGGTGTAAGCCACCACACCTGGCCTCAAAATGATTTTAAAAACGTAAATTGGGACTGCAACAAACTACTTGGTCCAGTACCTTTATCTGCTAATGTAATGATAAAAGCTTCCTGGGAAATTCTTCTATGCCTTTCAGAGGTATGTACCCAGTAATGTATGACTCCAGAGTCTGACAGTAGTGAGGGACTTTTCATCTCTTTGATCTGGTAATCACTCCATCATGTGAATCAGGAGTAATAATACTTTATGTTTTCTGAGTGAATACTAGTATAACTCATTTGCAAAATAGCACTTACGTATTTGTTATTGAATTTAATAGCATTGTAGAATTAAAAAATAGCACAATGAAATAAAACAGTACAAAGAATACTAAATTTAGTAATTTTAAATATTTGTTTGAAATGGATTTTAATACTGTACACCACAGCACAGACTGACAAGTGACTGGATTTTATAGCATCTGTTTCAGAAAAGCATTTATTCTCTTTAGTTTTTCATTCTTTATGACACTATGTGTCTAGAGGACTTTGGAAGAGAAATAAGGTAAATCTAGGCAGGAGCAAAATATATCTTAGTTGACTTAAAAATAGTTTGCTTTTAGACATTACTAAAAAATGTCTTCTTACCTTGAAAAATGATTGCTTTATGTCTTGACCTAATCTTTCTGACATTTTGCCCATGTTGTCTGACATTTTAGTCATTCCCTCTGCCAAGCTATCAGGAAGGGATTTAACTGCATTTGAAACATTCCTCATAGAATTGCGAAGTGGATTTACAAAAGTGTCCATCTAAAGGGAAAAAGATATTACATCATGACTTCATTGTATCCAATTTGTTATTCAAATGAGAAACCTGAGAAAATACAGAGTATAACACCTAAAAGATGTAATAATTTTCCAGTCTATATTATGTCACTGCATTTTAAAAACGAAGAAATGTTGTCTTTAGTGTGTCTTAAAAGTGTATTTTCGCATTCACATATATGATTTAAAAATTTGACTGATGAGATTATTGCTAGAAAGATGAACATAGGGTAGGCTGTCTTCTTATTAAAGAAGTTCTGAATAAAAACGTTTCCAAAACAGGAATTGCTACAAGTAGAATTAGCCACTACATACTTTTGCCACAATTCAAGGCAACAATTAGGTATTTTGTGTAGACACTGAAAAGAAAACAAGCAGGTAAAATAAATAACAGAAAGTTGAAATAACTAACACATGCTTAAAATATTTTTAAAAAATAATTTTTAGGATACATCATAGGCTCTATTAAAATCTATTGAGGGAATTTGGAGTCCATTACAAAGAAGAAAAAGAGAAGTTGCAAATTAGACATGTAAATCATATTCTAGTAATGCACAATACAAAAACTATAAAAGAAAATATGACTAGACATATAAAAATGAATAGAAATCTCCAGAGGAACAGGAGGCAAAATTGATATTCTGACTGTACAAATGTCAAATAATTTCAATTAAGAGAGAGACATCTAAAGAAACCAAAGTAGCTACACATGGACTGAGAGATTTTTAACAGAAACAAAAAATGAAAAAAAAGGAAACAAAACCAAAGTCATACAAAACTAGAAGACTATTTTCCAGAAAGCACTGAATCTCATAAAAGCTACCAAGGATAACAAATGCAAAAATTAAAAACAAAATAATAGTGACAAAACTGAACTTCACTGCTTACGGAACACAGCACAATGTTAACAGATGATAAAAAGATGACAAAACTCCTTCACTATTATTAGTACTGTAGATAGGTGTGAGGAATAGCCAACCTCAGGAGGGACATTGCCAGAGGACAACTCAGAGTAAAAGCAAAGGACAGAAACTGAGATGAGCAAGGATTTGAAAAACACTGCCACTGGTAAAAAGCGATCCAAAGATAAAAAGATAAAGGTGATCTCATGAGTACCTGATAATTCTTGTGTGTATATGCACACACACACACGCATGGTCATGCACACGTGTAATTCTAATTCTTCATATATAGTTTTTGGTCAACTGGAACAGTGTGTTCAAATCAACTGGGACATTATGTCCAACACTCCATGTATGTGTGTTTTAACTGTAATAACACTATAGATAAGTGAAGTCATGAGAACACAACACATATAGAATTCTAAAGAGATAAGCATGATAACATTTAAAATATGCAGCTTGAGGGAAAATTACTACCACTATAATAAGTTATAACTTTCACAGAAGACATAGAATTTCAGACGGATAAAAAGCATGAATTTCACTTTAATACGCAACCCGAGTTAAAAGCTGCTTGAATATCTTCATAAATATTTAAGACTTTTATACATCTTACACTTCACAGCAGAAGCTTGAGTTCAGCTAATATGACTTGAGTTGGTGCTATCTAGGCACGGGGCTAAACTACCATTGATAGTCTTTTAAGTAAGATAAGAGATCTTATATCTATACAATGAATTACTTTATAATTAAAAATAGTTGCCTTTGCACCATCCCAGACTTACAGAATCAATTTTTTTCTTTATTTTTTTCTCTTTTTTATTTTCTTCCTTCCCCCTGACCCCGACTGTTCATAAGGAACAGAATCAATTGTATTTTTTCTAATTTCTGAGGGTAAACCCCAGGTATCTATATTAGAAGGGAACTGGGATGAATAGAGGATAGGTGACTATCCAGGTGACTCTAGATGCCTAACTCTTAAGGAAGTAGAATTTTATAAGCATAAAGGCAGAGTCCATCAGCGTATGACACCATTTCTGAAAACAGAATTTGTCTTAAAATAGATTTTTAGGAAGAAAGGAAAAAAACTTTTAAATTACCAGGCACAGGAGTAAATAAATTATGGATTGCTTGCTCCAGTATACACTTTGGCTGACTTACACAGATACTGTCTATTCATTCAATTACCATCCCAGTTGAGTTATTTGTATTGGTAACAACACATACAATGGAATTTTAGCTTAAACGCAGATCTCTAACTATAGCTTAAAATGCCTTCACATCATCATACAAAACTGGATAGAAACATCCTTTGTGTGCAAAGAGAAAGGCTGCTTATCAGTTACTCTTTCTAGGAATTGTTCTGCAGATTTTGCAAAGCTAGGACAAACTGAGTGATCAAATTAATGTGTTATATAGTATTATTTCTTAAGGTCTCAATAGCCACTGATAAAATGTTTACTGATGATTTTCTCTAATAGCTATTTAATTTCTAGTGTAATATAATTAAGGAAAAAGTAAACTATAATTTAGCCAAAAAGGAAATGTAGTTGAAAACCCCAAATTCTTGATATGCATACAGATTATTCTGACAATCCAAAAGAGGTCAAGATGACCTTGGTGACAGCTGACATGACTTATGAAAAACAGATGTTACTGTGGATTGCCAGAAACGATTCAGAAGAATTTTTAGACTCCATTGATAATCTTTTTAAAAAGTGCTGTCTGTTTGAGCATACATATGCCCTACTGTTGGTTGGTAAATAAAAAAATAAATAAATAAAAAGTTGCATACATTTAATATAACGTCTCTATCTCAAAAAGCTGTTATCAATTGCTTTATCTGAAAACTGATACAATCTTAAGACTGAGGAAATAAGATAGATAAACATCAAAAAGATGGAAGACTGAAACGCATCTCTATCAACAATAAAACTATTTAAAGTTGGAATTTAAACTCAATCACTTCAATTACAAACTATGCAGATAAGCACCATATTTTTTTCCCCACCACTATAAGGTCATTACCCTGGAACTTGTTAAAACAAACATTCAATTTAGAAATGTTAACATCCATTAGAATACTTAAATCCAACATCCTAGAGCTGTGGACCCTAAGCCCCGGGCCATGGACCAGGACCGGTCTGTGCCCTGTTAGGAACTGGGCTGAACAGCAGGCGAGCAGCGGGCGAGGGAGTCAAGTTTTATCTGTATTTACAGCTGCTCCCCATCGTTCACATCACTGCCTAATCAGAGCTCAGGGATCCCACTGATTCTGCATTATGGTGAGATGTATCATTACTTCATTATATAATACACAGTAATAATAATAGAAATAAAGTGCACAATAAATGTAATGCGCTTATCTGCTTGAATCATCCCTAACCACCCCACCCAATACCCGCTTTCAATCCCATCCACGTAAAAACTGTCTTCCATGAAAGTGGTCCTTGGTGCCAAAAAGGTTGGGGACCACTGTCCTAGAGTAATCCTATGAAATTCTCACAGTTAAAATTGTTAGTTTTACTTATTTTGTATCAATTCTTTAATCTTTTTAGAAAAGGTTAGTCTTTTGAGAGGGAAGAGAAATAGAGGAGAAGTCCTTTTTCTTTTTACATTTTCACTTGAAATAATTTCAGACTTATAAAAGCTTGCAAAAATAACACAAATTGCTCTTGCATATCCATCACCCAGCTTCCCCAACTGCTTCTCCTACTCCTGCTATTATTGCTACTAAGAACAAACATTTATTCAGAGGTTATTTGCCAGGCTCTGTCATACAAAGAATATCAAACTTGATTTACATAATGCTCTAAAATGAGGATTAACATCATCATTTCTTGAGGAAACTAACCTACTAAAGGTTAAATAACATGTTCAAGGTCACAGCTAGTAAACAGCAGGGCAGGGATTTGAATCAAAGACTGCCTGATTTCAATGCCTGTGTTATTACCCACTAAACTACCCTGCCCAATTTGAGAATGTAACCATTTACTGTCTTAACCTAGCATCTTACTCCAAGTATAGGTCTTATATCCCATTTTAAATTATTTAAAAGATTTCATCTTCTCAATATGAGGCAGGGACTGCTACAGCCTACAAATAACTAGCATTTGAGAAAACCACCATGTTAAGGATATCTATTATATAACCAAGATGTTCACTCAGAACACAGTCCCCCAGGAAAGTACCCTCAAGCAAAGTCTAAAGTCCTGACCCAGCAAACACTACACTCAAAAGGGCAGAAAAAAGTCACATCTAAACAAAAGAAAGTTCCAAAACAAGAAATGACAGTCTCTCCAGATTAGAAGGCGTCAATCAGCACAAAAATTCTGGCAGTAGAAAAAAACAGAGCTTAATGACAGTGCCCCCACAAAAGGATCACACCAGCTCTCTAGCAATGGTTCCCAACCAAAATGAAAAGACTGAAAGATAAAGAATTCAAAATATGAATTGTAAGGAAGCTCAATGTGATCCAAGAGAAAATGGAAAATTAATTCAAAGAAACCAGAAAAATCATTCAGCACATGAATGAAAATTTTGTTAAAGAGATTGATAAAAATAACCAAATAAACAAAAAAGAACTCTGGAAATGAAAAATTTATTTAGGGAAATACAAAACACAGTGGAAAAGTTTTAAGAATAGGTTAAGCAAAAGCAAGAATATCAGAGTTTGAAGACAAGTCTTTCGAATTAATCCAGTCAAAAAAAAAAGAAAAAGAAAAAAGAGAATTTCCAGCCTGATCAAGAATGAGACCCTATCTCTACAAAAAACAGAAAAATTAGCCGGGCATGGTGGTGCACACCTGTAGTCCCAGCTACTCAGTAGGCTAAGGCAAGGGGATCGCTTGAGCCCAGGAGCTGGAGGCTGCAGTGAGCTATGATGACGCCACTGCACTCTAGTCTGGGCAACAAAGTGAGACCCTGTCTCAAAAAGAAGGAAAAAAAAAGAACTAAATAAAAAACCTATTTTTGGAAAATCTATTTGAAGAGATAATGTAGGAATACTTCTCTGGTCTTTCTAGACATTTAGACATCCAGGTACAAGAAGCTCGATGAACTTGGAGGAGATTCAGTGCAAAAGTATATCACCAAGGCACACAGTAATCAGACTGGCCAAAGTCAACACGAAGGAGGAACTCCCATAATCAGTGAGATGAAAACATCAAGTAACTTACAAAAGAAAACCCATCAGAATAACAGCAGATTTCTCAGCAGAAAGCTTACATGCCAGAAGGGACTAGAGTCCTATTTTTAGTCTTCTTAAACAGAATAACTGTCAGCCAAGAATTCTATATCCTGTAAAACTAAATTTCATAAATTAAGGTGAAATAAAGTCTTTCCCAAAACAGCAAATGCTAAGGGAATTTGTCTCCACTAGACTATGAGAAATGCTAAAAGAAGTTCTAAACATTGAAACAAATGGTCAGTATTCACCAGTATAAAAACACTAGAAAGTAAAAACTAATAGCTCTGATAAAACACTAACACAAGGAAGAATACAAAGCAACTAGGTAACAATCAGCACGATGAATGGAACACTATCTCACATTATCAATATTAACATTGAATATAAATGGTCTATATGACCCTCTTGAAATATTCAGATTGATGGTATGGATTAAAAAACATAACTCAAATATCTGCTATCTCTAACAAACCCATGTAACTTGAAAAGATTCTCAGACTCAAGGTAAAGGGGTAGAAAAAAATATTTCATGCAAATGGGAACCAAAGGCAAGCAGGAGTAGCTATTCTTATATCAAGCAAAATTGACTTTAAATCAACAACAGTAAAAAAAGACAAAGATGCTCACTATATAATGATAAAGGGATCAATTCAATAAGAAGATATAACAGTCCTAAATATATATGCACCTAACACTGGAGCTCCTAGATTCATAAAGCAAACACTACTAGACCTACAAAAAGATATAAACAGCAACACAGTAATAGCAGGGAGCTTCAACACTCCACTGACAGAACCACACAGATCACTGAGGCAGAAAAATCAACAAAGAAACATTGGACTTAAAAGGGACTGCAGAACAAAGGGACCCAATAGACATTTATAGAACATTGCACTGAACAACTGAAGAATATACATTCTTCTCATCAGTGCATGGGACATTTTCTAAGACAGACATATATTAGGCCATAAAACAAGTCTTACTTAACAAATTTTAAAAAGTCAAAATCATATATTACTATGTATCCTCTCAGAACACAATGGAATAAAACCAGAAATCAATTCCAAGAGGAACTCTCAAAAGTATATAAATATATGGAAATTAAACAACCTGCTGCAGAATGATCTTTTGGTCAATGATGAAATCAAGATGAAAATCAAAGAATTTCCTAATTCAATGATAATGGTGACACAAACTACCAAAACCTGTGGGATACAGTAAAAGCAGTGCTAAGAGGTAAGTTTCTAGCACTAAATGCCTACATCAAAAAGAAAGATCACAAATTAACAACTTAATGTCACACCTCAAGGAACTAGAAAAACAAGAACAAACTAAACCCAAAGCTAGCAAAAGACAAAAAATAACAAATATCAGAGTAAAACTAAATAAAACTGAATCCAATAAAACAATACAAGGGATCAAAGAAATGAAAAATTGGTTCTTTGAAATGATAAACAAAACTGATAGATAGACCATCAGTGAAGATTAATCAAGAAAAGAGAGAGGATTAAAATAAACTCAATCAGAAATGAAAAAGGAGACATTACAACTGATCCCACAGAAATACAAAAGATAATTTGAGACTGCTATGAACATCTCTATACACACAAACTGGAAATCTAGAAGAAATGGATAAATTTTTGGAAACATACAATCTCCCAAGTTTGAATCAGGAAGAAATCGAAATCCCAAACAGACCAATGCGTAGCAAGATTGAAATCAGTAATAAAAAGTCTACCACCAAAAAAAGAAAAGCCCAGGACCAGACAGATTCATAGGCAAATTCTACCAGACCTACAAAGAAGAAATGTTACCGAACCTACTGAAGTGTTCTAAAAGATGGGGAAGGAGGGAATCCTCCCTAACTCATTCTACGAAGCCCTTATCATCCTGATCACAAAGCCAGGAAAAGACACAACGAAAAAAGAAAACTACAAAACAATTTCCCTGATGAACAAAAGTCCTCAACAAAACACTAGCAAACCAATCCAAAAGCACATCAAAAAGATAAATCATTATGATCAAGTAGGTTTCACCTCAGGGATGCAAGGATGGTTCAACATATGCAAATCAATAAATGTGATTCACCACATAAACAGAATTAAAAACAAAAACCATATAATCACATTAATAGATACAGAAAAAGCATTTAATAAAATCCAGAACCCCTTCAGGATAAAAACCCTCAACAAACTAGGCAGAGAAGGAACATACCTCAAAATTATAAAAGCCATATATGACAAACCCATAGTCATCATCATACTGAATGAGGAAAAGCTGAAAAGTATTCTCCCTAAGAACTGGAACAAGACAAAGGATGCCCACTTTCACTGCTTCCATTCAACATAGTACCAGAAGTCCTAGCCAGAGTGATCAGGCAAGAGAAAGAAATAAAGGGCATCCAAATCAGGAAAGAGGAGGTCAAACTAACCCTATTTGCTGATGATATGATCTTATATCTAGAAAACCCAAAGGATTCCTAGTATTAATAAATTCAGTAAAATCTCAGGTTATATAATCAACATACATAAATAAGCAGCATTTCTATATACTAGTAACAGCCAAGATGGGAATAAAATCAAGAACTCAATATCATTTACAACAGCTGCAGAAAAGCAAAAGCCAGTAGAAATATATTTAACCATGGAGGTGAAAGAGCTCTATAAGGAGAACTATAAAATACTGATGAAAGAAATCACAGAAGACAGAAACAAATGGAAAAACATCCCCTGCTCATGGATTGAAGAATCAATACTGTTAAAATGTCCATACTTTTGGAGTGGATTAATAAAATGTGGTATATGTATACCATGGAGTACTATTCAGCTTTAAGAACCAATGGTGATATAGCACCTCTTGTATACTCCTGGATAGAGCTGGAACGTGTTCTACTAAGTGAAGTATCCCAAGAATGGAAAAACAAGCACCACATGTACTCACCATCAAACTGGTATTAACTGATCAACACATAAGTGCACATATAAGAATAACATCTATTGGATGTTGGGCAGGGGGGAGGGGGTAGGAGGGAGGGAGGACAAGGGGATAACTATATGCATACAGAAAGAGTGCAATGCGCACCATCCAAGGGATGGACACACTTGAAACTTGGACTTGGGGTGGGAGGGGGGGCAAGGGCAACATACGTAACCTAAACATCTGTACCCCCATAATATGCTGAAATAAAAAAAAATGTCCATACTGCCCAAAGTAATTTACAGATTACAGCAATGCAATTCCTATCAATTACCAATGCTATTTTTCACAAAATCAAAAAAAGCAATCCTAAATTTCATATAAAATCAAAAAAGAGCCCAAATAGCCAAAGCAATCCTACACAAAAAGAACAAATGTGGGGACATCACATTATTTGACTTCAAATTATACTACAAGGCTACAGTAACCCAAACAGTATGGTACTGGTATAAAAGTAGACACATACATCAATGCAACACAATAGAGAATCCAGAAATAATACCACATACCACTGATCTTAGACAAAGCAGACAAAAACATACACTGGGGAAAAGATGCCATATTGAATAAATGGTGCTGAGAAAATTGGATCCCTATTTTTCACCATATGCAAAAGTTATCTCAAGATGGATTAATGTAATGTAAGACCTAGAACCATAAAAATTCTAGAGGAAATCTGGGAAAATTTATTCTCAACTTTGGCCTAGGCAAAGAATTTATGACTAAGACACCAAAAGCAAATAAAACAAAAATGAAAACAAATGGTACTTAAATTATAAAGCTTCTGCACAGGAAAAGATATAATCAACAAAGTAAACAGACAACCTACACAATGGGAGAAAATATTTGCCAACTATGCACCTGACAAAGGACTAATATCCAGAATCTACAAGGAACTCGAACGAATCAGCAAGAAAAAAAATAACCCCATTAAAAAGTAAGCAAGAGACATGAACAGACGTTTTTCAAAAGAAGATATACAAATGGCCAACAAATGTATGAAAAAAATGACCAACATCACTAATCATCAGAGAAATACAATTAAAATCACAACGAGATAGCCACTCACCTCATCAGAATGACTGCTATTAAAATGTCAAAAAATAAATGTTGGCACAAATGCAGTGAAAGGGAACATGTATACACTGTTGGTGGGAATGTAAATTAGTACAACCTCTACAGAAAACAGTATGGAGATTCCTCAGAGAACTAAAAGTAGATCTACTATTCAATCCAGCAATCCCACTACTGGGTATCTATCCAAAGGAAAATAAGTCATTATATAAAACAGGCACATGTACTCACGTATTTATCACAGCATAACTCACAACTGCAAAGATGTGGAATCAATCTGAGTTCTGTACAATTGACGAGTGTATAAAGAAAATGTCACACACACTCACACACTCACACACACACACACACACACACACACACACACACACACTATGGAATACTACTCAGCCACAAAAAAGAATGAAAGAATGTCTTTGGCCGCAACTTGGATGGAAGTGGAGGCCATTAGCCTAAAAGAAGTATCTCAGGAATGGAAAAACAAATACCACATGCTCTTACCTGTAAGAGCATGCATATGCTACGGGTATGTATGCTCATACAGAGTGCTATGATGGACACCGGAGACTCAGAAAAGGGAGAAGGTGGAAGGAGCGTGAGGGATGAAAAATTACCTATTGAGTACTATTTGGGTGACAGGTACACTACAAGTCCAGACTCACCCGTATAAAATTCACCCATATAACAAAAAACCATTTGTACTCCCTAAATCTAAAACACACATAAAAATGTAAATTTATTTTCTTTTATTAAAAACAAGGTATGAAAACCCAGTGTAATGGTCTGCTTACCTTGCGAGCAAAATCCCCTTTCCCTTTACTGTAGGCTTTGTTCTCAAGGAAATCATACACACAGTGAGCCAAAGCAGGGGATGCTTTCATCATTTCAGGAGTTAACAATAACTAACAGAAAAATTTAAAAAAAGAGACATCTTTAACCGATAGGATGCTGGAAATTAACTTTGTTTATAATTTTAGCTCATAAAAAGTAAAGAACTTTAATTTTATATTTAAAAAACCCAAATATACAGTTAAAATAAAGTCACCAATAATTTTATGATTAACAGTTTGGTGTATATTCTTCCTAGCTGGTATTACGACTTTCAGTGCATCTAATTGAAAGTTGTCCAAATATATTTACTATTCTATTTTCAAGACCTTATAGCTTATACTAAGAAGATTCACATTAGAAAATTGTTATATTATTTGTATAATAATTCTAGAGTTAACATTAAATAGAAAAAGAATTTTATGAAATAAAGGGCATAGAATAATCCAAATAAAAACTTTTAGGTGTTATAAAGAAGTCTCAAACAAAATACTGCTTTCACAACCGTCTAGCTTAGTTCCATCAATAGAACAAGTTTGACATATTGCATTCTTTAGCTAAGAAGTATACAACACAGCCACACTTAAAAGATACATTTATAACACCAGATTTGGAAATGGTGGTTATTTTCAAAAATCATATAAGTAAATGATATAGATATTAATGGAACTGAAGTTGGTACTTAAAAAAAATCAAAATGTTTGATAAGGGTCTCAGCACCAATGGTATCACTCAGCTTTAAGCCAGGAAAAGACAAAAGTGAATTACAGCAGAGATTCATATTTTTGCTATACTTTCAGTACATAATAATCACATGGAATTATAATCATAGTTATAAACAAACCCAATCACAGCTATAAATATTTAAGAGAGAGAAAGAAAACCTTCTAAACAAAATATCCAGTATATTTATTAGCTAAGTTGTACTAAATTCTAATGCGAGTCAACAAACATTTTCCATCAAGGGCCAGACAGAAATTATTTTAGGTTTTGTGGTACATAGAATCTTAGCTGCAGCCACTCAACTCTGCTGTTTGCAAAAGCAGCCATAGACGATCACAAATGAAAGGGTGGCTATGCTCCCTTTTAACTCTTGATAAAAACAGGTAGCAGGCTGGAAGAAGTCTGAAGGCTATAGTTTGCTAACCCCTGTTGGAGAGGCTGGGAGCTAAATGAGGGAACACTATAAATCTGAGCTGACGCTTTGTCTAGTACATCATAAAACTATAAAAAGTATAAAAGTATAAAAAACTATAAAGTGATATTATTATTATATCTGGCATCTGAGCACTCAGGTTTAAAACAAAGTTATTTCTGGGAGTCTTGTTTATGCAGTAAGTAATTTGTAAGATATGTTTTATTATTCCACAAAAGAAAACTATATGCCCAGGACACATAACAGTTCCTCGGATCTAGCCCTCTCTTAAATTACTCTACAATTTTAGAGAATCATTATGGGCCATGGGAGGCAGCTATATGCATTTCTCTGGGAATAAAATCTGCTAGCCTTTGATACACCATGAAGAGCTATTTTCTACTGAATTGGAAACATTGAACTATTTAGTCCACCATAAAATACTGAAACTTTACAGTAATCTGGAATGGCTGTGTGTGTACACATCGTCATCTAAACATGAATGAGCGAAATCCCTAACACTCCCTAGAAAACTTAAGCTAATCAATAAACACAGAAATAGTGTTTATAAATTACTGAGAAGACTGCATATCACGTTTGATAAGCTGCTCAGAAGTGGTTGCTATCCCATTACTAAAGTGAAAACATTCTTTAATTAAGAGATATTTTATCTGTGTGCTACATTAAATGAAAATCTATGCACAATAATAAACATGGACTTACTTGCAAATATGCATTTAGATCCTTTTTTCTCTTTTCTAAAAAATCTCTGTCCATATTATTAAAAGTCTTTTTTCCAGGAAGTTTCAAGATACTTGACAGATTTTCAAACT
>NW_012152063.1:2676137-2678351 GCF_000956105.1 Propithecus coquereli
ATAAACACAGATACCTCTTCCCCATCAACTACATTAAAAATAAATTCATAGATTAACAACAAAAAAATTAAGAGCTATCAGCATATATTTTATCTTGTAAAGCTACAAACACAAAGTAAATGTATATACTATAAGTCTAGCATTTGCATACTTAACATTTGGGTGCATCTTTAACAGTCCATGGTAGTAATCTATAATGTCGCACTAAAACACAGATTTTTAGCCATACTATAATAGCTGCTAAAATAGTATAAGAGCAAAGTCATTTAGCTAGTGACTGTACCTCGCCAATAGCCTACTACCTGAAATTTCAAGCAGTCTCATTGTTTTTCCCATGTGATACATATCCTAAAGTGAAATAAACTTTGTAAAACCATTCTTTGTTTAAAACAACAATAACATCATCAACATCATCTCTGTAAAGAAAACTAATTCCCAGGGCAGAGATGAAAGAGAAGAGGAAATGAAGAGGATTAGGATAATTTCCATCCCCAAACAGGAGATTCTGATAAATTATTAAATGGAATGACAAATCTGATGGTTGCTTGGAGCTAAAATGTGAACACGTTCATTATATGTTATATATAAAAAGTAAAAGCAGGTCTTCTATTCCAGTGATGGCAAGAAAAAGAAAGAAGGATAGAGGAAATTTATAGAGGAAATGTTATACTATAGTGATGTATACAGATTTGGTGATTCACAGAAGTATTATTATAGAAATGGATCCTCATTGAATATCACGTGTCCAATAGAGAGCACCTGGTTTTATGAATTAAATTCTTTTTTAAAATATCATACTTAATGAAAGTAAATTTACTTTTTTCAGGTAGTTCCCCAAAATACTTAATTTCCTGTAATATTACTTATCCACATTAAAGTATTGACTCAATTTTTGAGAATGCATAGTTTATTCTGGCATTACAAGTATTATGGGCCTGAACTGTTTTCCCCCAAAATTCATATGTTGAAGACCTATCTTCTAGTACCTCCAATTGTGACTACATTTGGAGAACGGGGCTTTTAAGGAGCTCATTAAGTTAAAATGAGTCTCTTAGGGTGGAGCCTAATCTAATCTGACTTATGTTTTTATAGGAGAAAATTTGGACACAAAAAGAGACACCAGAAATGCAAACACATAGAGAAAAGGCCATGTGGGAACAAAACAAGAAGGTGGCCATTTAGAAGCCAAGCAGAGAGGCCTCATGAGAATCCAAACTTGCCAGCCCCTTGATCTTTGATTTCTAACTTCCAGAACTACAGAAAAATAAACTTGTTGTTTAGGCCACCCAGTCTGTGGTAATTTGTTATAGCAGCCCCAGCAAACTAACTTACCAACAGAATATAACAATATCTATTAAAACAATTTATTTCAGAAATTTTAAAATATGAAACCTGATTAGTAAGAAAAAAAATTAAACATCACAATAACATAGTTATTTTCTCAAAACCTAAATTATCAAAACAAACTCCTTTTTAAGTTATTTGTCCATAACAGAAACATAAATCACTAACAGTTTCCTCAAACTGTAAAAGTAAGGGGAAAAAAGGGGGTGCAGGGGAATTTGATATTCTATATTAACTTATAATATGATTGCTATTTAAAACATCATTTGTAAGTACAAGCAAAAGGTAGCACATTCCCTGAAAGGTAATATAATTCCCTCTGCTAAAAATTCAGAACGAAAACATTTTTAAAAGGCATTCAAAGAAATTAGAAATTTATCAAAAAAGAACTCAAATAAATTAAAATAATATTTCAATATTTACAAATAAATGCTATATATAAATCATAAACATTCTAAAATCTAAAATCTTATCTTTCCACATTAAACATATCTGGTTTAGATTCCTAATACACTACTAAAAAATTTAAAGAGCAGGCTTGAAATTTTGTATTAAAAGAATTCAAAATCTGTTGATTATAGGTACACACTTTTATTCAGTTGCCTTAATGAATACTTAATATTATCATTAAATCACTGGTATTTTATCTATACTTCTGTAGATCTCACTCAATAAAACAGAAATTCACAGTAGCTACTGGAATATAAGCTCGTAGAGGCAAGGATTTGGTCTGTCTTGTTCCCTGCTATATTGCATCAAGAAGGGTGTCAGGCATATAGGAAAAGCTCAATAAATATTTGTTGAACAAATGAATGAGCAATTCAGGCCATTTCAAAAATCACATGACATATAACATTTTAATTTTTTAAA
>NW_012152063.1:2679106-2691857 GCF_000956105.1 Propithecus coquereli
TACTCTTATCAATCCAAATTATTTTTTAAATTATCATGTTTGGTTAAAGTGTAAGGATGGGAAGAAAGAGATACATGAGCTATATGCTTTTAAAACAATATCAAACGGGGTATATTTGAAAAAATAAAGCAATTATTTCTTCATTGTGGGGCAGAAAATTCTTTTACAGCTGCAAACAAATCAAGCTAAACATGAAGAAAAGATCTATTCAACACAAGAACAGACATGTCCACAGTTATTAATTTCCTTATGAATAGAATTCAAAATAGTCCTTTTAATAAGAGCTTCAGAAGTCAACACTAACCTTTTGTATTTAATCACTTTTAAGCTATTAATAGTTTATCTCACTCTATCTGTAAAATATTTTAATGAGATCAGCGTGCCAACCATATTTTCTCTACTATCTTAAGTGAAAAGGATATTTTCTGATTTCAATATAGTATAATGTCATTTCAAAGCTATAGTGCAATCTGGTGTTACTTTGAAATATTATTTTTATTGGCTTAATACCAGTTGTTTATCTAAAAACCTTGAATAATTCAAAGACTTTCAAGAGTTAAAATAAAGGTCACATATCACCTATTCCAATTCATCTGGTGATATCTGTTTCTAAGTTAAAGAGAAGATAAAATGTTTAATAAAAAAAATAAGACAGGGAAATAATTTCTTTACATTTGTTACCTTTAAGGGTCCTTATAGTTACTTCTATAAAACAACAGGGTTGTATTTAGTAAGAATTAAAAACATTATTTGGTAAATATTGTGGTTCAAAACAAAGCAATGGATCAAAGATTTAACTGTTACTGTGGATGAGGCTGCCATTTAAAATAACTATTGCTTAGTTTTGAATTATACCTCTAAAAACAAAGGCACAAAATGCCTTACGGCAATTCTCATCCCAACTTCAAACCAAACCCAAATATCTTTGTAAAGCACAACATACACAGACACAAATTTTAGAATCAGAAATATGCATTCATTTTAATTTTCCAAGGTATATCATTGATATTTTGTCACTAGTTCACAATGGTTAGGACGAGTTATAGTTCTCAACATTTAATATTTTGGTTAAATGCTCAAAATCATTCTAAGATTTATGCTGATTGCATAAAACATGCTTACCTTATTTTCCTTCATTACCTTTGGTCAATATCTGAGCATCCTCAGAACTATTTAGAATCAAAATGAAATTAAGAAATAATGTAAAGTATGCAAGTTTTAAAAATCTCATTACCTGTTCGGTGATTCTCATGTGGAAGTCATGGAAGTCACTATACCGACGATAGGTCTTCCACATCTCCTCAGTGTTTAGATTGCGCCGGTGTACAGTGATGGCATATAATGCATACGTCTTGCCATGATCATTACAAACGCCTGCCACAGCATATGGGTCATAGTCAGCATATACTAGTCATTTAAAACAAAATGAAGAGGAACAAAAGACACAAAAAGGAGGAAGGTGAAGAGCAAAAACAAAAAAGACAACATGAAATGAAGAAGAATCTGAAATGACAGACTGACAGAAAAGGATGTCACGAAAAGATAAAATAGATTTCCATCTTCTATACTCATACCCATAAGGTTTTACATATGATGGCTATCATACAAAATAAACTAAAAGTTTATGATGACACTACCAACCAAAAAGTGATGTCTAGGATTCTCTCTCGTCTCAAAGAGCTTTTACCTATTATTATTGATGTTATCACAGCACCACCTCAGAAGGTAGCCTTATAGTCTCTTAAATATAATAGAGGAAAAATTACAAACAAAATAAGCTTTTGTATTAGCTTTCAATACTCAGTTGTATTTCAATTAAAATCTTTTCAATTAGCAAAAGCCATAGGATAAAGTTTATCTTCTAGCAACTCTCTTTCTTTGATAATATTCGATAATTTAAAAGTGTAGTTTATTCTGGAGATCTTTTTTTATTTAAAAGCATTTTCCTACTGATTTGCCACAGATCATCCAAGTAAGGTAATTTTTAAAATCAAAGTTTGTTCCCATTTTATATTAACCTTAAGGAGATGGACTTTCAATCATTTTCTTTAATGTTTCTTCTTTCTGATTTTCCATCTTTTTTTAAAAAGAATCCTAAGGACAATCAATGATTTTCCATCTCTTCATCTCTCTGTGCTCTATTCTCCTCTAGGTTCAAGTCTCCACAAGTTTACTGAGTGTCCTCTCATCTGTATCCGGTCTATTTCTTAATCAATCCTCTGACTTTAATTTTAATCACTGTATTTTTTGATTTCTAGAATTTCATTTGGTTCTTTTTTCATATTGCTTATTCTTATCTTAGGACTTATCTCTATGAATATTTTTAACATACTTATCTTAAAGTCTACTAAGATTGCCATCTCCAAGATCTCAGGACACAAATTATCTCATTTTCTCAGTCTGCTGACTCTCCCTTATTGTGGTTCACATTTCTTCCTGTGGCTTTTAATTGCTTTTTGCAAGCTCATTTTCAGCAGGTGTTGCTTCTCCCTGGCTGTTCTGAGTGCTCTGGGCTCTGGAGGCATTCACATTGAGCAGTGTCACCACTTTAATTCCTGGTTTCAACGGTTCAGAAATAATTTTAATATTAACTCTCAGGCTTGAAACCCTGTGGTATACAATTACTTGAGGACAGCTAAATCCAGACACACCATGTTGGGATACAAGTTGAGCTTTCAATTTCTTGTGAGTGAAAGATACCATTTCTAAACATGATCCTGACAGTTCTTATTCTTTCTGCTGAAGGCAAGCTAAGTTTTCCTAGTTCTTCTTTCACATCAAGCTGTTTTTTGTGACTCTGGGCTTTACGTAAAAGACTTGGTCCCAGCTTTCCATAGCCTTGGCCCATTCTGCCTCTTCTAAACTTTACAGCATGAAAATGCTATCCAAATCAAGACAGCAGTCTTCATGCTACTATGAGCCCCTTGCTTCAACATCTCTTCATTTCCCTGAATTTGTTTTCCTCATAGTCTATGGCACCTGTAGATATTCGCCTTCAGCTATTTTTCTAATATTGTTTTCAGCCTTTCTATGTGTGGGAGGCAGGATTTCCAACAGCAGTTTAGACTACCATACTAACCAGAAGTCCCAAATTGATTTTATAATAATGGATAACACTGATCCATAATTGTGAATAAACGTGGTCAAATTTTGGAGCTAAATATTTTGCTATTTTGTATATAACTGGGCAAAGGAGGGTTTGTATAATTTCTTCATAAATTACTTCAGTAACATAAAAGCTAGAAATCTGTATTGGCAAGAGTAATTCGACAGAAACTTCTGTCAGGCTTTCATGAAAATTTTCTAAGATGTGTACTTTCTTTTTGAAAGTGTTTTTTATTCTCTTTCCATCTAACATCAGTATTTCTTATTAGGCAAAATACAAGACTAGGAATAGACTCCAGTCATCTTGCTCTATACAGAGGCTTTAATTGTAGGTAACGCTATTGTTCACTGTTCACCTCACCCAGTCATCTTTTTCTCAGAGACCTATACAGATTAAACCACACACCACTTTTTCATCAAGTTAGAAAGCCACCATTTCTCATGGAGTTAGAATGGCAACAAGGTAATGGTTTTATCAGTTGTATACAAGATAGGTTTGGGAAAGGAAGACAGAAAGCAGAGGCCAATTAGGCAGCTAACCATAACCAATTAGGAATTAACATGAGCAAGGTGAATAGCAAGGAACAGAAAAGGAGAGAAGAGAGCAACATAAGAAAACATTCTAAAAAAGAATAATCAGGACTTGTGACAAATTGATAGGCATGGAGATCACCCAGGGTACATTCACAATAGGAATAATGAGGCTATTATAAGAGAGATGCAGAAGACAGAAAGGTAATTTGATTTAAAAGAAGATAACAAAAAGTTACATATATTGATTTTGAGAAGATGGTGATACAGCCGGAAGATTTTGTTTTCATTAGGCCAATGCTACTCATAACAGGTAATCTGCAAACTATTTCTTACTAACTCATAATTAGGTAAAGAACTAGCATCAGAATGTCAACTAACCTCATCAGTAATCACACTGTTTAATTTAGCCAATATTTTTTAAAAGCAAGATTTCTCAATGAAGGAAGCAAAACACATTAGAGTCCACAGACCACTCTTTGAGTAGCACTGTACTAGATTGTAAGTTTGTTCTTCCTGTAACAGAAATGATAAGGATAGGGGACACAGAATCAAAGAGACTTTGGAGTCCAACTGGAAAAATAAATATTTATTGAACAAACACTCATATATGATGCCTATCATGTATAATTACTAACGTAATTAGTTAATTCCATAACAACCCTATGAGTTGTTATATAATAATATTACTATTATCCCATATTACAGAGGAGGAAATTGAGGTACAAGGTAGTTAAGAAACTTGCTCGAGTTCACCCAACTATCAAGTGGCAGAGCTGGAGTTTGAGTCCAAGCAATTCAGTCAAAAAGTTGTACACTTGGCCGGGCGCGGTGGCTCACGCCTGTAATCCTAGCACTCTGGGAGGCTGAGGCGGGCGGATTGTTTGAGCTCAGGAGTTCGAGACCAGCCTGAGCAAGAGCGAGACCCCGTCTCTACTAAAAATAGAAAGAAATTAATTGGACAGCTAAAAATATATAGAAAAAATTAGCCGGGCATGGTGGCGCATGCCTGTAGTCCCAGACACTTGGGAGGCTGAGGCAGTAGGATTGCTTGAGCCCAGGAGTTTGAGGTTGCTGTGAGCTAGGCTGACGCCACAGCACTCACTCTAGCCCAGGCAACACAGTGAGACTCTGTCTCAAAAAAAAAAAAAAAAAAAGTTGTACACTTAATCACTATACCATACTGTCTCTTCAGTATCCCCCACGTAAGTTTGTCTGACAGAAATAATTTATTAAAAATGTCTAGCATAGTGCTTCTACACATTTTAAGAAGCTAATACTTGTTGAATAAATGAACAAATGGACAAAACAGCTGGAAAATCGCAACCCTCAGATGAGAGAAAGATTGGCATTAGAAATACAGACATGAGTGTCCTCCTCTAAATGTAAAAGTTTAAGATCTCCAAGAACTAAAATAACAAATACTAAAGGTCTGCATTTTAACAAATAATCTCACATTTGGAAGAAAAGCTGACAAAGAAAACAGATTTTTTAAAGAAATTTAAAATTTTAAGGAAGGAAAAAATGGAATAATTGTATCAAAGCTAGAAAGACAAGCAACAAGACCCCTGGTTTTATTGACAACAGTTACATAATGACCTTTAAGCAGAGTAATCTATGCACCAACTATTTGTAAGAGATAAAGCAATAACAGAATCAGAATTACAGATAACTTATTCTAGAAATCTGCCAAGAACGGAATGCAAATTGAGACTCCAGCTGCAGTGAGAAGCAAAAGAAAACAAAGAACTCAAAAAAGATGCAAATTCGTATCTTCTGAACTACGCTTATACTATAAAATTTCTTTAGTATCTGAAATGTAAGCAATGAATTGAGGTATGTACCTCAGTATGTTTATACTTTAGTGTGTGAAATGGCAAACACACTCCTATATTGCAGGAATAGTGAGAGGCCAGATGAGAAAATGATCATTATTTAATATTCATTGTATTATCTAATAATTTAAAGATAATAATGAAAATTCATTATTTTTTCTTATTCTGCACATGTACTGATTGATCACAATGCCTTAGAGGTTTCTCACCCCAGTCATGCATTTCTTGAATTTCTGCAAACTTCTATACTCGGGGGCTTCATTTGCCCCACAGTTATCTAGACTGACTTTGCATGCATGAAAACAAATATTGAACTGAGGTCTCCCCCAAAAACAATTTTATAAGAATTATGCAGACAATTATCAACTAGACTCAAACACAGAGGAAAAGAACGGTTATAGAGTTTATGTGAGAAATGACAAAATGCTTAGAATGTAAGTATTTTCATTAATAGTCAAAAACCTTAGAAAAAGAAAATATCCAAATACATAAGCAAATAAACATCATAGAATTTAATGAAGAATATGCTGCAGGAAAAAAAAAAAACTTAAAAATATGACTGCAAAACAAAAAAAATGGTTTATAAAAATAAATGTGGAAAATAATTTAGGGATACAGTAATCAATAGTTTTGAAGTAATAATTATACAACAAAGTTTCTTACCAGTATCTGAAATATAGGCATGAAGTTGTACTGAGTCATCAGAAGATACATTTGAAAGGTCATCTAATGACTGAGAAAAAAAATCAGGAAACAAATTTTTTAATTTTATAGAAAAAAGTATTAAAGAATTCTATGTCAAATATATATTACTCATCTTCACTGCAATGCAAACTTTCTATTACTTGTATGTCCCCCCCATCCCCTCCACACACAATAATCCTCTCCATTCATACTAACAGGAGAAAAGCCAAAATTAAGGAACTATCAATATGAAACAAAATAATTCAGTAATAGATTTAATACATGAGATTATTTCTTCCTTCACTGCTTCTCCATGTTAGCTATTATTATGATTATTTATTAAATGAAATGAATCCATAGATTATGATAAACTTTAAATAATTAATTTTCAAAAGTAATTCTACAAACAAAAATTATTATTGACTGATGGAAAACCAATCTTTTATAAGTATGTCCTTTGGGTCTAAATTTTAAAAATGTTTTTGTCACACATATGTATACCCATGCATATATAGAATGGATCATAATCATAAAATGAAGGCAGACTGTACAGAAAAAGAGCATGGCAGCCTAGAACTGCTTTCCCTAGAAAGGACTGCTTACAAGGTTGTCCCTTGGATGGAATCTGGGAACTTAAAGTTAGCATTCTCTAACCAATATGAGTAGATTACTGTACTTAAACTATCCATAAAAAACTATGTTTATGCTGAACACCTGCTTTCCTTCTGGGATTTGGTATGTGCTATGTAATCTGCCTCCAATAAAAAACCTGCACACTTAATCTTCAATGAGTTTTCCTCGTGGCAACATTTCACATGTGTTGTCACAAATCATTGCTGGGGGAATTAAGCATGTTTTGTGTGACTCCCCTAGGACAGCACTCTTGGAGGCTTGTGCCTATTTTCTTTTGGACTTTGCCTCATATACCTTTTCCCTTTGCTGATTTTGGTTTATCTCCTTTCACTATAATAAATCCTAGCCATGAGTATGACTATGCTTAGTCCTGTGAACCTTGTTAGCAAATCATTGAAAAGTGGGAGAGGTCTTGCAGACACAACACATATAATTCACAGATTTCTTCACATATTCATATTATGCATACTTAATATATTCATATTATATAATTCAGACATATTTCACACTTTAAAAACCATAGAATCTGAATAAGCTTTTGAGTTCTAATGTGAGATTAGCAATTATTATTAAAAGAGTTATCTAAATGACTTACAGGCAGCCATCTATATGACATAAAGCCATTTAAATTAAGACAACTGCATTAAAAGAAGAAAACAAAAACGTAACTACTGAAGACTGATCGTTAAGAGAAGCAAAATGTGATAACTCCACAGATAATCCACAGGACTTCCCTAGTCAAGTGAAGTGGCAGAATTATTAAATTAAATTAGGCCTAGTCCAGGCTCCACCACTGAGACTTTAAGAGACTTTAGTCATATCAACTACTCTTTCTTGTATTTCAGTTTCCCCAATGGTAAAATGGTGTTAATACCTGCTCTACATTTCTGTCAGGACACAATGTGAATGAAAATACTTTGAAAAGAAATACAATGCAATTATTTTTAAGTGTTCATGTGACCTTTAATAAAACATTTTGATAGAAGCAGCACAACCTTCAATATTATTTTTATGTGAAAGAAGCCTCAAAGGAATGGAATATTTCATCAAATTTATATTATCTACTATAACTTCTTCCAATTACAAGCTAGTAGAGGGAACAAAAAATAATTTTTTAAAATAAAGTATTAATATAATGGTAATCTTCCTTTGTAGGTAACATTTAAAAAGCTACTCAATTTAAACATGTTAGCATCTATGCAATCTAAAAGTTGTTAAAAGACTTTGTAGATAAATGTCTTTTTTAGCACATTTAAAATATGTAATTGACAAATATTTTCATTACATATGAAGAAAAATCTGATGGAAAAGTCACATAAACATTAGTTAATGCACATGTAGACTATAAAGTTATAATTGGTTAAAAATATTAACTACAGAAAAACATTTCATTTAGAAATATAAGTATTGATTAGTAAAAAGAAAATTGTGATTTCAAAATAAGTGCATTAATGCTATACTGAAATAAAACACATTTGCAAAGTAGTCCTTAAGACTCTTAAAGTCCTTACAAGAGAAAGTGTTTCTTAACATTACACTAAGACAAAAACTGAAAATTCAAATTTAGTATGGTAGCTCATCAACACAACTTCAATGGCATCATTAGAAATGCTTATAATTTACGTGCCAATCTCAATTGCAAAATGAGTAAAACATCAAACACATTAAGCAACTTCTTTGCCTCGTATATTGGAATAAACTCTCATGATCTAGTTTATAATATTAAATCATTTTTAAAATGCAGCTATTCATTAAAATTTGTCTATGTATTAAAAAAAAGAATAAGAAAAGTTCCAGCTATTTAAAAGCTTGAATTTAACAGATTTATAGGAATACGAAAATACTGCAAGTCACTGACCTCAAGTGTCACCATTTTTTGATCCAGAGACTATTCTGGTTTATATCACTTTGTGACAAAAATGGGTTTCTTTTATTTGAAAAAATACTTATTCCAGATATGGAATAAAGAAAAAAACTTTTTTAAACTAGTGTTTAAACATTTGTACAAGCTTTACAAACGTGAATACTAGTAAATTTCAAACCAAGGAAAAATTTCATCACATTTGGAAACTTTTTCTGTATAATGAACATCATACTTCCTTCAATGATCTAGAAACAATTCCTTTTTGTTACAAGGCTCTGAACTATAAAGAGTAAATGGTAATGATATCAAATAATTTAGGAAAAGAACATTTTAAAAGTTATAAAATCTCTGACATAATGCTATGGTTGATTTGCTTTAGTGTTTTGTTAAAGATTATACTTTGTATAGTAATAGAATGTTTAATCAGTAAGGTTATTTTAGAAAAAGTATAATAGTATAATAGACAATATAACACAATGGATCTTTAAACAATTTAGCTATTACAAAAGGTTTAAAAGAAAACAAAATGCAGGTGGGAAGAAAAGCAAAACAACAAGCCCCACATATCTCACTACCCATACCCCACCCCGCCAAAGTTTGGACTGAAGGTTTCAGTCCAGTACACTTACTATTTCTTCCTAACAGCATTTTAGGAAATAAGTTACTCAATGGCAAGGCTGGATATATAAGAGAACTGAAATGTTCATTATTTTACACTACACTCCGAATATATGAAAAGCCAATGACAGTTTACATGGTAAAAATGCATCATTCTTAAACCTCTAATCATAAGATGTAGTTGCTATAAAACTCTCTAAGCTTAAAAACACTTTTATATAATGACCTGAATTTGCTTTACTATAGATTTTAAGAAACTTCTAGAAATTTTTAGTTATCCTAACTAGTTTTGTATTTCTTTTCTAAATACAAGAGGAGAAAAAACTGATTCTAATGTAAACATTTATGTGTCACAAATTAACTGCATATCGCAGCACTAACCATAGTCATTTAAACATACTAAATATTGGAATTGAAAATAATATCAATTTCTTTATAAAATGCAACTGCAATTATGCAGGTATGACCTAAGCCCAGAGGTTGGTGAATGTTACAAACATACAGTTAGATAGAAGCAATAAGCTCTAATGTTTAGGAGACTAGTGACTATAGCTAGCAACAACATATTGTATATTTCAAATTAGACAGAGGAGAGGACTTGAAATGTTCCCAACACACAGAAATGATAAATGCTCAAGTTGATGGGTATCCTAAATACCCTGACTTGATCATTGCTCATTTTATGCATGTAACAAATACTCACACGTACCCCATAAATATGTAAAATATTATGCATCAATAAAACAAAAAAAATTACCACTAAAAAATAAAAATGAAATATCATTTTTAAGTTCTGATTTATATATCCCTTATGTGTGAACTCAGCATTACTTTAAAAGCATAATAACTTCTTACAATACTAAAGGATGATTTGGTGGATTCTAATATATCATTTAATTACATACAAGGCTCAGCCTTTTGCAATATTTTCAAGTCACTTTAATAATTTAAGTTCCCATAATAGTACTTACCAAATTTATGCTTCCTGTAGGAGACCCATTAAAAGATTCTGTAGGGGGGAAATTCAACTTAGTATACAGCACAAAACTTTAAAATGGTTGCTTTATCTAAGGTTCAAACACCAAAAATGTAAGTCACATAAACCAAGACTTAACAGAACAGTAAAGAAAAATTGTGGAATACTTCCAAAAACCTGACCCCTTAAGTCCCATGGTTTTCTAAGCCAGGCATTTTAGTGAAAATATATATGTACCTGACAGCTGGCCAAAAACCAAAAAGGCATTAATGTTCAGGGGAGTATTTTATTCTCATAGCAACACATTAAGTTGCTTCATACAATGTAAGCATGAGGAAGACACTGCAGAGGAAAGCCCATTAGGAAACATCAGCACTATTTTGTTATTTCTGTCTCACTAGGTAAGAAATACTACAAGTAAAATTAGTCTTTAGTGTGAGGCACAGATTGATTTTTAATGTATCTATTAAGTCCACTTATTTCAGTAGTAGATTTGGCTTAAAAACATTGGAAGTCTAGATTCTTAATAAATATATAACTCATAGACCAAAAGACACTTAAAACACATGCAATGACATTTAACTAAAAAGCAACTAGGAAAAATTACTTTTAAAATTAATGTTAGAGAATGAGTCAATTATAGATTATTAAAATTAATGTCAAGAAATAATCTTTCCCCTAAGGGTTTTATTATATACATAAGCAAATTCAGTTATCAATTAAGGTACCCTTTTATTAAACACACAAATAAATCTATGGTAAAGCAATATTCACATATATTTTAAAGTTAATGTATGGTTTCTAATGTATGGTTAGGAGATTATTTATGAATTTGGTTCTCTAAATCTTTGAAAACCAAGACTGTATTACTTCTACAAAGAGGCAGCTGGTATTGCCTTGCAACTTTACTCTAAATGCCCAAGAACATTTCTTGAGTCCTTAGACCTTTGGTCACAAAAGGTAAACAGGAAATTTCACCTAGGATTACCCTTTGGTTATAATTAAATGGTGATAACTAAAATGAGTAAACAAATAGTTCTCTATCCTCTTCATTCAATTATGTGCCTCCTACCGCTTCTGTGGTCTGTCTACCTCTTAAAACTTCCCACCAAAGACAAGTCAAGTTAAAAGGAGAATTCAGGAGCATAATAAGGCATAGTTTTGTGGTCAATAATAAGAAAATCCAAAAATATAGTCTAAAATCAATCTTGGTCCACATTTAATCAAGAATTTGATAACTGCCTATAAATATTAGAAAACAAAAGACAGCATTTTTCGAGCTGGTGAAAAAAATGTGATTGAGATCAAAATTTAAAAAGGAAAGCATAATTCATTTTTAAGATTGTGACACCTTGTTTTAATAAGGGGGAAAATATCTACTAGGGGAATATATCTACTTATAAAATAATTTAAAGCTTAAGTAACTAAAGACAGCAAAAAGAGAAAAAGAAGGAAGGAAGAAGGGGAGAAGAGAAGAGAGTGCATGCACAAGCAAGCCATCCAGCTAAAATTATCTACCTATTGTGAAGTTTGGTTAAATAGGAATAAAATTTCTTCCCCAGAAAAGAGAAAGCACCATAAGATACAGTACTATCACACATGATAAGATTTGGCCCATTAATATTAGGCTCAATTGCAGATTGTCTTTTTTTTTTTTAAATCAGCTACACATTAATCCCTGTATTAAAGAATGATTTCAGAATGTCTAAAAAGTAGTCAAAATTTCAGAATGCCTAAAAAAAAAAATCAATGTAGTGCTGAGAAGCTTCATTTTAAAAGTCCAAAATCTAATTTATAACAAAATAATCTTACAAAAAGAAGTAAATCATAAGCATTACTATCTGAAAAAAGTTTACCAACGGCCTAAAACTTAAACACTGACAAAGATAACAAAGTTGACAGCTATTTTTAATAATAATGTTTCATGTTGTACCTATCACTCCACATACTTTTTTCCAAATGGTTTCATAAAAGGGACAGATGATTTCTCAGTATAAAATGTATAAAAACTCATCAATTAGGAAACAGAACTGTAGAAAGCATGTTTCTAGAAAGACAATAAGATATATAAGTATATACTTTCAAACTACAATCAATGATTCTAATGTGAGGGGTTACTCAAATGACTGATAAATAAGAGAAGCATATTTACTTTAGGTCAAAACCAGCTCCAGAAAAAAAAAATAATGTACTCCATGCTTTAATTAATGTAAAATATGAAGTGTTGGGAAATTTGAGATTGCTTATAGTTTGCTTCTGATAGTTGCATAGAAGAAGATGGACTAGGTGGAAAGATAAGAATGGAAACTAAAAGTCAATTTAAAAGATTTTGGAAGAGTTCCTAAGTTATAAGATCAAAAACTAATCCCACAGAATACATTGCTTACTATCACCATTTTAAATTACTTAGAGGCTCACACAATTAGTTGGTTATGACTCAATATATCTTCTTTCAATCTGAGTCATATAGCAAATCCATTTCACAAATACTAAGAAATTTCTAAA
>NW_012152063.1:2693192-2697445 GCF_000956105.1 Propithecus coquereli
TATTAAACTTTCAAACTTTAGTATAGTCACTAAACTTTGTCAATCATTTATAGATCTTTAAATATATTACAATTTATATTTGGGCTTCAAAGAACATTTGTTAATCTTATATAAAAGGTCATTTTTTGTCAAAGCAGAATATATACAGGAATATATATATGTGTAAAATGTGTGCCACCTTACCTCCATCCCCATCGTCTGATCCTCTAAAACTAGGATCTTTTAACATGTCCAGCTCAGCTAACATGCGCACATAGAGTGCATTCTGTCTGAAGGAAGGATAAAATCTCTCATCTCGTAGCATCAATTCATATACCTTGTTGAAATATATCAAGATATGCAATAATTAATACAGGTATGTGGTCATTTTTACTAAATAATATTTCACCAAAAGTTACTTTGAGGTCTTGCCATAACATATCATAGTTAAAAGATGTCAGCAGTAAGACCATTTCACAACTAATAATTTCTTCTAGTTCAGTAACTAAATTAAACTAAAAAGGTCCTACTACAACATAAGTCACATGATAGCAGGTTAGATATAATGTTCTAGGAAGTAGTGTTTTCTAGAAACAAGTACACATAAAGGCTCAAGGCTCATATTAAAATGAATTTGAGAGTCTTATTATTTATACATCATCAATTCATCAAATTCTAAGACTAGAATATTTGGCTCTACAGTCAGATTCAAATAAAACAACCCAACTTAAGGATTTTCCTCATTGGTCAATTAACAAAATAAACAAAAAAAGTTGTGATGCATTTTTGGATTTGAGAGTTATTACTGCCATACCTTACCTTTTAGTTACCACTCTACTTTTTTTAAAGTTTCAGTAACTTTTAAAAAAACTAATGACATGCATATAGAAATACATTTTTTTTCAAGAAAGAAAAAAATGATAAATGCTGTACATAATACCTTTCTCTGAATATCATCAAAGATTTCAGGGGTTGGATCTTCATGATTCAAAGTATCTGCTAATTTTGCTACTAAATAGTCATCGACAGTAACTCTTGGGGATGCCTAACAAACAGAGAAAAGTAATAGTAATGATCTTCGTAATTTCTAAATACAAGTTAATACTTGATAGTAAAATAATGGAATCATATTATTCAAAATAATTGGCAGATAAGAATCATTTGTTTGTAAATGACACCTTGCTGTTTAAGAAGGCTGAAACAGGGCTAGAACCTTCTCTTCATCATGTACTATGTAGAAAACTAGTAGACAAACATCGATTTAAATCTTGACCTTTGCAGAGCAAGTTACCTCCCACTTAGCCTCATTTATTCCATCTGTAAAATGGAATACTATATAAGGTTAATATTACTGTAAGGATTAAAAGAGATCTATGTAAGACATACAGTCTTACATAGAGACAAAAGAGATCTATGTAACCACAGTGTCTTGCTCATAGGAAACATTGTCTAGGACTTAATTAGTGGAGTCACCTTGCAACCATCCTGAATTATAAGGCTTTCTGCAGACATTTGAAAAATGGCAACAAATGAAAGTGTCAGCATCTTTGGCATCTTTGGCTGTAGAGTATGTAGATTTGCTTTTACCTAAGAATCCTCTGCAAAAACCATTCAAAAATGCCTAGAACAATATATTGAATAATTATACAGAGTTCCAGATTGCAACACTGGGATCCCTTATAGTTTATGATGCCCTTCATTTCTTGTTCTGGTTACCTGGATTTTTATTTCAATCTATACCTTACATGAAAAAAGTACAAAATTCAAAAGGATAAACCAAAAACATAGAAAACCAATGGAAATGCTTTAAAGTACTTCTCTTTAATCACTTTTATATCCAGTTGCCTTTGCTTTTTAGAACCTATAATTCTACAGAGCATTTCAATATTCCTTATGATTGGAAAAGAATGCCAAGATGATATATGCTTTTGGCAAGATGCTTTGGCTGTGCAGTCATTGAGGATACTTGGCACTATTTCTAGCATAGACTCTTCTTATACCACAAAAGAATATATATTTATAAAATTTATCATGAGTTTCAGGCTCTGTTTGGAATGAAAACTGAATATGCACATCTTTTGGAAACTAATTCTTGGAACTGGATTTTTCATTGGAATCATAATTTTGTGTGATCATGTACTTCTTCTTTGGACACGGGTGATCATTCGTTTGACAGAAACTATTTATGTCATACATAATGGTTATAACCCTTTAAATCTCATCCCTCTCTACCATGGTTCTCTGCATCGTATTTCCACCACATGAACTTTACCAGACACTGTGCTTCAACGTAGTGGGATAGAATTATTGGAACAGACTTCTGATTTAATGCCTATAATGAAAAGATGAAGAAGTTTGAGAAAAAGACTAAATACATATCTCATGTAAACTTTCCTGAAGGTATATATTGTCTTGAATTGAAACTAGTAGCTAACACTGCTTCTGAAGCACAGAAATAAGCATGTGTCTTGGCTGCTAAGTGATAAAAAGAACATTAACAATCTTTAATTATCTTCCTAGTGGGAACTTTTTCACTTTACACATAAGTTCTGTACATGCAGAAATAAATAAATATATATTTAAGTTCAATTTTCATAAGGAAGTATTAAAAGCCAGGTTGCTAAGCTTACAAAAAGATATTAAGTAATGGAAGAAGTATTAATCTATGTCTTTCCCCCCAGTAATAGGCCTAAAGTTGACATTAGTCTTTAGATCTTTTAGATATACATTGGTCATTTCAGAAATTCTTAACAGTGGTATTTGGCCTTATATTTAACTTTAAACATTTTTTAGAATTTGCCTAAAAATCAAAATATTGTAAGTTGAATGACATCAACTGATACAGTGGGTGACTAAAACTGCTGAAGCAGGAATAGCCAGCATTAAGAACTTCCACTCTTGTCTGGAGCTGCGCAGTTTGGGGTAATTCTCTCTTTCTTCGAAGAGTCCTTATCACCTGTAATGTACTAGTGGCATCTATAAATTAAAGCATTTCCGGATTGATATACGTGAAATATTTTAGTCTAAAGGTTTTTCAAGTTATTTGAATTTTTTTAAAAATTAAGGAGCTTTATTTCTGCTATTTACTCTTTCATTTTTATATAACAAGTATTCATAGTACTTAAAGCTGTACCTTAAAACTTTGTGAACTAACTTGCTGTATTTGCACTTGGAGCTATTAAAATGTCATTTTTGTCCACTTAAAAAAAAATGAGTTAGTATTTAGTATTCAGTAGTACTAGATATGTATTAATATTATTGTCAAAATAAGCCATTTGATTTATCATTTTGCACTACAGAATCCTCTTGAGTAGTCTTTAAAAGAGACTACTGTTATCCCAAATTTGGTGTTATAGCCAATGCTGTAACAAAGTTCTAGTATGACATGGGAGGAAAAAAATCTGAAAATTTGTTCTAAGACTTTCCATTTCAAAGCACATAATGTGACACATACTATACAGAAATATAAAGTCTGACCTTTCAATTTCAAAAATTACTTCATTGAAAGAAAAAAATGCTGAAAAGCCCAGGCATGTCAAAAGCTTTGGCATGTCAAGTTTTGAATTTTTAGTTCTGGAGCTGGGGTGGGGAACCTGTGGGCTTGAGGCAAAATGTGGCCTTCTATGTTTTTAAGTGCAGCCTTTTGACTGAATCCAAATTTTACAGAACAAATCCTTCTATTAAAAGGGGTGCAGCAGAGAAAAATGAAGCTTTTCTTGCCTCCTTTGGTACTTAAAAAAGAAGAATCTTGAAATCAGAAGGCTGCCAGTTCCCCACTCCTGCATGGCAACTTTTAGAGAAACTAACAAAGAATGTATTATTTAAATAATTTTTCTATTTACATCCAATAAAATACCCAAAAAGCAGATTGGATAAATCAAGAAAGGAGAAAAAGAAGTAAACAGCAAGGTATAAATGCATAGGAAAAGGGTTATACAATTTCTAATGCTTCATTGTCAATTAAACACTATGGAGAGTACACCTGAGCAGGTTGTGTGGCGGTGCTGGTTGTTTTTTGGAGAGGTGCTTATTTGTTGCATGTTTGTGAGTGTTGAGGGGGTGTCCCTTGAAATAGAAACAGGAGAACTAAACAACTTCAAGTATGCCACAAAGATTAGAGAGGAATACGTTAGTTGGTTTTGCCCTTTCATTTGCCCTCTAAGCTCACTAACTTAGTTTTCTAGGAAACAAAGAGGCAAGCTTGAAAATAATATTTTATAGTTGTTTCCTTTAATTATATTCTTCCTATAAATCTCAAGTACACAGAATTGGAT
>NW_012152063.1:2697495-2698200 GCF_000956105.1 Propithecus coquereli
CTTCACTAGTGTAGACAGAGGGACAGGACATGGAAGAGAAGTGAGGCTGGGAATCTTCCATAATAGAGATATTTTTTAAAGCAGTGCTCACTGTCTAACAGATCTATCACCATCCCCAAGTGGTCTTGTCCACAAACGGTTATAACTAAAGCACTTTCTTAAAATAATCACTTAAACCTTTCTCATTTACTTTTTATTTACCTTGCTCATTTACTTTGTAGAACATACCAGAAAGTTCATCAAACCCTAGATATTTAATTAGAGCTTAATAAATACTTCTGGACTGAATCACAAGTAAAATGATCATTGGGCCTAAGAATTTGGGGACTTGTGTTCTAAGGGCTGTCTCTCCCACTTTTCTTATCTCTAACTTACTATTTACTAATAAAAAACCTATATTTGTGCTTTAGGTTATAAATCATTTCATATGCATAATTCCACTTAAATCTGACAATGACTCTGAGGTAAGATATGATGAGAACATTATTCCATATTTACAAATAAGAAAAATGATGCTTAAAGAAATTAAGTAGTTGGCAATATGACACAGGTGGTAAGTGGGAGAAGGAGAATAAAATCTAAATTTTCTGACTCTTAAAGCCTGCTTTTTTCACTATAATATGCTAATAGGTCTCAGTATTTTTATTGGAAAGGTTGGAATAAACTTTTGAAACTTCTAGCTTGAAAGTTTCCCACACTGTGCAG
>NW_012152063.1:2707137-2720402 GCF_000956105.1 Propithecus coquereli
TTTTTAACAAAAAATAAATAATTACTGTTCTATCTGTTCTATGATACAGTAGGATATTTTTACTCTTTCTGTTTCCTTTTCTAATAATATTTCTCTGAAATGCCTGCAGCCTTCAGGACATCCTTTTCTTTTATGTAGTGTTACAACTGAATATAGTCAACCGTAAAATTCACTTCGACTGTTAGCTCTGCTCTTTTCAAGCCCAACTCATACTTATTTCTTGTGTCAATCCAATGTGATGATATCAAGTTAAATATTCTTTCAACAAAATCATTTGGACATGGAATAATTGGGATTTTATTTACTAAAAACATCAGGTTTTAAAATCTGTAGGAATTTGTTTCCAGTTCTCAAAAAAATGTCCAATAACTTTGCATTGATGGCTTGTTTGGTAGGTAGACCAGCTGTTGGTTCTTTCTATTATAAATTCATCATACAGGTTATCCATGACTAAAATGCCCATTTTTAAAGACTCTGAAGCATGACAATGTCATCATAAGTTAAATCTCTCTCTCAGGAAAAATGGTTTTAAAATACAGAGCTAAGTAAAACTTGTGAAACTGCAGCTGAATTCCAAATAAATTAGAGTTTTAGTATAGAAATTGAGAAAATCCTGTTTAAGTTGGCTGTCCCTTTCTAGTGACATTTTTTTGCTCCTCAAGTAGTCTTATTTCAAAAAAGGAGTCATTTTGTTCACTAAGAGCTTTTGTCACAACCTACACATAACATGGAACAAGTCAGGTCAGTTAATCCTTTGTTAGGCTGTCTCTGGGCTCTTCAAAGAATATCCACCAGTTTTAGAGAAACAGCATATGAATTTCTCTTTACTGTAATTCTCTTTTCCAATCTCATTCTCAAAATATTTTCAAATTAGAGAAAGATATTCTTCTTGTCCCACACTTTGGAAATATGAATTTACTGCAGACCAACATTTTAGCATCTTTTCTACACTAGGCAAGAAGGACAGAAACAACCATTTATACTTTCTATTTCTTCTTGAGTCAGTTTGACAAGTTATGTATCTCTAGGAATTTGTCCATTTCATCTAAGTTGTTTAATTTGTTGTCACAAAGTTGTTCATAGTATGTGCTCTTACTTCTTTTAATTTCTATAGGGTCAGTGGTGATATCTCCTCTCTCATTCATGATTTGGCTAATCTGTGTATTCTCCCATTTTTTCATGTCTAGTCTATAGCTAAAGGTTTGTCAACATTGTTAATATTTTCACAGAACTATATTTTGGTTTTATTGGATTTTCACTACTGTTTTTCTGTTTTCTATTTCATTGATTCTCATTCTAATCTTTGTTTTCTTCCTTCTGTCTGCCTTGGGTTTATTTTTCTTTTCTTTTTCTAGATTTTTAAGGTGAAAACTTAGATTGTTGACTTTATATCTTTATTCTTTCTACTTAGACAGTTTTAAAGCTACAAATTTCCCTCTCAGCCCTGCATTAGCTGTATCTCATGAATATTGATACAATATGTTGTCATTTTCAAGTAAAAATACTTTATAGTTTCCTTGTAATTTCTTATTGACCCAGAAGCTATTTAGAAATGTGTTGTTTAATTTTCAACTATTTGTAGATCTCCCAAATTTCTTTCTGTTGATTTCTAATTTGATTCCACTGTGATCACAGAACATACTTTGTATGATTTCAATACTTTTAAACAGAGACGGGTTTTATACCTTAGCATATTATTTATCCTGGAGAATGTTCCATGTGTTTTTGAATATGTGTATTTTGCTGTTGTTAGAGGAAATGTTCTACAGATGTGTTACGTCTAACTGATTTATATTGTTGAGTCTCATATATCCTAGGTGAAATTTCTATCTAATTGTTTTATCAATTACTGAGAGTGGGATATTGAAGTTTCCACATATTATTGTTGAATTGTCTCTTTTTCCCTTCAATTCTATAAATTTTTGTTTCCTGTATGTGGAGGTTTTGTTTTTAGGTATATGTATATTTATAACTGTTTTATCACTCTGATCAGTTGACCCTATTATCATTATAAAATGTTCCTCTCTTCTTTACTAATAGTTTTATCTTAAATTCTATTTTGTCTGATATTAGTATAGCCCATTTGAACTCTCCTTTGTTTACTTTTACATGGTTTATATTTTCTATCCTTTTACTCTCAGCCTATTGTGTCTTTGAATCTTGACTTGGTCATTTAGTATTTGCATGACTGCGGTCATGTTAATTTGACTGCCTAGAGATCAGATTAAAATACACAGGAAAACTGTTATCAAGATTAAATAAAATGTCTGTGAGGTAGTTGTCCCTGGTGTAAGTAACAATTATTTGCAAGTATTACAAAAATTATTAATAATACTGCTAAAGAAGATTAAGAAAGCAGTAACTAAAATATATCCTCACCTTTTCTGACAAATACTGCTCGTAAATTCCAACAGCAGCTGCTCTTAAAAGACCTTTGGTTTGGTTGGTTTGATGTTTTCCATCTCTCTGACGACTTAATAAAACCTCTAGCTGCTGTTGGGCTGTAACCCGGTATCCTTCCACTGTCATCCAGAAGAAAAGATGTGCTTGGCCTCCAGTTTGCTGCATGTAATCTACCAAAGAAAATTCATAACAACATAGATATTAATGTCATATAATTTTGGGTCCATGCAGCTGGATAACAAGTAAATTAAAGGGATTAAAATTTTAAGTATTTAAAACTCTACATTTAGCAAATCCCTGAGGTGAAAAATAATTATAACAAATTGGTTAAGCTAAAAAAATAAAAGTTATATAAAAAACACACATGAAAGAGCATATTTAAAAAATTTTTAATCCCATTTTTCATGATAAAATTGCTAGTGAATTTGCTACAGAATGCTTTATCAGAAATAAATTACTTCAACATTAAACATCTGTTCTCAATAAAGATTATTAGTCATAACATGAATATTTCTAGATATATTATTAAATAAATCTCTACCTCCATGGTTTCTAAGGAAAAACGAACAAGTCAGAGAATAAAGGGTGTGGTCAACCTGACTGTGGGTCAAAAGTCCCTCATTATACAGAGGGTCCTGCCCCATACCCTGGAGGAAGGAATGCTACACAGAGAGGCCAGGAAGAACCTGAACAGAGAAGCCTTGCTGGGTTTAGATCATGCGCTTTTTGTCCAATCACATTTCTACACAGTTGTCAATCATGCCTATGTAATGAAGCCTCCGTAAAAACCTAAGAGGACTGAGTTCAGAGAGCTTCCAGAGAGCTGAACATGTGGAGGTGGACAGCAAAGAGAACAAGAGTTCATCCACATGCTGGGAGGGTGGCGCATCCCAATACCACAGGGACAGAAGCTCCTGCACTCAGGATCCTTCCAGACCTTGCCTTATGTATCTCTTCATCTGGCTGTTTCTTTGTATCCTTTAAGATATCCTTTGTAATAAACTGCTAAACATTAAGTAAATGTTTCCCTGAGTTTTGGAAGCCACTCTAGTAAATTAATCAAACCCAAAGAGGGGAATCATGGAAACTCCAATTTGAAGCCAGTGAGTCAGAAGTAACAAAGGCCCAGACTTAAGACTAGTGTCTGGGGTAGGGGTGGGGGAACATCTTGGGTAGATATTTCTGGGTACATAGTGTCAAAACTGAATTAGAGGATGCTCAGCTGGTGACTGCTACTTGGTGTGGGGGGGAAAATTCCACATTTGGTCACAGAAGTCTTCTGTGTTGATTGCTGTGTAGTTTAGAGGAAAGCATGTTGTAGAAAATGTTTTCCCAAAGCAATAATATTCAAAATTATTAAAAATTCCAAAGTAGATGTCAGAGTAGATACTAACAATTCCACTTGCAGAATCTGTCTGATGTAATTTAGAACTCTGGAGTCTACCTGCAACATCTAGAGGAAGGCTTGGGAGGTAAACTGTGGTTAATTTCAGTCAATTTCAGCTCCTAGCACAGTAGCAGCTACCCATCCCTCACCCTCAGACCCCTGGCAAGCAACTGTGCATGCATTCCAAAATCAGCTTGTGCAATGAAAGCAGGAGCAAGGGTGGGCAAAAAGCACCCTGCCCTCCATATATCTGGGATTTATGCTTTACTTGTTACACATCAGCTATTTTTCCAAGCCCCTGTCCTACCTGCTGAAGACACTTCCAGGGAATTTAAAGGACTGGCACTCTTTCTCCCTTGCCCCCTACGTTTTTATCTTTTTCTCCTGTTGGGAGCCAGGCATTAAAGAATAGCCCATTCTAAAGCAACTGCATATATGAGAAAGTTGCCAAGTGACTGCAGAGTGCAAGGCCGCAGTGAGCTATGATCATGCCATTTCACTCTAGCCTGGGTGACAGAGATACCATCTCTTAGAATAAAAAAAAAAAAAAAAAATATCAACTAAAACACAAAAGAAGACAGCTATGCAGGAAATAATGGACAAAAAAGATATAAGGCATATAGAAAACAAGTAACAAAATGACAGAAGTTCCCTCTCATCGATAATTACTTTAAATGGAAATGGATTAAACACTCTAATCAAAAGACAGAGATTGTCAGAATGGATGGAAAAACATGATGTATCTATGTTGTCTATAAGAGATTTACTTTATATACAAAGGCACAAAAACAGACAGTGGAAGGATTGAAAAATATATCTCATGCAAGTAATAACCAAAATAGAGCAGAGGAGGCTATACTATCAATAATATTAAGCAAAACAGACTTTAATTCAAAAAAGGTTAAGATACAAATAAGGTCATTACCTATTAATAAAAAGTTCAATATGGCAGAATAACAATTATAAACAATTACGTACCTAGTAACAGATTATAATATATAAAGCAAAAATTGACAGATTTGAAGGGAGAAAGAGATACCTCCACATTAGTAACTGGAGACTTCAATGCCCAACTCTCACTAACTGACAGAACAACCAGACAGAAAATAAGTATGGAAATAGAGAATTTAACACAATAAACCAAGTAGATCTAACACACATATAGAGAACACTGCCCAATGACAACAGAAGAATGTGCATTTGAGAAGAATGTGTATGCTATTGTTGTTGGGTAGTGTTCTCTATATATGTTAACTCTACTTGGTTTATTGGAACTTTTTCCAAAATAGACCACATGTTGGGCCACAAATTAAGTCTCGTTAGATTTAAGAAGATGGATAGTATATACAGTATCTTCTCCAACCAGAATGGGATGCAGTTAGAAATCAACAACAGAAGTAAAACTAGAAAATTCACAAATTTTTGGAAATTAAACAATACACTCTTAAACAGTTAATGGATCAAAGAGGAAATCATAAGAGAAATTAGAAAATACATAGACATGAATGAAAACAGAAACACCATACCAAAACTTACAGGACACAGCAAAAAAGTAAGACCTCAAATCAATACCAAACTTTACAACATAAAGAATTAGAAAAAGAACAAACTAAGACCAAAGCTAGCAGAAGGAAGGAAATAATAAAGATTAGAACAGAGATAAACAAACTAGAGAACAGTAGAACAACAGAGAAAAATCAATGAAAGCAGAAGTTGGTTCTTTGAAAAGAGCAACAAAATTGATAAACGTTTAGCTAGAAGGACTAAGAAAAAAGAGAAAAGACTCAAATTACTGAAATCAGAAATGAAAGTGGGGATATTGTTTCTACAGAAATAAAAAGTATCATAAAAGAGTACTATGCACAATTGTACACTAACAAATCGTCTATCATAGTTGAAATGGACGAATTCCCAGAACTAGAAAACCTACCAAGACTAACTCATGAAGAAACAGAACATCTGAGGAGACTTATAAGTAGTAAGGAGATTGAATCAGTAATCAAAAACCTCAATAAAGAAAAGCCATAGACCTCATAGTTTCACTGGTGAATTTTTACCAAACATTTAAAGAAAAAGTAACACCTATCTTTTTCAGACTTTTCCAAAAAATTGAAGAGGGAACACTTCCTAACTCATTGGATGAGGTCATCATTATTTTGAAAACAAAGCCAGATAAAGACACTACAGACCAATATTCCTTATGAATACTGATGCAAAAATCCTCAACAAAATACTGGCAAACCAAATTCAGCAGCATATTTAAAGTATCATACACCATGACCAAAGTGAGATTTATTCTTGGAATGCAACGATGGGCCAATATACAAAAATCAATCAATGTAATACACTACATTAACAGAATGAATAACAAACACCACATATCTTAATTGATGCACAAAATGCATTTGACAAACTACAATACACTGTCATGAGAAAAACACTCAACAAACTAAGAACAGAAGGAAACTACCTCAACATAATAAAAGTTGTATATGAAAAACCCACAGTAAATATCATACTCAATGGTGAAAGACTTAACGCTTTTCCTCTAAGATCAGGAAGAAGAAAAGGATATCTGCTTTTGCCACTTCTATTCAACATAGTACTGGAAGTTCTAGGCAGAGCAAGTACGAAAAAAAAATTAAATAAATAAAAAAGAAAGAAAAATAAAAAAGACATCCCGATTGCAAATGAAGAAGTAAAATGATCTCTGGTTACAGATGATATGACCTTGTAAGTACAAGACTCTAAAGATTCCATTAAAAAAATGTTAGAGTAACAAATGAAATCAGCAAAGTATCAGGATAAAAGTCAACACACAAAAATCAGTTGCATTTCTATACAAGAAAAATGAACAATCAGAAAAAGAGATTAAGAAAACAATTTCCTTTATGATAGCATCGAAAAGAAAAATTATTTTGCAATCAACCAAGGAGGTGAAGAATTTGTACAATGAAAACTACAAAACACCACTGAAACAAATTAAATATGACACATAAAATGGAAACATATCCAATATTCATGGATTAGAAGATTAAATATTGTAAAGATGTCCATACTACCCGAACTGATCTACAGATTCAATGCAATTTCTATCAAAATCCCAATGATGTTTTTTGCAAAACTGGACCATCCTAAAATTTATATAGAATCTCAAGGGACCTCAAATAACCAAAATAATCTCAAGAAAGAAGAAAAAGTTGAAAGACTCACACTTTCTGATTCCAAAACTTACTACAAAGCTATAGTAATCCAAACAAAAGGCATAGAGACCAATAAAATAGGACAAAATAGAAAGCCCAGAAATAAACCTTCCTATATATGGTCAAATAATAAGACAGTCTTTTCAACAAATGGTGCTAGGAAAACTGGATATCCACATGCAAAAGAATGAACCCTTATCTCATACCATATACAAAAAATTAACTCAAAATGGATCAAAGATCTAAATATAAGACCTAAAACTATAAAACTTTCAGAAGAAAACACAGGGAAAAAAGCTTCAGGAAACTGGATTTGGCAATGATTTACTGAATATGACACTAAAAGCAAAGGTAATAAAAGAAAATAGACAAAGTGGACTTAATGAAAATTTAAAAATTTTGTCCATCAAAAGACACTATCAACAGAGTAAAAAGGCAACTCACAGAATGGGGCATTTATTAGTAATACATAAGAGATTAATATCCAGAATATAAACAGAACTCCTAAAACTCAATAAAAAAACCCCAAGAATCCAATTCAAAAATAGGCAAAGGACTTGAATAAACATATCTCCAAGAAGATACAGAAGTGGCCAATAAGCAATGGTGCTCAACATCACTTGTCAGGGAAATGCAAATCACAACCACAATGAGATACTATCTCACTTTCCTTAGAATACTAACTACTTCCCAATCCAAAAAAGTTAAAACAAACAAACCAACAGAAAACAAGTATTGGGAGGATGTGGAGAAATTGGAACCCTTGTGCACTGTTGGTGGAATATAAAATGGGATAGTCGCTGTGGAAAACAGTATGTTGGTGCCTCAAAAAATTAGTAATAGAACTATCATATTATCTAGCAATTGCATTTCTGGGTCTATACCCAAAAGAACTGAGAGAAACAAGGTCTCAAAGAGATATCTGGACACCCGTGTTCATAGCAGCATTATGTACAATAGCTAAAAAGTAGAAGTAACCATGCCCATTGATGGATGAATAGATGAGCAAATATATACACACACATAAACAATATTATTCAGCCTTAAAAAAGAGGACAATTCTGACATATGCTACAACATGGATGAACCTTGAGGATATTATGCTTAGTCAGTCAGTTACAAAAAGACAAATACTGTACAAGTCCACTTATATGAGGTACTTAAGCGTAGTCAAAATCACAGAGACAGAAAGTAGGAGGGTGATCGTCAGGAGTTGGGGATACGGTAGATGGAGAGTTAGTGTTTAATGGTATAGAGTTTCAGCTTTGCAAGACAAGTTCTGGAGACTGTGGTGGTGGTGGCTGCTTAACATTATCAATGTATGTAATATCACTGAACTGTACACTTAAAAATGGTTGAGATGCTAATTTTATGTTAGGTGTATTTTACTACAATAAGAAAATTGGGAAAAGAATTTCAATGGCTATATCATTTAAATAAAATGGATTTACCTACCCATAAAAAATTGTAGTGCAACATTGTCTACAAGAATGCTGTCCAGGGGGACTGTGCAAAGTTTCCCAAAGTTTGCTGCCAGTTTCACAGTATTTATTTCCTACAGACAAAAGTGAATAAAGATTAATATTTTAGCAAATCACTCATTAGGTAAAAGATCTTTATATAAATGTAAGACATAAAACCCAACATTAAATGATTTAAAATGGAAAAAAAATAAAGTTTTTCCCTCTCATCTATGTTGCTTCCCAATAAAATAATCTCAGTCAGTGAATTTAAACGTTTAGTTATTTTATCAGTTGCTTAGCAAATATATACTAAAAATACAATAAATAAGCATTCGTTTCTTTCAATATAAAAAAATCCAAATCACTGAATCTCAAGCATTATCTATCTCTACATATTCCAGATGATAATGAACATTTCAGGGGCCAAAGGGAGAGGGGTATTTTTTAAATGTTTTGTATAAACAAACCTCAACATTTTCAAGTGTAGATTAAAGTCTGTTTACTGAAAAACCAGAAAATATTCCCAGAGAGCGATTTTGCTTCTAACACAGTAAAAACTCTATAATTGCTAGAGAAGATGTATTTCTTTTCAGATTATCCAAACAGTGAATTACATATACTTTTCAAAGTCATGGAACAAGGTGACAACCTACATATGAAAAAAAAGAAAAAACTGGATCCAAAATTTAAAGAGTATCTGTGTATCAGGCATTGTGCTAGTTACATTACACACATTACTTCATTTAATCTGTACAGCAATCCTACTGGATATGTATCAACCAATCCTATTCAACCAATAAAGAAAATGAAGATCAGAAAGGTTGCCTATAGTCACAAAGCTGGTAAGCGTGAGTCTGTGTTTTCAAATTCTGTTGCCCTTTCCAATAAAACTCATGATATTTCTGTGAATTATTTATTTTTACTAGCTTCTCTATATTCCTAAATCCGTATTTCACAACTCTCTATTTAAAAAAGAAAATTAAGTAGGTTTACTGTAAATGAAACCAGCTGCCTTATTCAGGGGCAGATACTAAATTAAGCATAGGTGGTACATAAAGGAAAAGGAAGAGAATTTTAAAAAAGGGAAAAAAATCTATCTCTGTAATTAGTATTTCTCTTCATATAAGAACTAGATAATAACAGATAACTGACTTTAAATATGTGGCACAGAACAACTTGGTGCCAGCACATGATTTAAGCATTCCTTCTTCAAATTGTATCACCTCTTTCTCCCGTCCAGCAGCAGCTCCACAGATGTGGTATGCAGAAGAGTATGCACTATATCTTTATTTGTAATATGAAAGGCTAAAGGGTCTTCTTAGATTTCAAGATCAGTAACATGGTTATAAAACTGCAAATCTGTGGGAATGCTGAAGTTACTTTCAAGAGGAAAATACTGAGCTAATAAAAAAATAAAGTTTAATATTCAAAATGGAATCGAAAGGCTTCCAAACAAAATACCTAAATTTTAAAAGGACTGAATATGAAAAAGTATTTGGGCAAACAGACTTTAAATAATGATGCTAAAGGAGGACTCACTTTCAGATCTAGATAAGGTAACTATTAATAAAGAAAAGCACAAGTACAACCGTATCATTCTTCTTTTTTAATATGCATAGGTATATAACTATATATAAACTAGTTTCAACATACAGTTAACTGAAACATAGGCATACATGCATACAACACACATGACAAATGCAGGCTTCAAGTAATGTTTTGGTAAATCATAATTCATCTAGCATGTTGCTCCATGAATTAGTATAAATATATTGGAGACAGGAAACGTCTCAGGAGTTTTGCAGAGCTTTGCCCTGAAGGAATATGTGAATGTATTAGTTTGCATATCGAAAACTGTTTCACCTCAGGAGGGCATCTCTGAAAGACAGTAGCTGCTGAATCCCACAAAGCGCCGAGGTTCTCAGACCTAAAGGTTTGGATTTGCTTTGTAAAGCAAAGCAGATCTGTTAAAAACTACAGGATGAGAGCTGATCAAAGAGTGCCCGCCCTAAACAGACAGCCACCCTGGCAATAAGCAATTAGCCCAAGGGACAGTTCCTGCTTAAAACTCCGGACTACCTGTCTCCATTCACAATAACCTGATAAAGAAAATATGGAGCCAATATATCTCTGTTTAACCCCTGTTAAGTGATAAATTTACCTTAGAACTTAGAAGTTAGTCTTTGAAAGATTTTGTAACCATTTGTTCATGTAGATAGAATTAGTTAAGGGATCTGTAGAAGCCTTTTGCAAAACTATTAACCTACAAGGAACTACCTGCTGTTATGTAAATCTGTTACCCCTGGTAACTGTACTGTACCTGCAACTGATCACTGTACCTATAAATGACCATGTAAAACTTCACTCTTGGCCTCTGAGATTGATGGAGAAATCCAGGCTCCCTGAGCGCCCGCTTTGCCTATAATCTTTATAAATCTATAAAACTATACCTTCATCTCTGTGTATTCTTTTATTTCCATTATTTTCCATTTTATATTATTTTCTTATCCCTTGCAACTCTACCAAAGGGACTTGGTTTTTTGCGGGGAGTGTGGCCGCCTCCCTGCAAGCACACTAAAAAGTTTTTTAAAAAATAATTTTTCTATTCCTTAATTTAAATACATTGCAAAATTACAAGACCAGAGAGTCAGAGATTTTCAAAACAGAAAACCAGAGCAAAAAAGGTGACTACACTAAAAACTAAAGGTACAAAAAAATGTTTTTTTCTTCTGCTTTGAAGCCCTAAATGCTCTGCTCTCCCTTACAGTAAAACTCTTCTAAGGGGCAACTATTATTACTGTTTCTAATTCATCTCTTCCCATTCTCTCCTGAACGGACTCCAATGAGGCTTTTCCTACAGTACTCCACCAAAACTGCTCTCATCAGATCACCAATATCTCCATGGCAGTAAACCCAATGGTCAATTCTCAGTCTTCCTTTCACTTAATTCTTATACTTTGACATGTCTGATCTTTCCCTTCTTTAAACTCTTTTAACACTTGGCTTCTAGGATATCACATGCCCAGGTTTTCCTTCAAACTCACCACCTGCTCAGTCTTTGTTTGGCTGGATCCTCTACTTCACTGAAGTGTCTTAGAACCAAGTCACTGGTATCTTTTTACTTACACTAACTCTTTTAGATAACCTGATACAATCTCTCAACATTAAATAAACATATAATAATTCTGAAGAGTCACGAAGTTTATCTCCATCATTAAACTTTCCCTTGAACTCAAGATTACCAGGTTAATCTATCTACTTGAATGTCAAACAAGTATCTTAAATTAAGATATTCAAAACTTGATTCTCTCTTCCAAACTTTCTCCTCCCTCAGTTTTACACATTTTAGTAAATAACACCACTCTTCATGCAGTTGCTCAGGCTAAAAAACCTTGGAATCATCCTTGAGTTTTTTTTTTTTTCTCTCACCCAGTATTTAGTCCATTAAGCAAATCTTGTTAACACTATATCCAATCTCTAATCACTTCTCACAGCCTCCACAGACATCTCTTACCTTAAAGACTATTACCTTAAAGGCGTAGTCTTATAAATGATCTGTCAGTTTCCATTCTCACCGCCACCATCCCACCACAGTCTATTCTTCACAAAAAGTCAAAGTAATCATTTTAACTCATAAGTCAGGTCACATTACTTGCCATGGGAAATCTCCAATTGATTTCCATCACAGTTAGAATAAAATAAAAATCTTACTATGGCTAGTAAGACCAAACATGATCTAACCTCCAGGTTCTTCTATAACTTCATTCCTAGCACAATCCCTCATTCATTCCATACCACACTGACCTCCTCTAAACTCACCAAGGATGTTCCTATCTCAGGGTCCTTGCATTTGCTCTCATTCCTGCCTGAAATATTCTTGAAAGACAAACAAAAACAAATCACAAGACTAACTCCCTCATGTTATTCAGATACTCTCTCTCCTCAAAAGTCACCAAACCTCTTGGGATCTATTTAAAACATCCCCCCAAAAAAGCCAGGTGCAGTGAATGCTGTACACTTGTAGTCCCAGATACTCAGAGGGCTGAGTGGGGAGGATGACTTGAGCTCAGGAATTCAAGACCACGCTGGGCAACATATCAAGACCTCATCTCATTTAATATCTCCTAAAACAGTCCAAGACATTCTCTATGCCCAACTCTGTTCATTTTTTTTAAATAGCAGATATCACCACCTGATACTATATATCAATTTGCTCACTGATTTACTTTTTGACTCAAGAAGTAAAATGTGAGCTCCAAGAAAAGACTTTGTCTATTTGGCCCATCTAAAATGGTGCCCATTCACAAAATTCAAGAAATGTTAAATTTTGAATAAATAATACATGAGTAAACGAATAAATCAAAGAATAAAATAAAATCTGTAATTAATTTAGCATTTTTCAGACAGTGTTTTAATTAATCCCTTGGACTTGTTTTAACAAATACATATCATACTACATTGTATAACAAAAAACTTTTCTGAAAGTCCTGTTGTAATGTGCCGCACTGGTAAATGCCCTACTTTTTGTAATTTACTAGGTATTTTAACCACTATGCAGTATTTATAACTAAATGTTAACTCAAAAGTACTTTACTTACTTTGCCTGACTGCAACCGCTGTATTCTTGAGTCACATACTTTCTTTACAAATAGTAAGCTATTTATTTGATTTTTGATAGTGTTGATATCTAAAAACAAACAAATTGATTATGAGCTTTAAAGTGGTAATTTGCGAAATCTTTTCAATATGCACTTACTGTAATTTAACAAAATAACCAACTAATAAGGCAATTATTTTATTCAATAAAAG
>NW_012152063.1:2723902-2725195 GCF_000956105.1 Propithecus coquereli
TTATCTGTTATGGTGATCTGTGATAAGATGGCAAAGTTAATCAATACATGTTGTTTGCAGTCTGCTAAAAAGACTAGCCATTCCCCCATCTCTCTCCTTCTCCTCAGGCCTCCCTATTCACTGAGATACAACAATACTGAAATTAGGCAAAATATTAGTATTAACCCTACAATGGCCTCTAAGTGTTCAAGTAAAAGGAAGAGTCACACATCTCTCACTTTAAATCAAAATCTATAAATGATTAAGCTTAGCAAGAAAGGCATGTCAAAAGCTGAGAAAGACTGAAAGCTAGGCCTCTGACCCAAAAAGTTAGCCAAGCTGTGATTACAAAGAAAAAGTTCTTGAAGGAAATTAAAAGTGCTACTCAGTGAAAACATGAATGATAAGAAAAGTGAAAGATCCCTATTGCTTATATGGAGAAAGTTTTAGTGGTCTGGATAGAAGAACAAACCAACCACATTTCCTTTGGCCAAAACCGAATCCAGACAGAGCAAGGCCCTCATTCTCTTCAATTCTATTAAGGCTGAGAGGTGAAGAGGTGATTCATGGGGGGAGGTCAAATATCAACAGGCATAAGAGTTTGGAAAAAGTTGATTTCAACTCTCATGGATGACCTGGAGGAGGGCTTCAAGACTTCAGTGGAGGAAGTCACTGCAGATGTGGTGAGATAGCAAGAAAAGCAGAAGGTGAAGTGGATCCCAAACAATATAAAAAACATAAATTGAGACAACAAAAAGTCAAAAGTGGGGGAGGGGGTTAGAGTGTACAGATGTTTAAATTTTTGTTTCTTTTCTATGTAATCAAACTTAAGTTGTCTGTGGTTTAAGATAATATAAGGTGTTTTTTGTGAGCCTTATATTAATCGCACAGCAAAAATCTATAATCATTAAACTAAAAGTGAAAAGAAAGGAATTAAAACATATTATCAGAGAAAAATCACTTAAGAAATTAGTAAGAAAAGAAGAAAGTGAGGAGTTACAAAACAACCAGAAAACAAATAACAAGATGGCAGAAGTAAGTCCTTCTATCAATAACAAAGGTCAAAGGTAAATGCACTTTATTCTCTAATTAAGACAAAGTGGTTGAATGGTTTAAAAAAAAAAAAAAAAAAAAAACAGGCCCCAACTATACGGTACTTACAAGAAACTTGGTTTACCTACAGAGATACACAGTAGACTAAAAGTGAAGTTATTGAAAAAGATATTACATGCAAGTAGAAACAAAGAAAAACCAGGAGTAGACACATTTACATCAGTTAAAAAGGACTTAAAGTCAAAAACTCTAAAAAGAGAC
>NW_012152063.1:2725245-2727292 GCF_000956105.1 Propithecus coquereli
TGGGTCATAGACTGTAAACAAAATAAAATAAGATATACAGCATGCTTAAAAGTACAGGAGCCTACTCAGAATGTTTGATGAAATCGAGGAAGCCATGATGGCTGGAACTAAACCAAAGAAGGGGTGAGGATAAGGACAGCAGTAATGGAGAGCAAAGTCTGTAGTATAGTAAGCGTTTTGGCTTTTACTCTGAAGAAAATCAGAAGTTACTGGAAGGTTTAAAACAGAAGACTAACACTCTCTGACCTAAACATAACAGAATCACTGTGCTGCCATATAAAAATAGAATGAAGGCAGAGTCGAAACAGAAGAAGGATCAGTTAATAATACAGGTGAAATATGACAGAGTGCCTGGGAGCAAGATGGTGGCAGTGGAGGTGTGATGAGAAGTGTTTTGAAAGTATTTTGTAGTAAGAAGTATTCTGCAATGACAGTATTCTGCCAAAGTATTCTTTTGCTGACAAATCAGATACAGGTGCAAAATAAAGACAAGAGTAAGAACTACACCAACACTGTTGGCCTCATAACTGGAACAATGAAGTCCATTAAACAAGATGGAAAATATATCAAGAAGAGCAGGGTTTTTTTGTTTTTGTTTTTGTTTTCTGCAGGGGAGAGCAGAGTGTCATGAGCCATGTTAAGTGTGAGATCCCATTAGAAAGCCAAACAGAGACATTAGATATGCTTTTGGATATGAAGGATAAGATTGTTGAAGGAAGCCTAGATAGAAATATGCATTTCAAAGCTACTGACATATAGATGACATTTAAAACCATGAAAGTGTATGGGAATCATCCAGAGAATGAGATAGATTGAAAAGAGAAGGGACCCAAGAACAGATATCCAGTATACTTAGCAGAAAACAAAGGCTAAAAAGGTAGGGAAAAAAAAAAATCAAGAAAGTTTGGTGTCCTAACCAGCCAGGAAAAGAAGTGTTTTATCAAGGAAAATAATAAGCTATGCCAAATGTTTTCACATAGGTCCAAAAAAATGGAGACTCTAAGAACTGACCACGAAATTTAACAATAGGGACCATCCTCCTTGACCTAGAAAACTTTATCAAAGGGGTACAAGAGAGAAGAGAAAATGTAGACAGTTAATATAAGCAAGCCTCTCAAAGTTTTGCGATAAATAGAAGGGGGGAAATAGCATGCTGCCTAAAGGGAATAGCAGAATCGAAGACTTGTTTTGTTTTGTTTTTAAAAGAAGAGAGAATAGCACAGGTGTATGCCAAAAAGAATGATCTTATAGAAAGCAAAAATTTGATGATGCAGAAGAGAAAATATAAAACTGCCAAAGCAATAAAATGGAAGTGTCTAGAAGGGATGAGTTATAGTACACAAGGAGTTGCCTTAGTTAGATGCATGCATATTTCATCCACAATAACAGGAGATAATACAGAATACATGTGCATAGATGCAAGTAATGAATATATGAGATGATAGGACATGATGAAAGTTCTCTTTCTATTACCTTGATTTTTCCAGTAAGGTAATAAGTAAGGTCATGAGCTAAGAGTGAAGATGTGAAAAAATGTGTTAGATGAAAGTGGAGGAAGTATAAAAGATCTGTTCAGAAGAGCAGGGTAGAAAATAGAACAGAAAAAATATAAAGTTTGCAAGGCAGAAGAAGGGCACACTTGAGATTAGTGCTCATGAATTTCAAATAGATCAGTGTAGGTTTACTTTTTTGGTACAGCCACTTTCAGCTCCTTAAGAAAAAGAATCGAGTAAGCAGTATGTTTAATTTAACCAGGGCTGTGATATCACCTAGCACATCACAAAATGAAAGAGATAAAGGAGTAGAGGATACTGTTGAGGGACTAATAACTATAATTGACAATAAAATTTAAACTAAGCAAAGCAGCAAGAGGGAAGCTGTGAGAAAAGGTAGCAGAAATGAGATACTGTCTATTGCCAACAAAAAGTCAAAGAAGTGAAGATTGTCAAAGTCCAGAACTATGAAAAAAGACACATCACATGGAAGGGAAAAATGATACAGTGGAAGCTGACTTCTCATTAGAAACAATGGAGGCAGGAAAACAAAG
>NW_012152063.1:2734306-2735342 GCF_000956105.1 Propithecus coquereli
GGACTAAAAAAAAAGAGGTTGGTTAATGGACACAAAAATACAGTTAGATTAGAAGGAATACATTCAAGTATTCAAAAGCATGGCAGGGTGACTACAATTAACAATATTTTATTGTATATTTCAAAATAGCTAGAAAAGAAGATTTGGCTTGTTCCCAACACAAAGAAATGATAAATCTTTGAGGTGATGGGTAACTCAATAAACCTGACTTGATCATTACATATTGTATACATTTATCAAAATATATTTACTCCATAAATATGTGCAATTATTAGGTATCAATAAAAAAAGAAGTGGAGCCTAAATATCTGGCTGAATTGCTACAATCTCATGATCGAACTCAAACAGATGAGTTGATTCTTATAAATGAGCAAAAAGAGTGGTTTCATGAGATGGAATGTACTCGTGATGAAGATTCTGTGAATACTGTTGAAATGACAACAAAGGATTTAGCTTATTCTACAAACTTAGATGATAAAGCAGCAGCAGGGTTGGAGAGCATTGATTGTAATTCTGAAAAAAGTTCTACTGTGAGTAGATGCTATTAAACAGCATCCCATACTACAGAGAAATCTTTCATGACAGGGAAGAGTCAATTGATGTGACAAACTTCATTGTTCATTTTCAGAAATTGCCACAGCCACCCTAATCTTCAGCAACCAACACCCTGCTCCGTCAGTAGTCATCAACCTCAAGGCAAGACCCTCCACCAGCAAAAAGATTATAACTCACTAAAGGCTCAGATAATTGTCAGCATTTTTCAGCAATAAAGTATTTTTTAATTAAAGTATGTTCATTTCTTTTTTTTAGACATAATGCTACTGCATACTTAGACTACAGTATAGCATAAACACAACTTTTATATGCACTGAAAAACAAAACCTTTGTGTTACTCGCTTTACTGTAATATTTGCTTTATTGAGATGATCTGGAACCAAACCCACGTTATCTCAAAGATATGTCTGTACTAAAAACTATTAAATTAACCCAAAAGAAAGGAAGAAAGGAGACTGAAGTACAACAAATACACAAAAAG
>NW_012152063.1:2735827-2737271 GCF_000956105.1 Propithecus coquereli
TCAGGTAAAATAGACCAAAAATACTAACTATAAAAGAAAAATTTGGAATTATACATCATCAAAATTTAGAAGTTTTCATCAAGACAGCATTAAAAGAGGAAAAAAATCAAGCCACAAGCTAGGGGGAAATATCTGCGATACATCTGACTAAGAATGTCTCTGTAGAATATATGAAGCATTTGTACACATCAATTAAAAAAAAAAGATAAATGAGAAGGGGGAAATGGACATTTGACAGAAAAGATGTAAAACAGGCTCATAATCACATGAAAAGATGTTCGATATTATCATCAGTAATTAAGAAACTGCAAGTTAACCACAACAAAATATCAATTCACACTCACTAGGAAAGGTTAAAATTTAAAAGGTTGACAATGCTAAATGTTGATGAAAATGTGGAAAAATCAGAACTCTCAAACATTGCTAGTGGAAATGCAAAGTTATAACACAACTTTGGAAGGCTACTGGTAATTCCTTTTTTTTTTTTTATTGTGGTCAAAATATATAACATAAAATTTACCATCTTAGACACAGTTAAGTATACAGCACTACAGTAATGTAAACTATAACTATAAAACATTGTTGCTTAACAGATGTAACTTATTTATCTTGCAAAACTGAAATTCTACGTCCATTAAACAACAAATCTCACCTCCCAGGCCCTGGCAATCAGCATTCTACTTTCTGGTTCTAAGAGTTAGACTACTTCACGTATCCCAAATAAGAGGAATCATGCAGTATGTGTCTTTTTGTGACAGGCTTATTTCACTCAGCACAATATCCTCAGGCTTTATCATGTTGTAGCGTATACAGTATGTCCTTTTATAAGACTTAATAATATCTATTGTATGTATATACCACATATTCTTTATGCATTCATCTGTTGATATGAATAGATACTTAAGTTACTTTCACCTCTTGGCTTCTGTGAATACCACAAGCAACATGAGTATGCAAATATCCCTTCTAGATCCTGTTTTCAATTCTTTTGGATATATTCCTAGATATGAAATTGCTGGATCATATGGCAATTCTGTTTTTAATTTTCAGAATAATCTTCAAATTTTTCTTCAAATCTAGAAGAGTGAGGTGTCCTGATTTGTCCTCCTTCTTAAGACTATTTTAGTCATTTGGTGGTCCTTTGAGTTTCCACGTACATTTTAGGATAGTTTTTTCCTATTTCTGAAAAAAAAAATCATTGGGATTTTAATAGGAATTGTACTTGTAGATCATTTTGGGTAGTATAGACACCTTCACAATATTAAGTCTTCCATCCATGAACATGGGATGTGTTTCCAACATTAATTTCTTCCAGCGATGTTTTTATAGTTTTTATTATGTAAGTCTTTTATCTCATTGGTTAATTCCCAAGTATTTTTTTCTTTTTGATGTTACTGTAAACAATTGTTTTCTTAATCTCCTTTTCAGGAAATCAATGTTTTCA
>NW_012152063.1:2738710-2743324 GCF_000956105.1 Propithecus coquereli
TCTATTTAATTTGTTTCTGCACTAATCTTCATTACTTCCTTCCATCAAATGGGTTTTGTTTGTTCTTTTTCTAGTTCTTTGTAGTGTAATGACAGGTTATTGATTTGAGATTTTCCCTGTTTTTTAATATAGGCATTTACTGCTATAAAATTACCTCTTAGTACTGCTTTTGCTGTATCCCATAAGTTTTGGTATGTTGTTATGATATTGTAAAATATATATTTGGTCTTTGTCCCCATTTCCTGACATATAGCTCCTAAAATCCTTGGATTCTCAGGAGTGTCTTTTGTATACTAATGAGATGACAGGTGGCTAGGGACCCCGAGAATAACTCTCATAATGGTGGTTGGTTGGCAAGGGAACCAATCACTTGAGTAAAGAATTGGAACTTTTAGTCCCACACCTCCCTCCCACCTCTGGGGAGGAAAGAGGGACTGAAGGTAGAGTTAATAAACCAATGGCCAAGGATTTAATCAATCATGCTTACACATTAATAATTAACATTCCATAAAAACCCAAAAGGACCAAGTTCTGGGGACTTACAGGTAGCTGAACATGTGGAGGTTCAGAAGAGTGGTGTGCCCACAGAGGGCATGCATGGAAGCAACATACTGCTTCTTCCATACCTCACCTTATGCATCTCTTCCATCTGGCTGTTCATCTGTACCCTTTGTAATATCCTTTATAGTAAGTAAGTAAATGTAATTGTCTCTCTGACTTCTGTGAGCCACTCTAGCAAATTAATCGGACTAAAGAAGGGGATCATGGGAACCCCAATTTATAGCCTGTTGGTCAACAGTTCTGAAAGCCCAGACTTGGGACTGGCATCTGAAGTGAGGGCAGCCTTGTTGGATCTCAACCTGTGGGATTTGATGCCAGCTCCAGGTTCACAGTTTGGAGAAAGAAAATCTCAGAACCCCCTGTCAACTGAAGAATGATGAGGTTCATAAATCTGGAAAGGAGAGCTATATTTCTCATAAAGGGGTGTAGCCTACAGGGTAGCCATTCTAACATGCTGGGAAGCAACTGCCTTGGGCTGAAGTCAAGAGCATGTACTTTGAGGTAACAGTATAGGAAACAGGAATTTATGCTAAGCTGGGTAGCCAAATATATCTATTTAACAAGCTATAGGAGTCATGAATATTTATGAAAGGTGAAACATGTGCACATGCAATTGAGCCTCGTGCCCCTTCATAGGATCCATGTCCAGAAAACAGCAGCTTTAACACAATCTGAGGGTGGAGTTTTTGGCCCTATGATGTCAAAAAGTGAAGCAGACGACACAAAAACCCTCTTTGAACAGCATCTGTACACTGGTCAGAACCACTCTGTGGTCGACGACATTCACTTATCAGGAAGGAATGCCTGGTCAGTTGTCATACGGAAACCACAAAAAGGGAGAAGTGTCATGAGACTGGTTTCTGTTTAGCCCTTAGGGAAGAAAACCTGATGGCTGTTTGCAATGGGAAAGTAATAATGAGGCATGTCTGACCTCCCATTTCATCTTGGTTGGGAACTCAGTTTTAAGGGTTCTCTGGGGTCCCCTTGACCAAAAAGGAATCAACTCAGTCAGCAGGGGTGCTTAGGATTTTATTTTAGTTCACACCCCAAAATTCATTATGCCAAAGGAAGAACTGAGCTTGGGAACTGAGTCATGCAAGCACTGCCATCCTCTCCCAAACTCAACTCCTCAACAAGGTACAGAAGGTTTGTAACAGAAGGAATGGCCTGAAAAAAGGGTAAAATGTTTTAGGAGCTGTCTCTTTAAAACCAACCCCACTCTTTCTGGGAATTAAAATCTGCATTCCTGCCCAAGGCCAGTGGTCAGAAAGGCAGGGGAGTATTCTTTGTTTTTTTGTTTCACAGGAGATGGTTCAAGGGAACTGTCTAGGCAGAGGTCATGAGATTGTCTTTACTAGAGATGGGTCAATCAGAACCATCAACTATAGTTAAACAGCAATACCCTGAACCTGAAAAACCCACCTACAAAAGCTATATTTCTGCTTATAGTTAGGATGATGGAAGAGAGTCTGCCATCCTCCTCATTTGACAGCAAATTAATAAATTTCTCTTTCCTTCTCCTCAAGCCACTTGTCCTTGTTCTTCTGATGCAGCCTCAGAGACAAGCACTGAACTTTCAGTAACAGGTTTTTTAAAGAAATGGAAAGGCTTGGCTAATGACTAAGCAGGTTTTTGGTGGACAGGTTATGGGAGACAGAAAAGAAGCCTGGATACCAAAGGTGGTCTTGTTATGCAGATAAGCCTCAGGATAACAGCCCTCGGGGAGAATAGATGGTAAATGTTTCTGTTCTGACCTTCTGAGTTAATTTTGCCTAGATTGAATAAGCAGGACCTGGCTACATTTAATGGAGATACTCTACAGATACAAATTTCCCCCCATCCTCCACAAGGACAACTTTGCAGCAGCATTATTTCTGTTTGCCAGCAGCCATGGCAAAATATGTCAAAGAAATGTATTTTGGGGTAAAATATTTCTGATTTCCTTTAACCCTAAAACCTTTCAAGATATATAGTCTACTATAAAACAAGCACATGTCAATTATAAGCTTAACACTGTAGCCTAAACAAACTCTTGAATGTCAATTACAAGCTTATCTCCACAGACATAAGAGATAAGATCAATCACCCTTCTACCCATCCTGAGAAGACTACCAAAATAGACTATTTCCTCTACTCCCTTTTTCTTGAAAGTCCACCTTATCTTATGTGAAATGTAAATTTACTGAGCACTAAATAGTAGAGCTTCACAAGAATGCAATCATTTGCCTCACTGCTCACCTCCTCCAGAGCCTCCCCTTATTTTTCTGCATACCCTTTCCTTTAAATAGGGAATTCTCCAATCCTGCCATTGTAAGCCCAGTCCACAGATGCTTTGTGGTCTGTGCTTTTCCCAGGGAAATCCTCAGACTTTGGCTTAATAAACCTCAACTGAGTGTGACTCTCCTTTTCAGTCACTTATTATTTAAGTTAACAACAGTGTCAGAATTGAACTCAATTGGAGGATACCCAGCTGGTACCTGCTGCAGAACTGATTGCTTGCTGTGTAGGGAAATACTCCCAACATATCTGAGGTCACAGAAGCATTCTATGTTGTGAGAGTATAGTAGGAAAAACAACGTGGGAAGAACAAGTAAAACTTGGGTCATTTGAAATATTTTTAGAGTGGGAGTTAAGTCCTCCCCAAAATGTTTTTACCATGTAACTAATTACAAAGCTAATACATGCTCAGTAAAAAAAAAAACTAAATACTATAGAAAAATATAAATAGGAATAAAAATAATTTCTAATCCTTTGAGAGATAACCATAACATTCTGGTGAATATCCTTCCTTTTCTGCACCATAGGTAGGAATGTACATTATTATATCCTGATTAAGATTAGTATACAATATTCATTTTCTGTGTTACTAAAAAATTTGAATGCCATTTACCCTTACTTTATTATTTAAATATTTTTAAATGTTACCTGTATGTTCTCTACTTAAAAGAAACACTGTTTTTATTATATAACGCATAACCATTGTATGTAAAATGAAATAAAAATTACCACCTATTAACATTTTTGCGTATATACTATCAGAATTATATAGACATTCGTACATATATATTTATTTACACTTTTGTAAAAAGAATGGAATTGTATATCTACACGTACACATCTTTAGTTATCTTTTTTACACAAAAGATATGGACGTCTTTTCAGGTTCATAAAGATACATTACCATCATTCTTAATGGCTGCATGGTATTCAATTATATCAATATGCTATAATGTATTAAACTAATCCCCTATTTGGGACACTTAAGTTGCTTTCGAATTTTTACCACTAGAAACATTGTTACTATGAATTGGCCTTAAATACAGATTGTTGCAAACTTACTTATTATCGCTTAGGAATAAATTCTGAGTAGATTTCCTAACCAAAGGATATGCATTTTTAAAATGTTTAACTGTGTAGATACATATATGTTTAAGCTTTTGGTAGAGCCTAGTAGGACTCTAAAAAAGTTGACAATGGAAAAGAAGAATCAAGTTTCATGATCCAGGAAAGGCTCTAGAAGTACAAAATTAGTAACACAATTTCGCCTGCAAGTACCACAGACCAAGACAATTACTACAATAATAACAATAAAACAATGGCAAGTTTGATAATGCCTGAGAGAAATCAAAGATTGAGCAATTCTTTCTCAAGAAAGCTAGATTGAGTTAACAGAAGACAATGTGGAGAAGAAATTCCCAATTCAAGAAAATGAATCAAAGATCTAGAAGTAAATACCAAAGTATTCCCAGCAGGTAGCTCACTTATAACTCTTCCTTGATCATGAGTTTATTAAGGAAAAGCATATATATAATAATAAGGAAAAAATGAGAACTAGTAAAATTAGTAATCACTAACTCTTTGATATGTCTGACAGAGGAGAAAACTATGAATCAACTGTTAGAGATATACTAAGTAACTTACAGAAAGAGAACACAGATCTTCTGATTCTCATTCTAGCATTCTATTCTCCAGATTTTCCACCATTATATAGTATGAAATGTGAAGTACATGCTATTTAAGCAGTTTAGATCCCAAGTTTTATTTTAAATCAAA
>NW_012152063.1:2743923-2758282 GCF_000956105.1 Propithecus coquereli
GGTGAGCTAAGCGTGGGCAACATAGTGAGACCCTGTCTCTACAAAAATAGAAAAATAGCAGGGTGTGGTGCTGTATGCTTGTTGTTCCTGCTACTTAGGAGAGGCTGAGGCAAGAGGATCACTTGAGTACAGGAGTTTGAGGTTACAGTGAGCTAAGATGACAGTACTGAACTTCAGCCCAGGCAACAGAGCAAGACTCTGTCTCAAAAAAGAAAAGGATATCTCTAAGTACTTTAGTATTAATATCCATTTTAAAAAGGCAAAACAGACTAGAGGTGTTTATGGATTCATAGATCTATATTAAAAGTATAAAAACAAAAGCAAATAGAAAGATACACTTCAATTTTAGAACTGTGGTTACTTCAAGGGTGGAAACAGCAACTACAGTAAGATATTAACATTGGTTAAATGTGGGGTGTTGATATATAAACATCTACTGTATTATTCTCTATGTTTTTGTGTTTGAATATTTTCCTAATAAAAATGTTAAAAATTAATAATGTTAATACAATCTACTCACCATTCTCTACACTTTCCCATTTTTTGCAGTTATTTATGTTCCTACCTATTAAAATTCTGCCCTTCCTTTAAAAACTGACTGCAGAGTCAATTACCCTACTAAATAAACCCTGATCATTCCAGGGTGGACACTTTTTCACTTACATGCTTAAAATACATTTGTGGTCTATATTTACAGCATTTATCACTTGGTATTTTCTACATAATTATAATATATGTCTTATATTTCTCTAATAGACCACAACTATATAAGAACCACCTGTATGTAAGTGGGATTAGTCATCTGATTTATTGATTTACCTATCTTCAAAAATATTTACCTCTCTCTATCTTCTCAAAGTCATCGTTTTAAACATGGCAGGTATTTGATAAATGAATCAAAAGAAAGAAACTAAGAATTTAGTACTGATTCTATAAATACAATGTTTTCACCTAGTATTATCCTTCATTCCTAGATACCTGTGATATCCAAATTTATAAAACCTCATTTCTTAAGAATACTGCAGAGGCTAAAAAACAATAAGGTTAATAGGCAAAGGATGACCAATTTATTTATTCCTTCTTCCCAGATCTGTAATTTATCTGGGCTATTTTCTGGTATAAGTTCATAGAAGGTGGTCTTTATTTTCCTTTAGAAAAATATTTTACATAATTCTACTTTTGTAAGCTGTACACATCTCTGACAACTATTGAATGGTACCCCATGATGAATTAGTATCTCCAAAAGGCACTAATGGAGGCACCAGTAATTTTTTGAAATGTCTTTGGAGACACTTCACAGTCCCAAATTACAAGAAATTGCTTCTTTCAAGGTTAGTTTTAGTCTCTAACTTCTTAAAAATTATATTTATGTAATTCCTTCTTCAAATTATGTCTCTGGCCACCTGTGTTCAAATTTTAAAATGTACTTTGTAAGGAGAAAATTCGAACACACAAACATATTTTTCCAAAGTTTCTTTTCAAAATGAGAAAAAAAACACATGGGGAATAATTTTGAGAAAATTTTGTGTTTCTTCTTAAAGCAATTAGTCAATTTGAAAATAGTCAATTTAGAAAATAAATACTTTGATCTCTTAATTTGTTTCATAAAGGAGTGTGGTTAGTCAAGGGCTAACCACAGAACTCAACAATTCCTAAACAGGTCCTAGTGAAAGCTCTAAATATCCCAAAGTAGGCAGCCATTTCCATGTAATTCCTACTTTAAGAGCCCCCAATTCTACAAGAAAGTTTTGTCAAATATGGGAGCCTATGAGATACAAAGTCACTGATACCATGAATCTTTAAATGAATAAAACATAACAATGGCAAGAAAGTAGAGGCAGTTAAATAGCAATTATCTCAAATACTGTAATTTGTACAATCTACACAAAGGATCCATACAAAGAAAAGAACTCGAATCTAAACAAAAATGCCTTTTGGGAAAACTTGGATTTAATTACAGACAAAAGAAAACTGACAAAGGATTTCTATCAAATTAAAAGAAAAACTGATTTGCTGAATACACATTCTATAATTACCTTCACTCAATTAGATTCAACCAAAAAAAATGAAATACTGGCCTGAAAGAGAAATCTATGCAAACCATATTTGCTCATTAAAATCCTACTTATTTTAAACAACAACCTCAAATAACAAGGCAGAGCTTCGTGGCACTTAGGAATCAATGAAATCCCCAAGGAGCTGCAGTAGCATGTGCACCACATCCACCAAGAGGGCAAATGTGTCTCCTTTTGCATTAAAATTGATTCTCTCATTGAGCACCTGCTTGGAGCCAGGTATTATGTTAACCACTAAGTATCTAATTATGATAAATACTGATATGGTCCCTGTCCTCACTGGACTTACAGTTCATTTGGGAGAAAGAGGCACCAAGTAAGTAAACACATCCAAATTACTGTTTTAAAACATACTAAATGCTAAGAAGGAAAACAACTGGGAACTACTTACAATAATAGGGAATTATCAGGGGCTTTAGATTAGGTGGTCAGGGAGGCATCTCTGAGGAAGTGGCATTAAGTGAAATATGAGGAATGAATATAATTTAGCCAAGAGAGTAAGGGGAAGCATTTTGAGCAGGGAAAAAAAAAGTGTATGAGACAGTCCCATAGGGAGGAGGAAAATGAAACTTCAAGGAATAAAAGCCAGTGTAGCTAGAGTATAGTGACTGTTGAAAAAGACTGTATCCTTGACCAAATTTTAGTTAGGCTCCTCTGAATCCTCTTCCCAATTAGGCCTTCATCTTTGGGCTTCCATGCGTGTCCATCTCTGCATTGCACAGTCTTAGCAAGAATACTGTCAAATGGGTTTAGCCAGAACTCCCCTCCCCTGGATATCTGATCAAATTCCTCATACCTCCACCCTTGGTATCTGATCTTCTTGGCCTGTCTTCAACAAGAATCCGATTAAAGTCTGTTTAGCCAGAATTTCCCCTTTCCCTTGACATTTGCCCTTATTTTCTAATCTCTAATCCCCAACCTGTCCCTTGGCTATAAATCCTCACTTGTTCTTGCTGTATTTGGAATTGAGTCCAGTTCTATATTGAGGTCTCTTTTCTCCTTTTGCTATAGTTCCTGAATAAAATATGTTTTTACCACTTTAACTACTGTCTAGCTCTGGTTTTCCTTAATATTGCATGGCGTGACAGCTAGAGAGGGAACAAAGCCAAGCCACATGGGACTTTGTAAGCCTCTAGAAGGACTTGAGATTTGAAAAATTTGCATATACTGGAATGGAGAAAAGACTAAAAGGCAGACAGGATATGGAAGCAAGAGTAAGACTTCCATTTTGGACATTTAAGTTTAAAAGGGTTGTGAGTAACTCAAGTGGCATTTTCAACTAGGCAGCTGGTAAGAGTAACCTGGAGCTCAGAAGGGAAGTCTGCACTAAAGCTATAAATTTGGAACCCATTAGCATTTTGACGGTACTTAAAGCCACAGGAATGGGTGCGCAAGAAGATTGCCTAGGATTGAAGACGTAAAAGTTAAGCAGAAGAGGAGTGAAAGAGTATAAATGTAACTAAAATGGAGACAAAAGGAAGAGAAAAATCAGGAGAGCAGTGACATGGAAGCAAAGAAAAGATAAAGTCTCAAGAAGGAAAAGATGGCAAACCATGTGAAATGCTGCTGAGATACCATGTAATGGTAGCTGTAGAGTACCATGTAGGCAGAATCTTATGCCAAATGGATACTCAGCATGAGTGAGTGCTACACCTGATTAGTAATATCTTCCTTCAGTGGCAGATGTGATTCTAGTGACAGACATGCCAGGTTTACCACCCTTGAAAATGAGTAGCCCAAATAATTGGCCTTAACAATATATAAACTATCAGACTCTTCTAATCAAAACTAAGCACTTTCTACCCATTTCACAAAAGTACCATTAACATACCTGAGAAGTACACTGAACTCAAGCTAGGTACATGTTAGGAAATTATACAGTATTTCTTAAACACTAATATAAAAGTATAAAATCACACCTCAGAAATTGGTATCTGTTTTGCAGGATAGACTAAAGAGATCATAAGCTTTCATTTTTAGGAAAATTCAAAACTTTCATTTTATCCATTGCACTAGGATATGGTCTAATGTAGCTACCATTTCACAATCATAACCAGCAGCCAAAGACAAATGTTATTACTTAATATTCCTATACAGAGTTTTACTCTGAAGTTTTATACTTAGGGAATAGAATCCAAAACTACTGTTCTCATCTGACATTAATTTCCCAATTATAAAAAGCAAAATCTTAACTGCCCAATTTTCTTAAGAAATATTATTTTTATCTAGCCTAATTTCAGTAAAGCTACAGTAAAGAAAATTTAAAGCATGCTTCTGTTATAACGTAAAATCCAAGCACTAACTCTAAGTTAAACAGTTCTCAAAGTATTGGCCAAGGACCTCTACAGGATTAGAGGGAGGTTCCTAAGACCCTTTCAGGAGGTTTGCATCAAAATCATCCTCATAATAATACTAAGACATTATTTACTGTTTCATTCTCTCATGAGCATACAGTGAGATTTACAAGAGGTATATGATAGTATAATGATATTAATATCATCGATCTATCAGCTAATATGGGTATCCTCATATTTTAAACATTTCTTAGTTTTCATTTACAATACATAAATATTATAAAGAAAACCCACATAAACAAAAGCTCTTTGAAGTCTTTAATAATTTTTAAGAGTGTAACCATAATGTTTGTGCCCTCATAACACCCTGAAATAAAAAAAAAAAAAAAAAAAAAGAGTGTAAGAGGGTCTTGAGACCAAAAATTTTGAGAACTACTGCTCCAAGTTTCTTTACAGCCATTATTTGGAATGAGTTTAAGCTTACCCTGACAAAGTATCGCATGATCTTGTTCTGGAAATCTCCAGGAGGTAGCAATAAATACAATAAGACTTCACACAAATCCCTTAGGAATCCTAAAAACAGAAAAAGTAGCTATAATAACATTATAAAATATAAATTCTCCACCTATTCTTGATATAAGATACATAAGAAAGGCAAAAATAAGCAGTTTCCTAGTTACACTGGCTTATTATTTAGTAATCAGTATATATCAGTGTTCATTAAAAATTCCATCGTTGGTCTCTACATAACTATTCAGTAACCGAACTAATATTTTTTTAATTCTGCTGTTCTAACCAGTTTTTTTCATCATAAAAAACTTCAATTATGAAAGTGTTTTTCCGCAAAACTGTTTTAGATGTACCATGTATTTTGCACTTCTACCACGAATTAATTATTTTTGCATACTTAAAAGTTATTTGCATATTAAAAATATACTTGTAATTCTTATTTCAAGAAAAAACTTCTACTATCTCAGTAGGCAATAACAAAGGAAAAGAGAGCATGCTCTTCTATTTTAGTGACTTAAGAGAGCTCAACTCACATAAAAGCACTCCACATCACTGTATCTATTTCTTACATTCTTAGTTATTACAGTTGACCCTTGAACAACAACGGGTCAGAACTGCTCAGGTCCACTTATACATGGATTTTTTCCAATACTGGAAAATTCGCTGGAGATTTGTGACAACTTGAAAAAACTCACAAATGAATTGCATAGTCTAGAAATATTGAAAAATTAAGAAAAAGTATGTCATGAATGCATAAAATATGCATAGATATTAGTCTGTTTATGTTAATAAACATATGTTTATGTTTACATTACCAGTAAGGCTTCCAATCAGCAGTAAGCTATTAGTAGTTGAGTTTTTGGGGAGTCACAATTTATATACAGATTTTTGTCTGAACAGGGGTCGGCACCCCCAACCCCCTCATTGTTCAAAGGTCACTTGTATTTCACAACAGTGCTAATGAACCAGCAGTGAAAAACTGAAGTGCATAATAAATGTAAAAAGAAAAAAAAGGAAAAAGAAGAAAGTAAAGGCAAAGGAAATAAAAAAGTTTAACACATTTCAAAGTCTAAGAAAACAATGTCCACAACTAAAAAAGCTTTTCTGTAGTTGCTCCTATGCTGACACTTCCTGGGAATAATATGCTACTGTTAATTTTAAAATGTGCAAATTAACAAAAACTTATAAACTGGGAAAAGACAACATCCTCGCTAAAATTTGTCTGGTCTGAACTCCTATCTGAACTCCTACAATTAAGACAAGTCCATTCAAATTTATAAATTTTACTTGAAATCATTATAATCATTTTCCTAGAAAATATTTTAGGGTAGCAGGTATACTCTTAAAATAGAAATAATAAATTCAAGGGGAAGAGAAATTACTATAGATCAAGAATGTAAATTTTCAATTGTAGAATGTTTGTGCTTGCTATATTTTAAAAGAAGATAGGTTAATTTTTAAAGATAACCTTGAAAAGAGAAAAAGAATCTAACTTCTACCTTAAATAGCTAAAAATTAAAATAAATTGTGCCTTTACTATGCTACCCTGTCCTATATAACAATAATTTTATCCTTAGATTTGTTCACTGGTTCTCCTAACTTGTCTCTAAACAGTTACTATACTCGAAAGAGTTATAATGAAAAGAAAACCTTCTTCATCTTTGGGAGAAGTGCACACTAGATCACGGCAAACTTCCTTCTCCATTTCAACTTCAACTTCAAAGAAGGTATCTATAAGATCTTCTGCTGTACCTAGCAAAGAAAAAAACAATTCAAGATATACAAAATGATAAAGGAAAACAGATTTTTAAATACTAATTTTCAAATGGAATAAAGACATTACCTTTTACTTGATCATCTTTCTCTGTTATTTTCTGCTGAGCTTTTCTGAATACACGTAGATGTGTGCCAAAATCATCTACAATGCGTGTAGTAAAATAAGGTTGCCAGTCTATTTCTTTTGACCTTATACAAAACATATTACATAAAAAGCAGTATGTAAATGCTTTGCAAAAAAAAAATAAGTTCATTTTAATGACTACTGACAGACAACATAATTATCAGAGACTGCAAATTTATACTTAGATTTTGTTCATTATTACATCTTAGCACTCTGTTTTAAAAAATCCAAAGTATATCAAATCTACTTCACTAAGTCTAATGATTTCATTTGAATTATTTTATGTGCCAAACCTTAAAAGTACTATCAAAATGCTTAAATAGGGAAAGAAATTAATTTTTTCTAATTAGATGTGAAATGAGTCTAACAACAGGTATATCACGCTATTTTTCAGCCCCAACATAAGAATACATAAGAGATGCAGAATAGTTTTGCTTGCTTTTAGGCATGTTTCAAACATTTCTTGGTTTCTTCTAAACCCTTTCTGAATTCTCCACATTCTTCTTTTTAGCTATACAACCCAAGTTTTGAAGCACATACCTCTGGTATGAACCTGGCTGATTTGCATATACTAGCAAATCATATACTTCAGCATATACTAGCACTTAAAAACATGACCATTAGAAATAACGTCCCACAGAAATGGTTTAAAGAATGATGTAAAATATCATGTGTACAAAAGCCTTTAGAATACCTACGAAAGAGGTGATTACTAATTTTACGAAGTTATCTAGTACTCTATCTCAAAAGCAACAAACCTCAAGAAACACTGCTTTTAGTACACCAGTGAAACAGATGACAAATAGAATATGTAACACAAAAACAATTTACATCACTCCTTGGACTGAGTAATATTTTTGAATAAACATTTTTCCAATGCTGTTTTTCTTAAAATAGTACTAAAATTAATTCCCCCTTTTAGGAACATATTGAGTATAAAACAGAGTCCATTCATGAAGGTGCTCGGCAATAGGGAAACCAAAAAAGTATACCGTAATTCATTATGATAATTACTCACACTTGTATAATAAAAAAATATAGTGAAGAAGTTGACTTGATTGCTGCCACTTTTTGAGAAGAAATTTTACAGTGATTGATGGTGATGGCATTGAAAAAATAACAGATGGCAGTTTTCAAATAAAAACACAAGCTACACTCATATACTAATTTTTTTTACAGAGAAAACTATGGTTTGTTGTATATATGCAAAGGAAAAGTGAACTGTAAGTACATGAATACCAAAACAAATCAACATAAAAAGATATCTCTGAGTTCAAGGATCTGAGGACCAGTTAATTAACATTATTTAGAATATAAGAGCCATGCATATAAGCATATAACTGAACTTGGTGACAATATTCAGTCTCAACATAAAACTTAAAATAAAAACTTAAAACTAGCAGTCTCTAGAATCCTTTGCCATTAGCTCATTTAATCCATAAAAATTTCATTCTAACAAATTTAGAAGAAAACAGAAAATATAATTTTTCAAGTTACATCTGTTCTGTTTCATAGTACAGTGCTATTTAATTTACTGAAATTTTCAAAATAAAATTTACCAATTTTAGAAGGCATTTTAAACCCATCTTGATTCATTATAGAGGATGTAATGACATTTAAAATGAGTAAATTTACCAAGCAATGAGAATACATAAAATTTCAAATATAGTTTTATATTTTCAATAAAGATGTATGTTGAGGGTGGGGGAAATAGAATAGGTATTCTATATCTCTACCCAAGGTCATTATTTTCCTTCTGCTTGACTCATTCCCATTGACTACATGCAAATATAATATAAATCTCAATTCAAGGAGCTTTCTAGATTAGGAAGAATAATAGTATGTGCCTTCCCATTTATAAATTAGAATATATACTAATAATTTCCAGTAGTTTGTCTTAACAAAATTGGGAAATACTTTGATGACAGTGAATTACTTTGTAAGATTATGGTGTATGGTAAATATGCAATAAATGCAATGTGAGTATGAATTGTAGAAAGTCATTAAATTATGTAATAGCCACATTTCTATTACATCCACTACATACCTCTCTATTAGAGCTCTTAATATCAATTATTCTAAAATTATGCCCACAGTCAAAGCTTTTCCATTTTGTTTAAAATATTCCTTCACATGATTCCTATTCTAGTAAAAACACTTGGGTTATTATATTATACAATGGATCTTATTACCGACACTTTCATTTTATTATCATTACTAATAAGCTGTCATTTCTTAAATTTAAAAATAAGAGAGCATGTTTCCAATGTGACCAAGAAAATAACTGATAAAACCAACCCTAACCTGAGTTAATAAAATTTATAGTAGGCCCCTGAAGCTTATAATATCTTGACAGAATGACTGCAGGAAAGAATTAAGGTTAACTAGGAATGCAAACAAGTAATGAAGTTTTAATTAAAGTACAAATGCAAAGCAAAACTATAAAATGTACCTCTCCAAACATAAATTTTGCCTGTCCTTATATCTAACGTCACCATCCTGCTTATCCATCTCCCACATCCACTCCAGTCTCCCCTCCATTCCAATTGCCATAGAGAAGAGTTATCTTTTTAGAAATATATGTACAAAATGATAATATAAAATGAGAGCTTTAAAACCCCTGCAGTAACTCCCCATTATCATTAGAGCTAAGCACAAATACACTCTCCAAGATCTTGCATACCTGAGCCCTTGCTTCTTTCCTCATCATCAATTTCACCCTCTTCCTTCTCTGTTCTGCAGATCCACATGCTTTCTTTCCACTTGACAAACTCAAACATGCCCCTTCTTACGTCAGTGCCTCTGGACAGACCATTCCCTCTGCCAACATTGCTCAGCCCTGCCCACTCTATACAAATTTCCCTTCCCTCCCCCACATTCACTGGACAATTCCCACTTATACTGTTTAGAGTTCATCTAAACGACAATTTCACATGGCAGCCTTCATTGACCACCTCCCTCCACTATTCCTTCAGACTAGATCTGGTCTCCAGTTATATATTCCAATAGTACCAGACTTTTAACTTTTTATAATACTTACAACTTGCAGTTAAATACTTTCGGGAAGGTATGGATCAACTGTGTCTGTTGTTTGTTTGTTTTTTAAAAGACAGAGTCCCCCATGTTGTCCAGGGTGGAGTGCAGTGGTGCAATCACAACACACAGCAGCCTCAAACTCTGGGCTCAAGCAATACTCCTGTCTTAGTCTCCCGAGTGGCTGGGACTACACACGTGCCACCACACCAAACCAATTGTTCTGTTTTATTCACAGTTGTATCCCTGGTGGCTAACTAATGAACACTGGGAGGTACTCAATATGTACTGATTTATTGATTCCTCTTTCAGGGTCAGAGCACTGTTTGTAACAGGTGCTTGGAGAATGGCTACATGAGGCACATACAACAGCTGCTTCTTTACTTCTTAAAGAGCTGAAAAAGAACATGTACTGAGAAGCTCTTTTTGCCCCAAAGCTACTTAATGCCAATGCCTTAAAAATGGCAAAGAGTGTCCCAAATATGTAGCTGAGACTGGTATTAATATTGTATCAATTGCCTCACTTGTTCCATCTATACTAAGTAGTGAACAGCTCATCATCAGTAATATATAACAATAACAAAATCGATTAAATGTTTCTGGAAAGAGCATCGGACAGGCACAGATGCCCTTGATTTGAGTAAAAGATGCATCATTTCATCAGCTATGAAATTCAGCAAGTCACATCACTTCCCAAGTTTGTTTTCTCTAAGGACACTTATAGCTTTGAGTCTGATTATATTAACTAAATAAAACAACACACACACACAAGGAGCAAGTTTACAAAAAGGTGGTAATTGGTCAATAGATATATCTAAATATTTTATCGAAAAAGGAAGTCATAACTGTATTTCATTTTAATGTAAATTATATAAATCTTTCGATGTAGGACTAAGAACTTTTCTTTGACTAAGGTTCCACTGAGTGGTATTAATGTGCTTTCTATCTGGAATAAACCACAAACCGTTCCAACACCGCAAAAGCTATAGTTTCCAGTTTCTTTAAAATGGCATGACAGCTAAAGACATTTCTGAACAAATCTGAATGCAGTCCTTTAAGACTTTCTCTCAACATTTCACAGTTGTATTCTACACACATAATTCAACTATAATCCTCAACCAGCTTTGAGTAATTCCAAAGCAAGTAACTTAAGTTTTCATAGAAACTACCTTGCCACATTCATATTTCTTCAATCTAAGTTATGATTTAATTAAACTATATGATTATGATAAAAAGTATAACTGGGATATACAGGCTCAGAAACAAATACAACTTTGATAATCCTTCTCCTTTAAATCACCAATGTTCAGTCACACCACAGATTAATTATACCAGATTTTCCAGAGGTGGGGCCCAGGCAACACACAACTGACTTTTGATAAGCCTAAAACTCAAAAGATGGAAACAGAAGTGGACAAAAGTAATAGAATGTAGTCTGTTAGCCTAGCCTTAATGCTAGGGGTATCAGTCATTATATTATACAAAGGGACTGAAGAACACTGGCTAACTAAACATCAGTTAAGAGAGCTTTCACTACAGTAGTACAGAATTGGTACCATTTCAAAAATAGCTTAAAATTTTGTTGAAGAAGCACATATACAAATAAGTAGAGATTAACTGATAATGCTGTAATTTATAGAGGCTTCATTAAGGTGGCTACACTTAAATGATGAATGAGTAGGATTTACATGGGAGAAGAAAGCATACAGGAATGAGTAAAGAGGAGAATGCGTATGCGATATATATGTGTGTGTGTATATACATGCACATGTACGTATATGCAAAGGTCATTCTGTAGATTTGCCTGACTAGGGAAGAGGGTGACCATGTGGCAGTAAAGGCAATTTTCACATTCATGGCGGAATACATTTCTGGAAAAGGTATCTTATATCAAAATTAATACAGTAAAACCTGCTTTTTCTCATAGAAACAATCCTATAATAAATGTTACGGTCCTGATGCCACATAAATTTTCCACAGAAATGATTACTAAAACCTTATTTAAAGACAGTAACAGGAGGAGCCAAGATGGCAGACAAGAAAAGCCGCCAGTCAAAATGTCTCTGCAAAAAAGACGAATTTTAGAAGAAAGAGAAAAAAATAAGCTAGCAGAGAAACATAGATCGGGTGAGGGTCGGAAGGAAGGGTGCCTGAAACTACAGGAGACTCCACGGGAAGACGCTGCAGAGGAGAACTGGAAGGAGAAAGGTCCCAAGAGGCTTGGAGACCAGCGACCAAGGGTAGGTAGAGAGGTTAACTTTCCCCTCCCTTGCATCTCGGACTGCTGGCGGGCTCCTGAGCGGCTGGAGAGACCTGCCGACACCAGCGCAGAGACGGCTGCCGCCAGTGACCGGTGGCCTCTTGAGGACTCAGCGCCAGGCTCCCAGCCCCCTCGGGGCACCTCCCCGGGCACAGACCCGAGCCTAGCAGCAGACCCCATGGTGCTCCATTCTCTCCTTCCCCCTCCCTACCCGTGGGTGCCCAGAGAGACAATTTAGCCATCACACAGAGGCATCTCCGAGGAACAGGACCTTTCCTTCTGGGGCCCTACAGCAAACTGAGGGGCACTTAGACTGCGAGTTCCCTACCTGCCAGCCCTCCCAGGTGCTACTTGCCTGGGGACTCCAGGAGAGGGGGGCAAATCCCAAGGTGGAGTGAAATTGATCCAGCTTGAGCACCCTGTAGGTGATTCAAGACCAGCACCCCTCCCCCTGGCAGGGTCAGGGATTGATCTCCAGGGCCCAGGGGACAGGCCTGCAGACCAGACCTCATATACCAAGGTCACAATCGCACTGCCACAGGGCACAGAAGAGAGATCTGTGAAAAAGCCTACTGAGGAGTGTGTGCCTTCAGGGGCAGATCAGCTTGCCAGAGCGGCAACCCTCCTCCCAAAAGAGGGCTGTGCACCCAGCTCAGGCTACAATCCTGGGCTGGGAACCTCCCAGACCACATCATAGCCAGGTGAAATCCATCGGCCTGAGGTCTCGCTTGCTGGCAGAGGCCTGGGAGAGACCATGGAGAGGGGGAAGGTGGAGGGGAGAGAGATCTGCTTCAGAGTGCGGGTCTTGGACAGCCCAAGCCCCCATGCCCAGACTTTCAGCTGAGTGAAGCCATTTCAGCCCCTCCCAGCAGGTTTGCACAGAAACAAAGAGCAGACCTTTGGCCCCTGCTAACAGCAGCTGTGGAGCCTGAGGGCAGGCTTACCCAACCGAGCCCCACCCAGACTCACTCCTTGTCCTGCCCCCACTGAGGTGGAGAATAAGGATAGCTCAGGCTACCATCCTGGGTAGGGAACCTCCCGGCTCACGTCACAGCCAATGGAGATCCATCGGCCTGAGGTCCTGCTTGCTGGAAGAGGCCTGGGAGAGGCCACGGAGAGGGGGAGAGTGGAAGGGAGCGAGACCTGCTCCAGAGTGCAGGTCTTGGACAGCCCCAGCCCCCAAGCCCAGACTTTCAGCTGAGTGGAGCCATTTCGGCCCCTCCCAGCAGCTCTGCACAGAAACAAAGAGCAGAACTTTGACCCCTGCTAACAGCAGTTGTGGAGCCTGAGGGCAGGCTTACCCAACCCAGCCCCACCCAGACTCACTCCCCCCACTGAGATGGAGAATAAGGACACACCTGGAAATCCCAGGGCCCCACCCACCACCTGAGGCACAAGAGGGCCTCTCTAGAGGAATAAGAGCTAGCTACAGGACCCAAAAACAGCACCGCAGCTCGCTCCTCCCTGCAAGTGCCACCTACTGACAGGGAGGTCATCCTGCACACCCTTTTACTGCATCTACTGATTCATCATAAAGGGTGTGGTCGAATCTCACCCACAAACACCACCTACTGGCTCAGAGAATAAACAGGGCGTGTCATTATCCAAACAAAAATTTAAAGGCAAGAAGGAACAACTGATCCAGATGGCAAGGAACCAGCGAAAGAATTCTGGAAGTATAAAGACTCAAACGGAAAGCACACCCCCAAGGAGGAACAACAGCTCCCCAGCAATGGACATTAACCAAACTCAGAACACTAAAATGACAGAAGAAGAATTTCAAACATGGATTGCAAGGAAATTGAATGATATCCAAGAAAAAATGGATAACCAACACAAAGAAACCACAAAAAAAATCCAGGACTTAGAAGAAAAATTCACTAAAGAAATTGAAATATTAAAGAAAAATCAAACTGATCTCCTGGAAATAAAGGACTTATACAGGGAACTACAAAACACCATGGAAAGTCTCAAGAACAGGGTAGATCAAACAGAAGAAAGAATCTCAGAGATTGAAAACAACTCCTTCCAATTAAATAAGTCAGTCACAGAAATCGAGCAGAAAATTGAGAAAAGAAATAAGCCTACAAGAAATGTGGGATTATGTGAAAAAACCGAACCTGAGGGTGATATGGGTTCTGGAAGGTGAAGAAGAAAACACTCAAAGGCTAGATAAGCTATTTGAAGAATTAATAGAGGAGAATTTTCCAGGCCTTGCTAAAAATTTAGATATACAGGTACAAGAAGCTCAACAGACCCCAGGGAGATTCAATGCAAATAGGAAGAC
>NW_012152063.1:2762937-2764236 GCF_000956105.1 Propithecus coquereli
GTAACCTAAACATCTGTACCCCCATAATATGCTGAAATAAAAAAAAAAAAAACAGAATTATAAAGTACACTCTATACTGCATGTGTATGTATATATATACTGCATATGTACACACACATATACATACACAGATACACACACAGGTCCAGAGAATGTTAGTATTTTCAGACGGAAAGGGATCTCAATGGAGAAAGGGATATATACATACATATATATAAAGGCTTTTTTAAAGGTATGTTAATCAGTAAGGTCAATTAATAACCAACAACATAAAATTATAATAGTATGTATTAATCGTCTACAGAAGGTCTTTATCTTCTATGTAAAAAAATCAAAAATTTTAAAAAATCATTAATATAATAGAATTTCTAGTTTTTCTGGGGTAGATTTTGACAGGTATCTTTGGGGAGATTTTGAGAAAAGTGTTATTTCATTAGAGGGCTTTTGATCAAGTGACCCACAGACATTTTTTGTTGAGAGAAAGCAAGTGGCTTACCTGTGAAGAAAAAAATCCTTCTTCCTTGAGCCACTGTATCGGGCACTAACTCCTCCTTTTAATTAAATATTAGAAAGGACATACTCTTTAAAATACACAATTCTTTACTTGTTTCCATCCTTCAAGAGTCCTTAAAAAACTGTTACAGTGTCAAAAGCTCAGCCTGAAACTGAATTTGGGCAAAATTTTAAAAACACAGAATTGTAAGCTTCACCTTAAATCCACTAACTCAATGCTCCCTCCCTCCAAGCTCATAAATACTACATGTTACCATAACCATCTCTCTAGAGCACCTGTTTTTCACTCATAAATACTACATTACCATAACCACCTGAACACCTTTTTTTCCATTTTATATCATCTACTTTAAGGACTTAGTTATCAGTATTGATTAAAATAATAAAACTAATTTTATCTTTTTCATAAAAATTCCTGAACTTACATTAAATTTATGATTACTCTCTACCCATAATCCCCAAAAATATATGAGGAATTCTTCTTTCATAGGAACTGAATCAGTAACCACACCAGGAAATAAGTCTCTTTACTTCATGGTTATAATTGTCTCCTATCCTTCATTTAGCTGTATCCCCTCCTGCTTGTGTTGCAGAATGGAAGAACCAATGGTGTACATCTCTTCCTAGTATCATGTTCAGTGATCTCATGCTGAAACCTTAAAACTGACCATGGTAGGAGCATTTACAGCTCAGAAAACTCAAAATAGTAGACTTATAACTCTACAGATTTATTGTGTTTTCAGTATTCTATAAAGAATAGTAATAGAGGCCGGGTGCGGTGGCTCA
>NW_012152063.1:2764298-2792646 GCF_000956105.1 Propithecus coquereli
AAAAAAAAAAAAAAAGCTTTAAAAAATGTTTCCGCATTGGATTAGGAGAACATAGCTTGAGGGAAAAATTACCCTATGAGTAGATGATCTGCAACATTATTTTCTCTAGGCCTTTGTGAAAATCCAAAATATACGCCAGCTAATTTTTTTTAAGTTTCATTAGCACAAGGTTTTTAATCATCAAGAAAACATTAGTGAGTCTTTCATGTTTGAAGTCCAGCATTCTTCCAGGCAACACAGTGAGACTCTGTCTCAAAAAAAAAAAAAAAAAAAAAAAAAGAATAGTAATAGTTTGGTTGTACCAAAAATAATTTTTTTTAAGTTTCATTGACACAAGGTTTTTAATCATCAAGAAAACATTAGTGAGTCTTTCATGTTTGAAGTCCAGCATTCTTTCTGATCACACAGAAATATGTTGAAAGGTTTAGATAAACTTTGCTGTCATCCTACCCTAAGATTCCTACTAGTGAAACAATAGAACAGAGGAGTATTTTAATCTCAAAGTAAATTAACTCTAATTACAACACACACACTTTAAAACATATGTTGAAAACAAATAAATCAAGATTAGTAACCTGTACAGAGAATCTTAATATTTTAGAATTGAAAGGGATCTCAAATAATTACCAAAATTCCCTATAATTACAGAGCCAGAACTTAAATTACAAATTCTCAGTAACAAAGTTAGTGAGACCAAGGTTTTATTAAACAAATCAGGGTTCTTAAATTTTAATTCTGTGTTCTCTGTAATCCACCTTAATAACAAAACAAAACCTCCTGATTCATAAAAGTTATTAATATAAACAAATTGGTAGAAATGTAGAAAGATTTAGGAATGCAGTTTTATATAACTTTATGAAAGGAAATATTCAGTGAACTACAACATTGCTTAAGAAGTCCCCTTCTATATCCTGTGTTTCAATGCTTCAAAGAGGTCAAATATCCAGATGTTCTGAAGGACTTGGATCTCATAATACAATGAACAACTTAGACAGAGGAACACACATAAAGCATGGTCACAATTTCAGGGGTTGAATATAAAGAACTAGAGCTGAAAACCTTAATCAAGCTACAGTAAAGGAAAAGGAAAAAAAATGGGGTTAAGTGTACATCCTCTTAAGTATGATTTTAAATAAAGCATTAAAAAAATCAAACTCATGATGTTAGCTATTTTAATAAACAAGAGTATTGGTAAAATTTACCAGATAAATGAAACATTCACAGACCCAACAGTGAAGCATATTAAAATTGTGTGGAAAAAATTAACATGAAAGTCACAAATGAAACTCTATCAACAAGGATTTATTAAATAGTCACTATTCCATCATGTACAAACTATGATATTAAGCATTAGTTTCAAGATCACTTCCAAAAAACAGTGCCTGCCTATGTAATGTTATCTACAGTTGAAAAAACAATTATTTTATTTATGTTCATGAGAGTGCAAAGAATAGAAAAATAGGCAAATGAATATATTTTTTTAAAAAAGCCATTCTAGATATCTTTATTGCTGATCAACAAAATCTTTCTATCTCTGGCAATGAAGTAATATATGTCTATTTTGTAAAATCCAATTTCCTTCTTTAGTTTTTCTCAATTAGCTATAAACAGCCATAAACTCACAATCCAAAGATCACTGCTAATATTTTAGCATATTTCTTTTTAATGTCTTAGCTATGCAACATATTTATAATTTTTATACAGCTGAAATCATACAGCATATACTTTGTATAATTTTGATTCTAATATATTTCCTATATATCTAATAATGTTTCTTACATATGTTAATGGCTACAAAATAGTCTATTCCAGGGGTCAGTAAACTTTTTCTCTGAAGAGCCAATTAGCAACTATTTCAGGCTTAGAAGGTCACATTGTTTCTGTTACAACTGGTCAACTCTGCCACTGTAGCACAAAAGCAGCTACAGACAAAATGCAAAGAAATTAGCATGACTGTCCAATAAAAGCATATTTACAAAAACAGGAGGTGGCAGCACACTCAACAATAAAATGATAGGTAACCAAATTTAAAAATGGTAAAAGAATTTAAATAGACATTTCTCTACAGAAGATATACAAATGACCAATAAACATACAAAAAGGTGCTCAAAATCATTAGCTATCAGGGAAATGCAAATCAAAACCATAATGAAATATCACTTTATATTCACTAGGAAGGCTATAATCAAAAAGACAGACAATATAATGATAGCTGTGGGCTTGTGAAAAAGAAAAAAATAAAAAGACAACAATAATTTAAGTGTTGGCGAGGATGTGGAGAAATACAACCTCCATACATTGCTGGTGGGAATGTAACAAAGTGTAGTTACTTTGAAAAACAGTTTGCAGTTCCTTAAAAGATTAAACACCATGTGACCCAGAAATTACACTCCTAGATACATACCCAAGAGAAATGAAAACATGTCCCTCAAAAACTTGTACACGAATGTTCATAGTAGTATTCATAGCACTCAAAGGTAGCAACAACTCAAATGTCCATCAACTGATGAACAGATATGCAAAATGTGGTCTATCAGCTCAATGGAATATTATTCAGCAATAAAAAAGAATAAGTATTAATACATGTACAACATGAATGAACCTTGAAAACATTACGGTAAGTGAAAGAACCAGTCCCACAAGACCACATATATTATTTCATTCATACAAAATGCCCGGAATAGGCAAATCCAGAAAGACAAAGATTAGTGGTTGCCTAGAGCTAGAAGCTTAAGAGAATACAGAAGTGACTGATAATGGATACAAGGATTCTTTGTGAAGATATTAAAATATTCTTAAATTGATGGTGATGAAGGTTGCTAAAGCCACTGACTTTAAGTGGGTGATATGTAGAGTTTGTCAATTATATAAATATATAATTATTATCCCCCAGTCTATTTTATAGATATAAAAACATTAACTTATTTCCTCTTCTTTTAAACACATAGTTTCAAATTGTTTATTGCTCTACTTTAATAAATACAACAATAATCATCTTTCTGAGAAACGTCAGTTTTGAGCTAAGTTTTCAACTGGCAAAGAATATAAAATGGGGAAAAAAGTGTAAAACTTTACTTTTGCAAATGTTCACTATTTGAGTTGTGCTTGCTTTTAACAAGTCTAGGAATGTATCATTTATTTTCATTATTTCCATGGCAAAATGTAGTAAGAAAACGGCAAAAGAATATACTCCCTGTCATTCCAAAAACAGTTACATCATTAGTAGCATAGCCAGTGAATCCTGGAACCTACATATCTAAACCTCCTCCCCCCTGGGAAAACCCTTCAGGAAAGAACACAGTGGCATTAGAATATATTGACTTTCCTCTAATCTTGGGGTTAAGGAGAATAGAGATAAAGGAATTTGCTAACCACATTTCACTTTCAAGAGCAACAATGAGGGTCCTTGTTCATTTGAATCTACTTACAATTTCTACCATACTATCCTTATCTTCTTTGTTAGGACTTTGCTCATATTATTCCTGTTTCCTAACATGTCCTTCATCTCCACCTATCCAAACATACTCATTCTTGAAGATCAGTTTTGGCCCATGAGATCTTCATCAGTTACTCTGGTCCACTCTACACGACAAATTGCTTCAGTACCACACAAATGACTACTCTATTTCTGTTTCACGTGCCTTAATTTTATCCTGCCCACCTCATCTCTCACCTCTCACAAAAAAAGCTAAGACAAGATCAAAGAATCTGCATATATAACCTAGGAGAATAATAAGCAGTAGCAACAATAACAGCAAAGTTAACATTTCCTAAACACTTACTATGTGCCAGATGATGGAGGCACAGAAAGTCAAGTAACTTGCTCAAAATGTCATTTATTGGTTGATGAATACTTTATGCAATGTTTCGTCCACATCATCCCATTTGTCCTTTAAAACTCCGAGTATGTTACAAGTATTACTGTTTTACAGAGATGTTCAGAAATTTTATTTTAGGTACACTGTAGCTTAATGGTACAGGTACAATTATAATACAGATCTTCTGACACTTAGCCCAGGGCTCTTTACCCTATGTCATAATATCTGACTTAAAGAGAATAAAAACACACAGGTTATCAAAGATCCATCCCCTGAAGTTCCAGACTAATTCACACCCAGCTTCCCCAGAGAAGAACTCAACGGTGCTTGAGAAAAGTGTCCTTCCCCAAACTGCTATTGGAGTAACAGGTGCTACTAATAGGATGGTATTGCTACAAAGTACTCCCTCCCATGTGATGTCATTTAATCCTAACAACAACCTGATAAGGAGATATGAGTTATTATCCCCAGATTCGAAAAATTTATGTGTTTTGCCCATTCAAGGCCATGGAGCTTATTAAGTAATAGAGCTAAAGCTCAAATCAAGGACTTCAGACTCTTATCCTTTTCTCCCCATTTTTACTCAAAATTTACCACTTCATTTTATGCTGACATTCTCTCATTGTTTCTCAAAGTTGATGAATAAATATAAAGATTAGAAATCGGTGGTTCTTAGTCTTTTGTGGGTTCACAGGATCTTTTTGAAAATCAAATCTATAGAAGCACTCTACAGGGGGAAAAAAAAACACAGCTTTGTACACATTTTCAGGTTTGTGGACCCAGCCTGTTAAGAGCCCTATACCAGACTAAGCTGAACGAAAGAAGTGTAAGTTATGCTCCTGTCATATGCTTCACAGTGCACAGTACAAAGAAGTATTAAATAAGTATTTGAATGATTGTAAACAGACCAAATTTTCTTGATATTGGCACTGAAAAAGTCAGAGAACCTCTAGTAAGATGTATATTTTTGTAGTAATAGAAAAAGCCAATGTAGAAAAGTCATTCACAGAAAAGGTACAAATCAACAATCATTGAGTCTTACTTTATGCTAAAAAGACTTTACCTGATATAATTTTTTAGCCTCAAAGCAGTCTCCAAAGTAGTTATTATCAGTTTTAGTTTGTCAAAAACTTAAGTAAATGGCCAAAGATACAAATTCAGATCAGTCTAGAAGAAACCTGGCTTTTCCAGTTATCACCTAAATATTAAGCTTGATAGCATAGAATGTTAAAGAAAGAAAAACAAAAAAACTTAAGACATGAAGTGAAAAGAAAAAGTGACTAGGGGCTCAAAAATAGGAAAAACATTGCAACAATAGAAAAAAAGGGCAGGAAACTAAGATGGAATAACCTAGATCATAATATATTTGATGGGGAATGGGAGAAAGAACACAAGACTGTTCATAACAATCTGATTCTAATTCCAATTCTAACTCACTGGACAACATTAGACTAACCACTTAATGTTTCTAGAACTTAGCTTTCCTCATCAGTGAAATTATGGGCATTGGATAGTATAAAAACTTAAACTTCTAAATTCTTTCACAATTTTCAAAACGCTGTCACAGGTATTATTTTCATTTCACTCCACTGAGCAGGGACTTTGTTTTATTCACTGTTGTATCCTCAGCACCTGGCTGGTACAAAGTAGGCCCAAAATATTAGTTGAATGAATAGATGAATTTGACCCTGACAATTATCCTATGAGGAATGCAGAACAGGGCAGCTATTATTATACTTATTTTACATATAAGAAAGACCAAGGTTCAAAGAGTTTAAAACACTTGCTCACAGTTCCACAGCTAAATGGTAGAGCCAGAATGCAAACTCAAGTCCTCAGATTACTAGTTCAAATCTCTTTCCAGGTCTAAAATTTGTTACATTTTAATATACTTTTAAACACTCAGGAACAAGAATAATGAACTCTTCTATTCTCACTCTTTCAAAGAAAAAAAATCATTAGGATACTGTTATTATAGACCGCAATGCATGACTAATTATTCACAGGAGTTCACCGAAAGAATACCTAACACTCAATAATGTTGCATATGAAATAAAAGAGATAAAATCCATTTCTGACCTTCTCTGATTATACCAATTATATTTTCTGTGTTCCACTGAGTCTTCATCTATAATTCTGGCTGGCTACTTTGCAAATGTTTGCTGATAATTACAAGGGAGAAGGAGTGCAACTCTATCTCTATAACTAAGGTTATTGTTCAAACTATAAACCTTGTGCAGGGCTCCCCAATGACCTGAGGTTGAGAAACACATCCCATCCCCCACCCCAATCTAGAATTTTAGGATCAACTGAGTTATAGAGGAAAGGTCCTCAGAGGACAGCATGAGCTGGAAATATCTATCAACACAGAACAGAAAACACAGTAACAGCCCTAGGACAAAGCTCTATTTTCCAAGACTCTCAAAATCACAAGATCGTATTAAAAGAAGCTAAGTGGGGAGGAAAAAGAGCTGGCTGAAGAATACTCATAACCATGGCATGCAGCATCCTGCCTTGAAAATACAGACTAGTAGAGAAATCTCTGTGTGTCTGTTGGGTAGCAAAATCTTTTAATTAAAAAAAAAAAGTCTGCAAACTCATCTAAACAAAATCCTTTATTTCAGAAATGAATAATTTCTAGAGTATTTGCTTTCAAAAATTAAAATGAAAGTCAATACAATAGAAATAGATACGAAATAGCCCCCAACCAAAAAAAATCAAGTAGTTCAAGTACAAGGATATAGGCCAAAACACTTTTGTCATTTGGGAAATAGTATACAGCTGGTATGTAAAGCAAGAATTTTATTGTATCTCACAAGAAAAGTTTCTTAAAACAAAGTCCTCAAAATACATGTCTCTTCTGAAAAAAAATAAACTGGATATTCTCCACTGACTTATGTTCCTTTGGTTCTTCCTCCTCCCTCTAAGAGGACTTTCATTAGGTAGGTGCCGAAGTTAAGAGAACAGTTATACTGAAACTACAATGGGGAAGAGCGATTATACTGAAACTAATCTATTTCCATAGTAGTCAAATAAAACAGTAGTCTGGGGAAGAGGGGGGGCACTATTATCAATTAGTGGGGTAAAAAAGTTTTGAAAAGCCACCTGATTTGGACCCTGAGGAAAAAAACTGGCATAAAGACTGAAAGAGCAGGGCTTAATCAAGATAAACATTCTGTAAAAACCTCAAATCTGGGGTAATTTAAAAGTTTTAAGGGCTCTAATTCTATAATCTGGGAGTTATCTCACAATAATAATTTTCTGTTCTACTTACCTTTTAAGAAATAAGTCCCCCTCCCATTGGATAGTTATTTTTCCTATTGGTACAAAAAATATACCTAAATTTTTCTGTATAAATACAATGTTGTGTCCTTACCTAGTAGCAAACTGAATGAGTGCATTTTGAAGAGTCTGTCTAATTTCAAGAAGAAAAGATTCATCATCACTTAATGTATAATACCAATACTGGACATAATCCCTCAAGGAAAACTGGATAACCTACAACAAAAATATTGGGAAAAAAATATTACATTTAAGATTTAAAAAGTAACACTGGTAAACTAAAAACTAAGATGATCATTTACCAATTTATACTTACTCTCTACATACTAAATTGTGGTGTTAAATACCTGCCTTCATTATAAAAGCATCAACATGCTAAAAACCATTTCAAAAATTTTAAATTACTTCGGTATCCCAACTTACCCATTGCCCAAATTTTTTAAAAATTAAAATATTATCTATGGCCAAATCCCACCCAACTTTAGGTAATGACAGCGTTTACATAAAAAATAAATTTTCACTGCTATAATAAAGAATTCTAATCAGTTTGAAGAATTCTAATCAGAATGAGATGAAAAGTAACGCTGATGGACCCTAATTCTCAAAAAAACCCCAGTTTTTCCAAGATTATATCATCAGACCCATTGCAGTCTAACTACAAAACGATACAGGAATTCACTTAATTTCACTAATATCTTTGATACTACCAAGGGTATTCAGCTAGACAATAGGTAGCAAATAAAACAATTCAGTGTATAATTTTTACAAATCAAATAAACTAAATATTGGTTCATTTATAAAATAAATGTTAAAATTGTAAAATACACATTTTTATAATTGTCATATAATCAAATCATATAAACATCAATGGAAAATATTTTGGGGGGAATAATTGTTAACCTAATTCTAATTTTTGAATATTTTTGAATCAAATCAGGTATTTCATTTCCATTTTTAAAAAGTAATAAAATTAGTAGAAAAGAGTCTGATTTGCCAAACCACTAAGCTTGTTCATTAGCTAAAGCGTTATACTATAACTATACAATTATTAGAAACACTATCAAATATGTCAATAAAAACTTTTTTTCTAAATGCAAATTCAATCAAAAGCCTTTCATATTAAGTAAACCACTTCATAATAAGTGAGTTATTATGGCAGTACCTTCAAGTATAAAATTCAAGGATAACATCATGAAGTTACAGTACATTATTTAAATAACAAAAAGCATCTTAGTATTTTCAAAAGAAATACACTCGGTACACAATATATGGAATTCAAATACCACATACTGAAACTCACTTGCTGGAGAGGTTCATCAATTATATTGGCACCCGTCAATCTTCTATCGATCTTAATAGTCCTGGCTTCCCGTTTCATTTCTTCTAAGCACTTAAAGGAAACCATAATATTTTATGATAAATGTACAAGTATATCGTTGCCATATTTCAATGAAACTTTAACACTATAAAATTAGTGTTTCAGGTGAGTCAAATTAATAACTGTCTTTATTGGACATTCTTCCTCTTCCCCCTCCCTCTTCCCAGCCCAAAACAGTATATCAGCTGCCAAATGAATATATTTTTTAATTGATTTTATTTAGGGATCATTTTTGGCAAATAAGGAAAATGTACTTCTCCACTTCTTAGTCTTCAGAAAGAACAGTAGCCTGAAAATAGCAATGAAAAGTAGAAGACTCTTAAATTAAAAATATAAACCAAAACATAAATATATATATATAAAATACATGCTTCAAGTTATAATATGAAACCACTAAGATTTTTTTCATAAAGCATACTTATAAATCATATTTTAGAAATAAATCAAAATCACTATTTTTATACCATCTATTAAAAATGGATTATAAAGACTTGACCAGTTTTGACTATGATTTATTACTGTTAATGATCATAATTCTTAAAATATTTCCCATTCTCTGTAAGTACCACTCAAGTGAATGTACATTAAAAATGGCTAAGAAATGGTTCAAAAAAAGAAAATTTCATTACAACTTTTAAGCAAACTCAAAGAATACATATTAACAGGAGTCCTAGAGGAGGAGAAAAAAGTTTCACATTATAAAAAAGTTACAAGTATTAGAAAAAATTAGTTTATCAATATGAAAAGCAGTGGGACTAAAATTCTTTTATTTCCTTAATGCAAAATAATATATTATTTACTTCTACATCTCCTACATTTTAGAATATAATGGACAAGTTAATAACTGTAAAGTTAATAGCATCAATTCCAAGCCCTTTGTCTCTCTTCAAACAAGATGAAACCCCCTCAATACCACAAGAATTGAAGGCATTGCAAATCTGAAACCTACCCAACTCCAATTTATTTATAGAGTATGATATTGAAAAAAATGGAAAAATAGCACCATTCGAGATGGTAAAAATTTGGCCTGAATTATTAAAACTAAAGATACTGTATATCTAATTGCAAGCTATCTTTTTTAAAGTAGTTAAAGTGTTCATTTTTTCCCTCTGGCTCCTATGCAATTTATTTCATTCAAAACAGAATATTCACAGACATTCTTACAAAGCGTATGTGTGATACTTTGAATTTCCGTGTGTAAGACAGCAGGAAAACCACCAAAATTAAACTAACCAATTTCTATCTTTTCCTCAAATCTATATTCCCACCTTTTACTCTACGAAAGTTTTCAAGGTGACTTTTTAAAATGTATTTTCTAAGTGTGATTGAAACATCTTCCATAAGCATTAAAGAATCATAGGACAATCTGTCAAGCCATATATAGATGATCACATTATTATTATTGCAAAGAAGTGAACTTTGAGGTTTCATATTCTGTCACACTATTTACCTTAGGAACCCCAGTTGATGTTGGAGGAAGAAACGAGTGTTCACACTGTTCTAGATACTTCTCTGAGTTTGTTTTTCCAAATAGGAGAGTAACGACTAAACCCCTAGGAAAAAAAAATTTAATCATAGACATAAAAAAATTTTTCTGTAATTTAATACATCTATTTCCAAGTACATTTTTCAGAATTCACAAAATGGCTTACCATTCACTAAAAAGTCAGTCTGTGACATTGGGAAAGCAAAAATTGACAGATTTTTTGGTATATTCTTAGGTTTAAAACAACCATAAACATTTTGTGAATTACACAGTAATGCTTTTCAAAGTTTTAATCAAATATATGTCATCAAGAATCTCAGATGACATTTTCAAACTTGAGAAAAATCAGCCCTCATTAAATAAGTAGGTTAGCTAATAACCAAGGATAAAGACAAATGAGATTTAAATCTATAGCTAAATGACCTAATTCTATATTTCTGTTAATTAAGGTGAGGTATTAATATTAACTTGCCACTATGAATACAGAGTAAACAAAAGCTATAAAGGCAAAAATGATCCAACTTATGATTTGTTTCAAATAAGGCTAGAATTAAGTAAAGAAGTATGAATGTATCCCAAAAAGGTTATTTTTTTAAAACAATTATAGGATCAGGCAAGATAAATTCTGGTTCAGAACTACTTCACCGTTAAATATTAACTAAATGTTATCAATATTTCCTATATCTAAAACTCACCAATAAAGCTAAGTGCTGGAAATCTACAAAAAAAAATTAACTGTTAACCTTATAATGATGTTATAGTAATCTTACAATAATTCAAAGACTGTAGTGTCAAGAAAGGAACTATGAAAATTAAATATGATTAGTCTCAACTACTGAAACGAAGATTCTCTAAGCGCTCTGCTTTTAGTGGCTACCTGCTATTTCACTGGTCTTCAGTACAGGTACTACACAGATAAAGTCAAATCAGGTCATATCATTAATTCTGTTTCTGATTTTTTTGTAAAAGGTTGACCTCGGAATTATTGGTAAGTTTCATCAGTGTTATATCTGATATTATTACTAACATTTAAGTTGGCCCTATAGTTCAGTTTTGCCTGGTCATTAAGCACATTTACAGATACAATAAAATGTTTATATTAAGTTAACATTGTATTTCTAAAAACATCAACATGAAGCAGACTGATAAACAGCCTTTGCTCACCATGTACAACAGTAGGAAGGCAAGGTAAGGAACAGTCTGATCTTACAAAGAAACTAATTAATAGTTTCAGCTGTGAGTTTGCCTAAAAACAGGTACTACAAAATAATTACATAAACCAACAAATATAACAATGTCATGAAATAACCATAATATGGTATTGACAATATCCCACAATAATAAAAACAAAAAAAAAATCCCTGAGAGGTTTTCTTTCCAAAAATTCTCTTTATATTAAAATACAGGGGTTAGGTTTGACCATAAGCAAAATAAATACATTATCAACATTTTAGATGGGGAAATTGCAGAACTTAAAACTTAAGTTATAAGTTAGTTTTATTAGCACACACACAAAAAAGGAAGGGGTTCCACAAGAAAATGTATCAGTTCCAAAAAATACATCTTTAAAACTTATACAATAAGAAAACATACTAAAACTAAGAAATGATTTTTAATTACATGAAATGTCATCATTTTACTTACTGATACTTAAAAGCCTATTTTTGTTCTTTGAATTCATAAGGCATTAAACTACACTAAGTTAAAGAAGGGACAATCATTCTTCATAATTAGAACCAAAATAAGAAAGATCTGACTCAGGAAATTACCTGACTCGTTGACCATAATTGAGTAACCTGAGGATAATTAATTAACTAATCCCCCTGGGATGATTCTGGGTAGCCTGCTAGTGTAAGTCCCCTTTTGGTGGCAGTGAGTTTCACTGAGATCAACATAGTCCGGAACAGAACTTCAGATCAATTTATGATATATCATGAACTTGAAATTTCAGACCCCACCTCGTGACTCAATATTTATTATCTAAAGAGTTTTTTTAGTACCCCTCCCATACCCCCCATTACCCCACCTTACCGAAAATTTTTATACAACTCTGTAAGTACGCAAAAGATTTTTAAAAACTATTCCTTCATAAATTAGCAGATTCAAAAAGGGAGGGAACAAAGATTCTTAAGACTGTAAAATTAATAAACTGATCACTCTTCTCATTTCCCAAATATTATACGGAGCAGCTTACTAAAAGAGAAATAATTCTCTATCCTTCCACCTTCCAAGGGCTCCTTCCTTTGTCTTCAATATCCTCCCTTTCTGAAGTATTGAGAAATACTCTGAAATCCTTTTCCTTCACTCTTCACAAGGGCTTATTCAATTATGAAAATTAAAAGAAGTTTCTCCCTTTCAGAAAAACATCTAAAGACAAATAATTTCCTTTCAATCATTAACAGTAGCCTTGGGCCGGGCGCGGTGGCTCACGCCTGTAATCCTAGCACTCTGGGAGGCTGAGGCGGGCGGCTCGTTTGAGCTCAGGAGTTCGAAACCAGCCTGAGCAAGAGCGAGACCCCGTCTCTACTAAAAAAAATAGAAAGAAATTAATCGGACGACTAAAAATATATAGAAAAAAAATTAGCCGGGCATGGTGGCGCATGCCTGTAGTCCCAGCTACTCAGGAGGCTGAGGCAGGAGGATTGCTTGAGCCCAGGAGTGCGAGGTTGCTGTGAGCTAGGCTGAGGCCATGGCACTCACTCTAGCCCGGGCAAAAAGAGTGAGACTCTGTCTCAAAAAAAAAAAAAAAAAAAAACAGTAGCCTTGACGCTGCTGCTGTAAAACCATGCAGCTTTTACAGCCATGCTGTGGCCTTAATTTGTGACTGAGGAGTATTATATTAGGAAGCCCATTTGGCTGTAGATCTGTAAGATCTTCAATCATCTTTATCATCGATAAAGATGTTCTGAACTCCATGTATCTGATTCTTATGACTGAAATAAGTCTAAGTGTTTCAGTACACAGTATCATATTTAAGCAATATGAAAATACTAAATCTAATATAAAATACAGTTTTATAGAGAGTCTTTGACATCGCTGCTCAATTTAAATAATTCACACTTGTTCAACAATCAGTGACTATGCTCCCTATAAAATGACAACAACATGCATGACTTTCAAGCCTGTACCCCAAAAGAGGTGATAGGTGGTAGGTATATTCGGAAGCTAATCCTTCAGTGTCTTATACAGGGTTTCAGGCCGCTGTTTATATATGCTATTCAATTCAGCTAAATCCTCTAAACCTACGGGCTCAAACAACTCTTCCAAATGTCTAGGGCGTCAAAAGATTTTTTAAAAAAAGAACTCGTAGGTGTTCATTCCACAACTAATTACATAAATATATCATATAAATACATATACACATATTAACAGTACAATATTCATTTCAGCTAAGCTACCTTGGTGAGAGTGTCCAAATAACAAGCATCTCACTTGTCTACACATTTTGTAACATTTTCTTACAAGTCATGCCTATATATGAAGCTATAATAAATTATGACTGATCCTCCCTTATAAAGGTTTATCAACTTAAGGGAAAATAAACATTGCAAACCAAATGACTATAAGGAGAAGACTGCAAAATCAGACATTTATTGGAATTCTCTAGGCCACAATGACAACATTCATTAATAGAAATAATTAACATTATTGTTTGAAGTCTAATCAATGAAACAATTTCTACAATGTAACTGGTTGTGTCATCTCAATTTAAGTTACATATAATGGACAAGAAAATTTCAACTTTATTTTCACCAAAAAAAGTACATATCTTCGGAAACTGAAATTTCATTTTGAAGATGACTACCCATATTCCTGGTACAAATAATAATCATCACTGTTTTTATTTCTATGAGTATCTTAATTTTACTTTTTTAAAATTTTAATAAAAAGCTCATAAAAATAGCATTCACAAATAAATCACACTCCCATTTCTCATAGTCATTTGTTTTCATTTGAACAAGACATGACACATGAATTGTAAAATTATCATTGCGTATACTTACCCACCCACAAAGCAGAGGATATAAAATGCCAAATAAAATATTACAAAGGGTCCAAAGGTTATTAGAAAAAGGACAATGCCAAGGCTTCCCCATCCCCATATGGACAGACTGGCCTGAAATAAAGCAAAAAAAATAAATAAATAAATAATTATCCATATGAATTAGAAAGGAACTAACAAAACTTTTTATAGTTTTAAATTTCTCTTTTTAAACATTTATGGTTTCAGTAACTGTTAAAATATTTGGTTTTGGAAATGTAAAGTATATTGTTGAAAATTTATCTCCAAAAATCAATTTATAAAATCTTTATGTACAGAGATTTACAGCATATCAGCAATGATAAAAAAAGAAAACTAGTGGCAATGTAAAGATACAAGAAGAGAGAAATAGTTACAAACTGTTGAATGAAATGTTGGCATGAGAGATATAACAAAGTATTTATTAAAATATTTGCATACTTATTTATATATGCAAAAGTATTTATAAAAGGTTAAGTAGGCTACAAAGTTATACTTATTTAGAATTAATATTTCATTTTAAAACTAAGTACCAATATAACTACAGCATAAGGTGCTTTTTTTTTAATGTAAATTTCAAGGTAAGAAATCCTTATCTCACTGAATATAGTGATATTTTTCTTCTACTCAAACTGTGTGCAGAAACTCATACAATTATAATTACAAAAGTTTCAACTTTCAGTTACCAAAATTTACCATGAGCTCAATAAAACATCTTCAAAAAATCTCCATCCTTAAAAAATTAACCAAAAAATCCTATTTTGTACAGAATTATATTGTTTCATCCAATAAAGAAATACTCCTTTTGTTGAGGCAAACTGGATTCTAGCAATTTAAGTCATTGAATAAATAAATGTATTCAATTCAACAAGTTCCTACATCCATTCGCTTGCACTGTTAGGTAGTACACAAAGGAAGCATTTGTCCCACTCACGCCATCAAGGAGCATAGAGAATAATGTCTTATAGGAATGAAACAATTAGACAATGAACCAAAAGAAAATAATAGAAAGCATTATAAGATGCTAAATTGAACAAAATTAATGACCAAAAAACTACAGAACAGACAATAAGTGCCATGGATTATGAGAGAAAGGAGAGTTCTATTCATTCATTCACTAGTCATTGACCGCTTCCTGTGTACTAATAAGCACAATTCAAGGTGCCGAGGATACCACAAGAAACAAAACATACCTTCTTAAGTTTACATTCTAGTAAGAAAGAAACACAAACATGCCCTCCTAAGTTCACATACCTTTGTAAGTTTTTTTCATAAGAAGGGGGGAAATGACCAATAAATAAGTAAATATACGGTTATATCGGCTGGGCATAAATGCAATGGAGAAAAATAAAGCAACTGCATATGGTCCAAGAAGCTTGAATGATTAGATGACACATGAACAGAAATCTTGGATAAGATTTATTTCAGGAGAATTTATTTATAATACTGAGTCTTCCTATCCCAAAATAGTATTTTTTTTTTCAATTTTTTCATATCTTCTCTTATGTCCCCCAGTGGAGTAGTTTTGGCTTTTTCTTTTACAAAGGGCTGGCACAACTCTCGTTCATTTGTATTTTATTACCCTTTTTCCTCATCCTGGCAACTATTATCTTTCAACCAGAAGACAGAATGCCTGCTAATGAAGTTTCTACTCTGCCTTCATGCTCTCCCCGCTGAATCAGCTGGGAATACTATTTCACCTACAGAAGCGGTCTCCTCTGACTTTCTTCTAAGAGCTGAAAGTAGGACATAGTGATTTAGAGTAAAATACAAAGCAGCCTAGTCCTTCTGCTGAACATCCAGTACCTGATCCACACTACAGTACTGCCAGATGCCCAACTATGGGAAACAGATGCTATTTCCCAAGACTCACTCAACACCTTTTCCACTGACTTCCCTAGAAAACAGTTACTGTAAACTCTCCAGATAACTGAAACCAGACTGTGACCCAGATACTTTATTCAACCTGCCTTCTCCAGTGAGATCTGATCTAACATTAGCAATATTATCCTTTCTTTACACAATCAGATTTATGCTGCCAGTCAGTTTTTCAAAGCTAAACAACTTATTGCTTAAGGATATATTCAGAGGTCTTAAAAATAAAACCAAGAGATTGGCTATCTCTGGAGATAAAGCAGCATTCAACTGAAAGACAACGCAAAGCAAGGCTTCTCAAATACCCAGCAGTGTTCTATTTCTTAACCAGGTGTTTGCTTTAAACTATGTAAATGTCTTATTGATTCTTATGTTTGAATCACATCTTTCATAAATATTCAAAAAAGTCACAATTAGTTGATTTGGAGATTAATTAATACAGCAATTACTTAATAAGGGTAAATCTTCAATTCGTCTAAAAACTCGAGTTTTCAGACTCTTATGTCTCTTATTACTCATTTGAAAAGGATAAAAAAAATCACCAAAAACAGACTTCTGTTCATTTGGCAAATATTTGTGAATACCTACACTGTGCTGAACAAAACAGACATTACTGTCTGTCACATTTAAAAAAAAATACAAAACCTACAAGAGAATCCTTTCCTTAATTAAGTTTGAGAGAAGTTTTTTTTTAAATTCCTGAGACTAATAAAATTAAAAATTTCTAATCAAGCAAGTGCTCATTTGCTTTGTAGTTAACCTCTTACAACTGTTAACTTCGAATGTTCATTGGAACATCAGAACAGTGAACTGTCCAAAAATAAACTTGTATGTCATTTTTAGGGTCTCATAACTACAACCGGCTGATATTTTAACCTTATTATTTAGTGGGATGAATTAAAAACATTCAATCTAACACGACTAAAAATTTTGAGTTCTGATTATTTCCTAAAATGACAGGATGATAAAATTTAGAGTAATTTTGTTCTATGTCAAAAGCCTTTCACAAATTCAAACTGGTATTAATTACCTCAAAAGTTGCCCTATGATGGAAGACAAGCAATAGAAAAAATCTACAGGACAGTGATTTACATTAAAATAATCCTTTAAGACTGGGTATAGTGGCTCACTCAGTAATTCTAGCACTGTGGGAGGCTGAGGCAGGAGGATTGCTTGAGGCCAGGAGTTGGAAACCAGCCTGAGCAAGAGTGAGACCCCATCTCTACAAAAAAAATAGAAAAATTAGCAAGGCGTGGTGGACCATTCCTGTAGTCCCAGCTACTCAGGAGGCTAAGTTAGGAGAAACACTTGAGCCCAGGAATTTGAGGTTGCAGTGAACTATGATCACACTAGCCCAGGTGATAAAGCAAGACCTTGCCTTGAAAAAAAATTAAAAAAATAAAATAATAAAAAAATTACTTGGGCATGGTGGCACACACCTGTACACCTATAGTCCCAGCCACTCAGGAGGCTGAGGCAAGAGGATTGCTTGAGCCCAGGAGTTTGAGGTTACAGTGAGCTACAATAATGCCACTGCACTCTAATCCACAAAAGAGTGAGACGCTGCCTCAAAAAAAAAAAAAAAAAAAAAGCCTTTAACGTACTACCATTTTCTTTGCTAAATGCAATAATCAACACTAAAATATTCATGCTGGCTGGTCCCAGAATCACTCACAACCATGAGTTGGAAGAAGTCTTCAATATCATCTAGGACAATATTTCTCAAACTTTAAGGATCTTAAATGCAAATTCTTAAAATACAGATTATAATCCAGTATGTCTGGGTAGGGCCTGTGATTCTTTCAAGGTAACAAGCTACCACAGAACTGTTTAGAACCAAGGATAATTATATATTTATAATTCTCCCTAAATTAATTTCTAGGTCCATAAAACCTTAGTCACAATTCCAAAATCAAAAAGCTCTGAAAACCAAATTGTACCAAGCATTCTACAAACCCCATCTCATTTACTCCTCAAAACAACTTATGAAGTAGTTAAGAAGGTAGTAACATAGCGTTCAAAAGCTATGGGCTGAGTTAAGACTACCTGAGTTCAAATCTCTCTTTTACTATTTATTAGCTCTGTAACCACATGCCTTCATTTCCTCACCTATGTCACATGGTTACTGTGGGGAGTAAATGAAACCATGGTTCAGTGGTCAATTTTAGCTTAATCACTATAATGCCTAGTTTAACAATAAGGAAACTAAGGTTCAGAAAAGTTTTAAAGCATTGCCTAAGGTCACACACAGCTAATAAAAATGAGATTTGCTCCTAGGCAAATCCTGACTCCTTAACTAACCATATCATTTGTCAGCTGACAATTACCTGAAATTACAGGTATAGTAAGAAAAAATGTCAAAATCATAAATGAATAATTTATTTTACCTAAATATAAATCAGACTAATATACCTCCCAAGAAACTAATCAGAAAACTGCTTGTAATAAATGAATGTAATAAATCCCTGTTCTGAACATAAACTATATACTTTTTATTATTAGAAAATCAGCTTATCCATGTATTCTCTAAATAAATAAATTCAGTTTCAAAGGGTGTCAATTTGTTAGCTTGCCCAGATAACCTACACATATCAGTTTGGACTTGAGCTAAGGGACACAAAAAGACATTATAAATAACCTCTGCTTCCAAGATACTGAGAATCAAGAAATGACAACATAAAGGATCACAGACGCCTCCTGACAATAGAAAGCAAGTAGAAATAATTTACCCTTGTGATATTTTATGCCTATCAAGGCATACTGACATTTATCTCATCTGATCCTCACCACAGATATTTTATGATAGGAAAAGGCCGCATAATACAGAACTAAGAAGAGTCAGAAATTACAGGTTGCAGTTTGCACTTTCTGTACAACCTTTGCAAACTCACTAAACCTCTCTTTGATCCTATTGGCACAACAAAGGGGCTGAGTTGTGAGATCATCTCTCAAGACAAGTCTAGCTATAGCAGATTAGTTAAGAAACTCTGCCCATAATTGTACAGCTAATCTAATGCAGAGCCAGGCCTCGATTATCCTGGCTCATGTGGAGAGTGGGAGTAAGTGGAAAACAGTTGTTTCAGAATAGACTGTCTGAACTCCCATAGAAAGGACCTTGGACTCTGAGATAAATCTAACTAGAGTGCGTCAATCACTCTCAGAGTTATATTGACCTAGTATATTTTAATCATTATATGGCACAGGGCAGCAAAACAGATAGGGCTGAGAATCTTAAAGTTGATACTACTTCAATGCCGATTTGTGTTACAGAAGTTATAGATACAAACATAGATACAGATATATGCAGTTCAATCACAAAAGTAAGTAGCCGTAAGAAGAGTGGCCTTGTTACAAGTATAGGCTGTTTTTCTTCCACCTTATTCTATCCATAAAAAGCTGGAAATTCTTCTCCAGGTAATTTCAATACACTGTGCTCCTGACATGGAACCTTGTCTCATTCAACATTATGTAACACTTTCACCAAGGCCTAGTACATAGAAACTGCTCACTAAATATGAAACTAATCAATTAATGTACTAATTAAAGAAGTGAAATAAGGGAAGAAAGAAAAGAGAAGGGAGAAAAGAAAAGGGGAGACCAGCGATAGGAGAAAAGGGGAAAGGGGGAAAAAAAGGGAAGGGAAAGTGAAAAAGAAAAGGACCTTAAATTGCAGTGCTCCTTCTCAGCCTCACCTTATAGCTTCAGGCACACTACATAATCCTACCAGCACAACCCACACCAACACCCAGCCCTCCCCTCCTCAAAAAAACTATTCAAGGGTTTGCTCCTCATTCTCCCCTGGGACAAACATATAAAAATGGTGTTCTTTTAGCTGGCTTGACATACCCTAACACCAAGCTGTCTGCATCACTACTTCCTCTTGGGGGATCAGCCACTCAGGGATCATCGGTACATATGTTGTTTGGTCAACTGGCCCCAAACCCCTCTTTTCATGCTCCAATGACAGGAGAATAAAGATTCTCTTCTTGGGGAGGGGGGGGATGGAGGGCAAGGGCAACATATACAACCTAAATATCTGTACCCCCATAATACGCTGAAATAAAAAAAAAAAAAAAGATTCTCTTCTACTCAACCCTATTTAAGGTACCTAGTATATCCTTGTGAGGATGGTTAAAGACTCGAGACACGGTGCAAGTTTTCTTTTTTTTTGTCTTGTTTAATTCAGGATATTATGGGGGTACAAACATTTTGGTTACATGTAATGTGTTTGCCTCACCCAAGCACGGTACAAGTTTTCAACTCAACTGTTGAGCCAGGAGGGACAGAGGGCTTATAGAAAGGATAGAAAACTTAATCAACTACCCTTGTCTCCAAGTTGGCTAACTAGCCAGCAGGCAAATATGATGACCACCGGATACCTGTGAAGTTTGTCATTCCTCTCCCAACTGGGGACTCCCACATGAGAGGTTATACATACACATAAATGCACACACCTCTATGTATTTTCAATTCTTTGGCAATAGAACCATCTCCTTTATAGCATAGGTATATTGCTCAACTTCGAACATTTTCAAGAATCAATTATGTACATCTATATATATGTAGGTGACTATCTGAACAAACCCTTTATTTTTTTAAAAAGCAATACTTATAAAAGATCATAGACTATCACATGCTAATAGTAGGACTCCAAACATCCAATGATAAAGAAAATATGAGATAACAGGCTACTACAAATTCAGTGTTTTTTAAAACTAGATTCTATCAATTATAAAATTATCTACACACAGTTTAAAATAACAGCAGATATATTCATAATGTGTATTATTTATTCAGGATACAAATAAGGTTAGGTTGCAGATACTCTTCCTGCCATAACTCATAATTCAGTGACTCTGAATTAGGGAGAAGCAACCACAATATGAAAAAATCAAAAGACTGTATTTACTGAATGCTTTCCTTGATATAAGAAGAATAATAAGAGTATTTAAACTGCGGATGGTTGGGGATATATAGCAAAGAACAATCTTGACAGGCTTCCAACAAATATTCAAAGCCTCAAATTGCAAAACTACTTCATTACAGCTTCCTGAATTTCTGATAAAAGTTCTAGTTATATAGTCAAAGTTGAAACAAATTAATCAAAGGAGCTTTCAGAAATAATATTTTCCCAACTACACGTTTTTGTGCTTTATTAATAGCTTTCAATAAATAATAAATTTTTAAAAAGATTAAACTTTAAATCTTCATCAAAAAGAAAATATTAGATTCTTTTATGGCAGATTTTTTAATATTTGAGAAAAAATAGATTCGCTTTCTTATATATGTTTTCATTTGATAAAGGGCTATTTTACATTTGTTTAGGAATGGGACTGATATCACATAAACACACACACTGTATGTCACACAAAAAGGAGAAGCATTCCCTTAAAAATAATTGAAAGTAATAATTTTAAAGCTGCAACAGAATAAGACAATTAAATTTCAATTATGTGAGGTAACTGAGCTAACAGAATCCATCAAGATATCAGAAAATACCAATTTATTTTAAGCAAACTGTTTTCTTTGTATTAGCATATTTAGCCTGATTATTTTTCCTAAATTTAATTGCATACTAGTAAAGTATGTATAGCTATTATTCACGTAAGGGAAGGAGTTATAAATACACACATATTTATGTATTTTTTAAATGTAAAGACACACAAAAACTTATAAAAATGGTAATATATGGGGAAAGTAGGAAGTGGGATACAGGGGACAGGGATAAGAGCTACACATCTCTAAAAATATCCTGTTCTGTAGATCTGATTTTGTAGTAGTGTACATATTTTACTTACAAAAACAATTGTATACACTAACAAAGTAGAATAACCACACAGAGAAACTACTCCAAGTGATTTTACAACACATTAATTTGTGAATCCTTAGTAGGATATACCCTAAGAACAACAACAAAAAGTACCTACAAAAAAATCTTATTTTATCTTGCAGTAAAAAAATGTAGATAGTCCCACAAATATGAATCAAGACTACTTGGAGGAATGCCTGTTTCAATGTGTGGAGCAGGAAGTAAGTTTAAGATGAACCTGGAGGACCAGAAAGCTACCAAAGACTACCAAGGATATGTCAAGAGGACTCAGGAGACAACCTGAAAAGGCATCAATTGGCTAAAGATAAATCAGTAAGAATAATAACTGTAATAGATTGGAACACTTCAAATATTTGAGTTCAGGAGATCCTAAAATACTTTTTAAAAATTTCATTGATCATCTTTGAAGAGTGCTAATGTAACCACACCACAATTTTGAAAAGTGGTATAGAATTAAGCATTTATCAAGAAAATCAAGGAGTTGATGAAAATCCAGTTTCTCCTTAAAGAGATATTCCTTTGTCATTAGGATTCTTCAGAAAAATATAATAAAAAAATACAAAATGAAATATTTCATATAAGAAATGACAAAATTAGAATAGCACCATATTGCATACCTTAATGAATTAGGGGTCTAGTGGTATCTGGCTGCTACCATTGAGAAACACACAAAAAGAGAGACCAGCATCATATGCCTCACGAAAGAAAAATATGCCCCACCATCATGAAAAACTGTTGCTGGAAAAAAAATGAAACATAAATCTGATTTATGAAATGCAGAAGACTGAGAATATGTTTCACCACACCATGGAAATGAACTAAGCAAAATTCAGTTTATGGGAAATGCTAAGGGCAAAAGACCTCAGTGCAACGGCATTTGCTCTTATTGTCTTGTACAACAAATGAAGTGCGAGAGGGGAGAAAAGAGAGTGGGGGGAAGGGGTTTGGAGTAAATCTCCAGATTAAAACTGCGATGTGTAAGGTTTATTCAAACAGATTTTAACAAAAATATAGAAGGAGGAGGAGGAGGAGAAAAAGGAGGGTAAAGTGGGAAAGGAAGAAATTTGTTAATTCTAAACATATTCTAAATATCTGATTATATTAATGAGTTACTGCTTATTTTTTTAGCTGGCAAAATGGTATTATGATTCTGTTTTAACAAAAAGAATCCTTACATTTTAGAAATGCATTATGAAATATTTACAGATGAAGTCATATATCTGGAATTTGCTTCAAAATAATTACTGGAGGTAGATAGTGGAGAAAGTAAAAATGGATATAGATGAAATATAATTGTCCATGAGATGATAAACATCTAGGTTGGGCATGGGCACAGGGAGTTCGTTATACTATTCTATTTTTAATGTTTCAAATTTTTCATTAAAATTATTTTTTAAAAAACACAACAATCATAAAATTTACCTGGACAGTAAACGCATTTGCATTTCTTAAGTAACCACCATAGGAAAATAAACGGCCCATAAACATGCTATTAATGTTTGTTTATAACACAGGAAACTAATTTGCGATTAAAAGTTTCCTATGGGCCGGGCGCCGTGGCTCATGCCTGTAATCCTAGCTCTCTGGGAGGCTGAGGCGGGCAGATTGCTTGAGCTCAGGAGTTCGAAACCAGCCTGAGCAAGAGTGAGACCCCGTCTCTACTAAAAATAGAAAGAAATTAATCAGACAACTAAAAATATATAGAAAAAATAACCCGGCATGGTGGCGCATGCCTGTAGTACCAGCTACTCGGGAGGCTGAGGCAGAAGGATCGCTTGAGCCCAGGAGTTTGAGGTTGCTGTGAGCTAGGCTGACGCCACGGCACTCTAGCCTGGGCAACACAGTGAGACTCTGTCTCAAAAGAAAAAAAAAAGTTTCCTATGATTACTTAACAACGGAACAACATACACATGACTTAAGAAAAAGATTCTTTTAAATATAAAACTAAGTAATGAGTTTTAATAGTCTATTTTATGTGTGGGTATGTGTACATTTTATATAAAAACTACTGTCCTTCAAAACAATTATTTTGGGGGTTTCATATTGATTCTGTAGTAATTAGACACAGATGTGTTACACTTTATCAATATAAAAATGGATGAGGCAGTTTCTACCCCAATATGCTTAAAACTAAAAAGATAAAATACACATGTAATGTTCACAAACGTGGTGCTACAATAAAGAGATTTACAAAGTATTCAGGGAATACAGAAAAGATAATGTCTCCAGAGCTTAAACACTTTTGAAACTCCTTTTAAATTATCTTCAAAAGGTAGTTTCACAGTTAAAAAAATATCAATCTCTTTATAATTACCCAATTATTTGTACCAAAATGGTACTATCCAAAACCAATTACTAACTTTATATACTAAAATTTTGGTGATTTCCAAAAATAAAAACTCCAAGTGAACAAAGATTTACAAATGCTGGGGCTATTTAACAGTGTACCACAGAAAAAGTACTCTTCAAAATTCACTGTTTCAAATACTGAACAGAAAATAACATGTTACTGAACTTAAGCCCAATGCTCAGGGCTATTTATACTTTTATATATAAACATATTTAAAGATTTTGTTTATAAATGGCAACAAAGTAAGAATATGATCCTTACTCTACATGCATTAGTTGTGAGGGATAAATGCATTATTGAAGAGTTTCCAAAACATAATTTTTAAAACTACATACAAATAGTCTCAAGTACAAGATTTAAGGAGAATGACAGCCAGAGGGCACTACCTATGAATTATAATAAACTGATACATGGTCAGACTTACCAATGCCCAAAAAACTAATGAAAAGAAAAAAAGAAAAAGAAAGTCAAACTGCCCAAAATTCATTCAACTTTTAATAAAATATAGAAAACCCTATTTCACACAATATTAAAAGAAATTGCTTTGATTCATTTCACAACTTTCATAATCACTCATTTTAGTACAGGAAGTAACAGATCAATAACTCTGATACAGAAAACCTTAAGAGAAATTGTAGGCATACATAAAATATGTATCACATAATTAAGAAAAATTATTAGATCAGAATTTTAGTTGACATGATAAATTCACACATACTTCAGCTCCATCGAGATTCCTCTCTCAAAGAACAATCACACTTCCTTTATTCAGGAGGCCTACTGCATAACTTTCATAATCTAACCAGATATGATCAAAAGCTAGTTAGATGAAGAATCAACAAATTCTACTATTTTGTGACACATTTTTAACATATAACTTTAAATTTTAAGATCTAATTTTAACACAAATGGATTTACAAGGGAAATCTGTTCCTAAGTGTGAACATGCAAAATCAAAACTATTAAAGTTCCATTTGCAAGAATCATTACTCTTCCCTCCCAGAGAGTCAACAAATAGAACAGCCAAAGGTCAGTTCCAAATATCTCCTTGATTTTCCTACGGAATGAGTAGGAGATTTCCTGTAAAAATTCTTTACCTTGATTCAACAAAAATAAATAAATCAAGATAAAACAGTCAACCTTAACAAATGACATTCTTAGTTCATCTGGTAAATCAGGTGTTTAGAACTTGAAAGCCAGGGACTGACAGAAACATTTCTATTTATGTTGGTTAAGTTCTTGAAGCAAAACACCAAGTTATTTTTTGTGTTGTGTGTTTTATAATTTTATACTTAAATACATGGGTAAAATAATAGAAAAATATCCTCCCTAAAAACCACCAGAGTTTCAAGTCCCAGAATCATAAGGAGCTAAAGGTGGCAAAGATTCACTGCTAGCATAAATTACCACAGATGAGCCTCAGTCCATCTGACTCAAGACCCCATTATTACTCAATCTCTCAACCTTCTAAGCCCAAGGATTCAGTCCATCTCCTCTTATACTACAATTTTCTGTGGCTTCCGGTCAAGTTTTTTTCTCTTACCCTAGTATGCAATAGAATAAAATATATCTCAAATATCTCAGTAGGTCCTGTACCCACCGAGGCTCCAGAGGGACACTGGTGGACATGGATGTTTCCCGCTCCCCACTGCCCCCCAGCGATGCTAACACTAAAGCAGTTCATGAGAAGACAACCAGTTCTTCTCTACAGAAGGATTTTGCAAGCAATCTGGCAAGTTTGAAATGATTCTGATGGCAAATACCTGAAGGACTGGGCAAGAGAAGAATTCAAAGGGAAAAAAAAGTTCCACTGAAGAGGACAGATCCAGATGATGATTACTCAAGGCAATATGCAGCTCAAAGAGTTAGAAAAAACATTTGCTTTAGAAAAATCTTAACTATAGCATTTTGAAGGATTTTAAAGTCTTCATGCACTTTGTTGACTTTGGGCTTAACAATGGGCAGCCCGAAGCCAAGTCTTGCTGTTTTTGTGTGTACAGTATTTGGGCAAAATATCAGAAGATGGAGCACGATATCTCATAGAAAGCAAAGGAAAGCACATCAGAACAATGGCCTTAGCAATGAAAAACACCCTGAGTTTTGGAAAATGTTTGATGTGACAGCAGTTTTTGAAAGAAGCATAAACCACTATAACAAATGGCCAGTTAGCCCATGAAAAGATGCTCAATACAGTTAATCATCAGGGAAATGAAAACCAAAACCACAATATCACTTCACATCCATTACAATGGCTATAATTTAAAAAAGTAGTAACAAATGTTGAAAAATTGGAAGCCTTGTACATTGCTAGTAGGAATATAAAATTTGGAAAACAGACTCATTTCCTTGAAAGGTTAAACACGGAGTTGCCATATGATTTAGCAATTCTACTAGGTCTATAACCATCATTTGGCAATAAAAAGAAACAAAAACGGATACATGCTACATATGAACTTTGAAAACACTGTTAAGTAAAAGCAACCAGTCACAAAATATCACAAATTGTATGATTTCATTTATATGATCCAGAATAAGCAGAAAAATTAGTGGCTGTAGGTGTAATGAAGAGCAACTGCTAATGGATGTGGGGTTTCTTTTCAGGGTGATGAGAATATCCTATGGTTAGATTGTGGTGGTTGCACAACTATGAATATACTAAAATCCACTGAATCGAACATTTTCAATGTATGGGATATGAATTATATCTGAATAAAGCTGTTTGAAAAAACTGTAAGATGTAGGACTGGGGGTATACGGACCCCAGGAGATATCCTGGAAATTTCTTGAAAAATCCTTCTGCACTATCAGGGTTATTGAGGTATGTTCTTCAGATATGTCATGGTTTGATAGAAGACTCTCGAAAAAGATCGTTACTAGGAATGTGGATCTTTGTTGGGAAAAGAAAAGAAATAGAAGCTTAATGAACACACTGACACATTTACCAAAAAGAGGGAAGACTTTAGGCAACTTCTGGATGAAACTTTTCTGAATACCTTAACATCCATGTGGAAAGAAGTAAAAAAAAAAAAAAAAAAAAAAATCCTTAAGGAAGATTCTCAGTGCATTCGGTTCTCCTTCAGTGACAGGAAAAAAATAAAGAGAATTTGAAGAATACATGAGAGACAAATACATCACAACCAAAGCTGACTTCAGGACACTTTTGAAAGAGACCAAATTTATAACATAATTCATTTAGCGAAAGCTTATGGAAGATGCTGGGATTGGCAGTCCCTCAAACTGAAGTTTTCTGTTCATCAACAGAACACAGCTAAAAAGCTAATCTAAGATTCTGACCAGCAGCTGAAAGATGTAGACAAAACTTTGCAGAATGATAAAATGGTATCCAGTAGTAGACTGTGTGCCAGAAGAGAGGCATAAACTAATGGTGGCATATGCTGATGACCTGGATTGCCAGGATCCACCCCCGCCTCTCAGAGTCTGCAAGACTAATTCTGATTACTCTTCCATGAGGGTAGTCTACTAATTCAAAATGCTTGCATGAGCCAATTTTCAGGTTTTTATATGTATTAGTCAATCTATATTACAAAATGATCTATAACAACAGAAGCATTTCTTGAACAGAGAACACTTTGGAAATATTTTTCTTTGTGTGACATGATTGATATACTCTAATATGGGCTCTCTCTAGTAAATCTAAAATCTTGAAACTAAAAAAATCATCCTTTTATGAGTGTGAAAGTTGGCGACTTTTAGTGATATTCTTCCTGACAGTGGTGAGCATGGAGGAGTTTTAAAGAGCACATGTGGTTTGAATTTGCAAGATGCATATCACAGACTCCAAGAAAACCTAAGTTGTGGGTTGTTTTTTGTTTTTTAAAGCAGGTAAAACACTAAAAATTGAATTATCTTCCAGAGGCTAAGATTACTGTGATGGATGGACATACTTTTACCTTCATCTCTAAAGTTTATTTTGTTCACTTATATGCTTTGATTATCCCCTCTGAAGTCTTGTTTAGCTCAGTCTTATTTAGCCTAAGAGAAGATTTATTTGGCAATTTCTTCTAAGGTGTAGAACCCACAGTCATTAAGATATGGGCCAGAATAAAGCTGCTGGTGAAACATTTTATTCATCATGAAGTGACTGTTATCAGTATTCTGGATTAGACAACAAATTACCTTCCTGTGTATTCCCTGAAAACTGTACTCCTGTTTGAATGTTAAACTTTTGTTCCTAAAGTTTAACTTTCAGATGTTTGTTCAGTTTATGTATTTGAACAATCTTTTTATATTAAGGTTTAAGTACAAAAGCTTTATTTTTTTTTTTTTTTTTTTTTTGAGACAGAGTCT
>NW_012152063.1:2792714-2801166 GCF_000956105.1 Propithecus coquereli
CTGCCTCAGCCTCCCGAGTAGCTGGGACTACAGGCATGCACCACCATGCCCGGCTAATTTTTTTTATGTATTTTTAGCTGTCCAGCTAATTTCTTTCTATTCTTAGTAGGGACGGGGTCTCACTCTTGCTCAGGCTGGTCTCGAACTCCTGAGCTCAAACGATCCACCCACTTTGGCCTCCCAGAGTGTTAGGATTACAGGTGTGAGCCACCGTGCCCCGCCAGTACAAAAGCTTTATAGCATTAAAAAAAAAAATGTCTCAGGAGGTGATGCTAATTGGTCTTTGTTACGTAGGAAGAATTTAAGGATCTAAGGATTGAGAAAGGGATCAAAAATTAGCAGTGTTTTGTTTAGGCAACACAGTAACTTTTTAAAATTCTGAATAAACATTTAAAAATCCATAAAAACCAGTATTTTTGGCTTTTCTTGGAAAAGAGAAAAATCTGGAATCAGTGGAATCACACCCCTGCAAGGCAATAACTAGATAAAGCTGAGTGGCAACACCCATGAAAATGAGCCATGAATGCTTAAGTATCCCCATGGCCCCAACACTTGCTAAAAGACTCATTTGATGCTTAGTCCAAGATGTGATTTATCATAATTTTATACTGCTATTTTGATTATCAGGATGTAAATCAGATATGTGAATCAGAGTTCACATATCTGATTTAAACATTTCCTTTTGCCCAGTTACTCAGATAAAAAACAAAACAAAACAAAAAAAAACCTCAAAGAAGAATAAACTAATAGCTTCAAGAAGAATCCAGTGGAGTGAAGAACAGAAGGAAGAAAATTAGGAAACCAAGGCATCACAAGAATGGAAGAATAAGCACCACATGTACTCGCCATTAAATTGGCACTAACTGATCAACACTAAGGTGCTTACATGGTAGTAACATTCATTGGGGCTTGGGGGGGCTATGGGGGGTAAACTCACAACTAATGGATGCTGTGAGCATTGTATGGGGGAAGAGCAAGCCTCTAATCTTGGCTTCGGTGAGGCAAAGTCACAACATGTAACCAAAATGTTTGTACCCCCATAATATCCTGAAATAAAAATAAAAAATAAAAAAAATAAGAAAAAAAAATTAGGAAACCACAAATAAAGGCTGCAAAGGGGAAATTTCTGGAATCCATTAAAGTGGAAAGGGATAAAGAAAATAAAAAGGACCAAGAAAAATTAATACTACTTTGCATTATCTTTAAGCAGAAGAAAGACTGCAATTCCCTGGGTTCTGCTTTCACCTTCCTATAGTCTTACTATGTATGTAATCCCCGAGTGATCTTGTTTTCTAACCCATTTCTAATTACCCATATGTACTGTGACTTCCAAAACTGTGCCTCCAGCTCAGATATATCTCCTGAGTTTCAAAAACTTATATTCAACTACATATTGAACACTTCCGGCTGAATTTCTCATAGGGACCACAAACATAACATGTCCAGAATTAAATTCGTTACATACCCCAAATACCTCCTATATTCCCTTACTTAAAAGGAAGCATCAGTGCCTATCCAATAACGGAAAAGAGAAATGTCAGAGTTGTTTTGGATTACCTTCTTGGAACTCCTCATCCAATCAATTATCAGGGCCTGCCCATCTTATATTCTAAATATCTTTTGAGGCCCTCCCCTCCTCACTGCCAAAGCCTGACAAAAACCCTTCATTATAGCTGCATAACTACAATTCCTGCTTCTCCCTCTATTCCGCCCTCCTTACTGCCAAAAAGACCTCTGAAAAAGATTTTGAAATACCTGGCTTTTCCACGAATAGGACCTGTTCTCTTGCTTCTATTTTCTAGGATGCACTACTTTTTCTCTCTAACAAGAATCAAGCCAATTCCCTTGAAGAACCAGCTCAAATGTTTATCTTCCATGAAGCAAGCCTTCTCTCATAAGCACCTCACCCTCTTCTCAGACAATAAGTTGTTCCTCGTGTTCTCTGCCTCCATCATACTATTTACAATTCTGTCATAGTTATTTATGTATATCTGTCTCTTCTAGACTAGAAGCTTCTTTCATTCATTAAATGTTTTTCATTTCATTAAATGTTTCATCACTAAACATTTACTGAAGTCTATCATGTACCGAGGATAGCTAGGCTCTGCAATTTCAACGGTAAGTAAAGCACAGTTCCTGGCCTCAAGAAACTCACAGTCTTGTAGAAGAAATATATACATATAATTATAAAACAATATAGTAAGGAATGACAGATAAGCATCAATTATTACAAGGCACCAGAGTGGAACATATCATCTGATTCAGCTGGAAATGGGGGAGGGTGTAAACCAGAGTAAGTATCTTAGAAAAGGCAACGCCTAAGATTAGTCTCAAAGAATAATCAGGATATAGCCAGGTGAAGAGCAGGGTAACTAAAAAAGAGACAACACCATGAGTAGGCACTGAAGCAAGAAATAATGTTCCACGGGAAAGCCAGTGAAGAGTTTCTAAAAGGTAGATTTTGGGAAGCATATGGGACATTCAAGCTTAAACCATTCTATCAACTATCTGCTAGATTTCAAATAGGCAGGCTGGAGGTAGGAAAACTTGTGAAGAGGCAGTCACAGTCAACCTTTTCTAAAGGCCAGAAATAGGGCAGAGATAGGAGGGATGGAGAGGAGTCAGATTTGAAGAAATATCTAAATGAGTTAATCAGCGCATGGAGCATAAGCAGCCATCATCACAGCTTTTTAAGCTTGAGTCATAAATGGGTAAACAGCCAGTCACCCCAGATGAGAAGTAAGAGAACAGTTTTGGGGCTCAGTAAGCTTGTTGTTTTGTTCTGTGGAAGAAGGAGATGAGTTCAGTATGGGGCATGTTCAGGATAAAGGTGTACATAAGACCTCAAGTGAAGACAGCCAGCACCTGGAGAAAGAGGTACACACAAACACACACACACACATCATTTTCAAGGGAATGCCATGGACTAGAGATACAGAATTTGAAGTTACTGCCACACAGATAATAATCTTTAAAATGAGAATAAAGTAGATCTTGGAGAGAAGCAGGTCAAGGATGGAATACTGGTAAACATCAACATTTAAGGGACAGAAAAAGAAAAATGAAACTCATGAAGATGACTGAGAAGGCATACTCATAAAGGCAGAAAAAGAACCAGCAGTGGGTGGAGTCCCAGAAGCTAAAGAATACTATCGTCATAAAAAAGAAGTGACCAGCAGCATCCAAAAGCAGAACAGTTCAGCAAGATAAAAAAAATCGTAAATGTCCAGGGGATTTCACAACGAGAAGGTTACAGAAACAGCACCAACAGAGTAGTGAGCATAGGATCAGGCTGCATACATGTCAGGCTTTAGGGAAGGATCCAGTAAAGAGGAAATCAACTGAAAGTATAGGTGAGATAAGGTATGACTCATGGAGCAGCATTAGTGATAGATTCAAAGGCACAAAGAGTGTTTGATCTCTAATAATTGCAAGGAGCACAGTTCGGTTTCCAAAGCATGAAGTTCTTTAAGGGCAGAGAACATACCATTCAACTTTATATCCCCACAGCTAGCAAAATTCCCAGAACATAATAGGTACTCAAAGATTCTGTGACACGCATGAATACATGAATGAGTTCAGCTGGAATCTTCCTTTCTAACACTCATTCACAAAACAGTGGACCATAAAACACTAAAAATAAGCATTGAAATAAACAATCTTATCGAAAGGGGGGGGGGGCTAAAAGGAAACATTCCCTGAAAGCATATATCTCCACCCTCAAGAGTTATCAGAGATTCATTTACAATTAAGGCACTTAATGCACAGGTATAAGGGATATAGAGTGATGACCCATGCTGTCTATTCAGTCTTTCCATTCAAATACAAGACCTATTTACCTTAGCACCTGATCAATAAAACTGAATATGAAACCAGTAATTGTTATTAATATATACCGTAAAAGACACGTTTCATGTGCCTATCTCATCCATCCACATCCCTGAAAATCACTTTATTCCATCTACTTTACCCTTCCCCACCCCCAACCTGATCTAGACCAGGTATGTACACCTGACACAAAGGCAGCCAACTCACTGTTTGGCAGATAATGTACATCTTGTGAGACCTACCTCCATGAATGATCTGAGCTAGACTCTCAGATCATAACTTGAAAAGTTATAAATTGTTGTTCAGTGGTGGACACTGAACCTGAAAAAGGATATATGTGCATTCTGGGACTGACATAACCATTTTGAGGGGACATACAGGTCAACGAGTAAGCAAGGAAGCCAGCTGAAAGAGAAACTGGAAATGAAGCAGATAACATGCTGAAAAGCTGAGATGAGAGACTTTGTGGCTGCTGAGAGAGATGAGAGTTAAGGCCTTAGTCAGCTGTTTAGTGCCCACAGGACCAGCTGCATTCCATTTTACTTCCCTGGACTCCCCTTTCTACATGAGGCAACAGGGATATATTTCTGTTCCTTACAATCAAGAGTCCCAACTGGAAGAAAACCTAAACAAGATGAGGTAAATGCCAGGAATGTGTAAGTCTTTTTTGTTTTTGGTTTTTGAGTCACTAACCATGGCCTACACACTGTAACTAACACAGAAGTAGTCAGGAATTCCGGTTTCTATTCCTAGCTCTGCTCTAAGACATCATGTAAACTTGGGCTTAAAAATTAATTTGGGATGATAGAGTGTGTGTGTGTGTGTGTGTGTACATAACAAATTGAAAGATACACTCTTGAAGCAAACCCTCTAAAGGTCTCTTGTAAATTTTTCTAACTGCAAGAAGGATATAGACTTGGAGTACAAAGTGGTTCCTTCCTAAGACTCTTTGGCTGGGTTACATTTAATAAATTATTTGGCTATTGAGATCATTACTAAGGCTACTAGAAATCCAAAAACCAGTACTTGATGCAAATGTAGTATCTATGTAAAATTATCAAACTTCCTTTCAGGGCAAACAAGGTACTCACCTGATACTCACTGTCTCCCCCTCTTAGACACCTCAAAAATGCCTGCCTACCATACCCTAAACCGTCTTCTGAGTGACTCCTTAGGTATAGATCACCATGCTCTGAATCACACAAATGACCCCCACTATGGTAGGCCACATCTACAAGGATGGATTTCTATAGCTAGTTCAATGGCCTGGCAGAAAAGCTCTATCAAATAACACAGGTAGCCTATAATAAATTGAGACTTTGACCTAACCAATCAGATCTTTTCTTGGGATTGTTAGTTGGTAATGGCTAGGATAAAAGATGCAGTGACCTCCATAAAAAATTTTTAAAATTAGCCAGGTGTGGTGGTGCCCACCTGTAGTCCCAGCTACTCAGGAGGCTGAGGCAAGAGGATCACTTGAGCCTGGGAGTTTTAGCTTCCAGTGAGCTATGATGACACCACTGCACTTTAGCCCAGGCAACAGAGCAACACCCTCATGCATTAAAAAAAAAAAAAAAAAAAAAGATGCAGTGAGACGGTAACTGAGAGTCAACCAAAATGGCACAGCACCAGAAGAGGTATTGCCAAAAGCCTAATGTTAGGAGGGTCACAGGATAACCAGGTAGCTAGAGGTATAGTATATACACAGGATGACCTCCTGGTGGCCAGACATGTTATATCCACTCCATCAACCCGAAACCAGCAGGACAGCCATTTCTGGTCTACTGTGAAGCCTGGCTACCTAATAATAAGGCTCTTCTTTTACTGATTTCACCATGTAGCCTTATAACAAAATTCTTGTTCCCTGAAGTAATTCCAGAATCCTTCTGTGCCTTGCACCCTCAAAAAAAAAAAAGAAAAGAAAAGAAAAAAGTCCAACATAATTAATGCTTTTCGTAAAGCTAAATGTATTCTACAAAACTATTAGTAGCAGTCTACCTTCTAAGATTAAAATGAAAAAATGACCTTCAGATTCTTTCCTCAGCACTACAAGTTTACACTTCTATTTGAAGCATCTATTCAGATTCTTTTCTGTTATACAAAAAGCCTATTGTTCTCAATACTTTATGTGAACACAGTACAAAGATTCTACCAACTGCTACAGCACCTTTTGGATACCTTTCAGGAAAAAAAGTATTTCATCAAATCCCAATTGTTATATATAACTTAGAGATAAGCCACTATAAACATACACATTCTTCTCTTTATTTTTATAATATGCTTTTTTTATTTATTGAATCATACAGTACATACTAATTATGTGACCCTGAGTAATCCATTTAGCTTTTCTGGGTACCTTTTTCTGCTAAAAGAAGGGACTATGATTCCTAGACAGTCACAAATATTCCAACACTGAAGTTGTATAATTCTTTACTTAAAGCTACCTATCATTTTGCAGGTAACAAACCCTTGTCAGTCAAAGAATACGTATTCAATAAACTAGCTGGTTAAAAGGAAATATGCTAATGTAAATTCTGGAAGACCTAAGTTTCCCATTTGTCATAGGAACTTTTTTCTATTGGCAAACAGATAACTTAGTGAGGCCCATTTTATGATTAAAACCAAATAAAAAATGAAATGAAAAAAATAGGCAGACTTCAATAATGACAGAGGATCATTTAGTCCAAACTAAATCAAAATCGGCTTTATCTCAAAAACATGAAATCTGACTACTATTTAACCTACCTTAAATCATTTACTTTAAATTTTCTACAACATCCATTTATCAAGTATAACACAAGGAATTGTTTTAATAAACATGTTACAGGAGGGCCTGAAATTTAAGGAGACTAAAAAACAATTGCCAACCCCCACAAAGTGACTCCTGTAACAAAGGTAGAAGACAAAGAAATTTGACCTGCACTTAGGCCAATTAAAAGCTATGAATAACTCCTTGAAATTATCCAAGACTATTTTAGCATTGCTATTTCTCTTTTTTGATTATTTTCCTTTTATTTTGTAAAATGAATAGATTGATATTTACATACATCTCCAAAATCATTCCCATAGGTTCTAAGAACATAAATATAATAAAGGAAAAAGGAGTACAACTTCACCTCGGCTTGAATGAAAGGAATAAAAATCCAGTTCAATAAACCACTAGAAAAAAGACTGATAAAACTGGTTAAAAAATCTATTGTAATAGATGTACCAAATATAAGTTCATGCCTTAAAAAAAAAAGACTGGCTCATTTTCTTTTTCAAGTCAGCATTATCTCAGTATGATGGAGGATAGAGTAGAGAGAAGACAAAACTGAGGGTATGTAAAATGGTATAGCCACTGTGTGGTGGTCCCTCAAAAAGTTAAACATAGAATTACCCCATGACCCAGCAATTCCACTCCTAGGTGTGTACCAAAAGGATTGAAAACAGGTACTCAAAAAGATACATGTACACATATGTTCATAGCAGCACTATTTACAACAGCCAAAAGGTGGAAAGAGCTCAAATGTCCATCAATAAATGAACAGATAAACAAACTGTGGTATCTACGTACAAGTCAGTCATAAAAAGGAATTAAGTACTGATACATGCTGCAACATGGATGAACTTCAAAAACATTATGCTAAGTGAAAGAAGCCAGACACAAAGGCCACAGATTGTATGATTCCATTTATATAAAATATCCAGAATAGATAAATCTATAAAGACAGAATTCACATTGGTGGTTGCCAGGGGTTGGGGGAGAGGAAAATGGGGAGAAACTGCTTAGTGAATATGGTCTTCCTTTTAGGGTAATAAGAATGTTCTGGAACTAGATAGAGGTGGTGGCTGCAAAACATGGTTGGTGAACATATTTGATGCTAATGAATCATTCACTTCAAAATGGTTTTCAAAAAAACTGGCCAGGCACAGTGGCTCTCGCCTGTAACCCCAGAACTTTGGGAGGACAAGGCTGGAGGATCTCTTGAACCCAGGAGTTCAAGACCAGCCTGAGCAACATAGTGAGATCCCCGTCTCTACCAAAAAAAAAAAAAATACATATATATATATATATATATATATAAATTAGCTGGCTGTGGTGGTGCCCTGTCTGTAGTCCCAGCTGGAAGGCTGAGGCAGGAGGATCACTTGAGCCTGAAAGTTAAAGGTTGCATACACCACTGCACTCTAGCCCAGGCAACAGAGTGAGACCCCATCTAAACAGAAAAAAAAAACTGGTTCAGCTGTTGGAAGACACAATTTCTACACCCAGGTTCTAGGTTAGCTACTTATAGCTGACCTCTCTAGGCCTTAATTTCTTCGTCTGTAAAACAGGTTGGGAAGAGAAGATGTCCAAGGTCCCTCTCATTAACTAGTGCTCTGTATCTGTAGCACTGAATTTTTAAAGAGTTTTATCACATAGGAATTTATCTGAAAGACAAAGCATGAAGTTACTGGTTAATGTTCTCACTAACAGTTTTTCAAGAAAGTCATTAGAAAGTTTAACATAACTGCTTCCCATTGTGACTTTAAGTAAAACTGAACAAAAGTATTAAAAGATAATGCAATGGGGACGGGCGCGGTGGCTCACGCCTGTAATCCTAGCTCTCTGGGAGGCAGAGGCAGGTGGATCGCTCAAGGT
>NW_012152063.1:2801415-2807691 GCF_000956105.1 Propithecus coquereli
AAAAGAAAAGAAAAGATAATGCAATGCAGGCAATTCTGCAAGGAGTACAATTAAAGTGTTGTAAGACTATCATGGTCTAGCAATGAAACTACATCCAAGGATAGAAATTAGAGAATTTAAAATAAATAAGTAAATTAAAAGAAAAAGAAAAGACAATAGAGAATCTAGAAGAAAGGCTAAATTAACTCTTGGGCATTTTCCCACAATCAATTCTTTCAGGCTTTGAGAGTATCACATGAGATCAATGAATGTGAGTATTCTGTATTTGTGATTAGAGTTGATCCATATACACGTAAAAATAAAATAAGCCATTAATACTAAAGAACCTAACTAGTGTTTTCACAACCCTACTTATATTAAGTGACAGAATACAGCAAAGCCAAATAAGAAAAGCCAAAATTTTCCTCAGAAAGCAGCTTTGAATATATTAACACAACAAATGCTGACCTGAGTTACCAGAATTTCACAACATACACATAGTAGAAATAATTTTGGCTAGAAATTTTCAGCCAAATGATATTACTTGCCATAGCCAAAAAAAAATCTTAATAGCATTCCTACAAATAGTCTATATCTGTATCTATAAAACTGTGAAATGTACTCCCCAGACAACTGAAGCAATTGACTTGCAGACATAGTTCTTTAACAAACACCCACTGAGTTTTCTGGATACTATTCATAGCCACCTAGACATCAGATAAGTCAATGAAAGCAATTCAAAGAGGAAAGTAAAACAAGCACCATTTAGCATAACTGCTCCTCAGTTTTCATCTCGCTAAACACATCTAAAATTATGAATACAAAAGATACATATAAAAATGTATGTAACAACCCAATAAAGTATCCTTTTAATGTAGTCTAAACTCCCATAATCCATCACAGACTTCATCTACCTGGTGTCAGAGACTCAAAAAGTTACTCTGAGTTTCATAATTCAAAAACATTTGAAATAAGGTCACTGTATGCAAAATCGTCTAATTTTAAAAAGTAGAAAAGCTTTAATTGTGACATATATTTTGTTTAGTAAAAGCACATGGATTTTAATTACTAGTTAACATGATATAATTATGTGAAAGTCTTGTTTTCACTTAGCATACAATTTTCTTATTTCTACAACAAGCTGTTACCAAATTTACTATAATACTTACCTTATTCTGACCAAAAATATACTGGAATATTTTTTAAAATGTTTTGAAAGCACTCTTCATTCAAAAGCAATTTCATAGTTCTCTAGCATAACTAGAGTAGCTCTTAAAGCCTACAAGTATTATACTTTTAAAAGATTTAATTTAAAAAAAAATAAACTTGAAGCAAAATGTTGACAGTTCTTTCTAATGTTCTCATATTTCCAAGTTTAACAATGCAAAAAAACCAAGTTACATGTCAAACGAATAAGATAGATTGCAGTTAACTGATTTATTCTTGAAAAAAAAACTGAATCAGTGTAACAATTATATACAGTTTATACTTTATGCTAAGAGGTTTCTTTGTGAAACTTACTTCAATTCTCAAATTCTAATGCATAAATAAGAGAAGTTTGACTACATAATGTATAGCGCCCTTTTTCACTCTAAGTCTACACCATTTCCTTAAGTTGAAAAAAGTAAAACCTATAAATAGTTGCTCACAAATCTGGGACTGGGCAATTTAAATTGTTCCTAAAAAACATCAGTGTAAAAGTGAAGAAATAGTAAAGGCTTTGCCATTGTTAGGTACAGCAGAGTGTAATCACCCAAGCAGTACATCTGAGTGAGAGCAGCTACGCTATGTAGATCTGACCAAAACTTTTAACTCCAGAGCCTCCCCTGCAGTGTTAGAACAGACTCTAACCACTACCCTAGGGAAACTGTCAACAGCCCCAAAATGCAGGACAACAGCCCCAAACTCTGGGGCTCTCCTCAAATCTCACACAATTGATCCAGACCCCTTACCAAACAAGAACAGGACTTACTATGAAATTCAATCAATCAAGGTCTACACTGACTTCTGAGAACCATTCAGCCAATTTCCAATCATCATCCACCAGAGGAATGGTGGTTGTATTCTCCAGACTAATTCTGAAGCCACTAAGCCCTGTTATCCTTGGTCACTATTAAGAGATAAATTTATTGAGTTATCAAGCCTTTCCTGTACCCTGACCACTGTACTGTTCTTGCTTTTTTCTCCTTTATCCAACTTCCCACTCACTCCCTCCCTTCTAAAGTTTCCCTCTAGGCTCACTCGGTTTCATAGTAAAAACAAATACTCCTATATCCCCAACAACTTCACTATTTTGCTTCAAGTAAAAGCTGCTTTTCCTCCAGCCCTCTCAAATAAAGCCTGCTTATTATTCTTGCATTGTCACGTACCCCAATTTCAGGATGCAAGGTCAGGATCCCAACCCTAACTCCCAGCCAGTTTCCTGTAGGAATCTGTGTTGTTCCTGTATAATTCCTGCACATTAGAATTACCAGTGGGTGGGAAGGGATCACATTTTAAAATGCCACTACCCAGGATACACCACATACAAATTAAGTCAAAATATCTAGGATAGGAGCTATGCATCAGAATTTCCAAAACGCAGCAAAGTTGAGATAAGGACACTGGTAGTTTGTAGAGTTCCCCAGGTGATTCCAATATGCAGTCACTGGTGAGAACCACTGATCCCCAAGGCACTACTATTAATAATCATCACTGAAAATTCTAATAAGTGGCTGAAAATCATCACTGAAAACTCTAATAACTCTATGCCAAGTACTGCATTAACTTGAATTATTTCAACATACACATGGATAATCCATCTAACACTCTCCTTTTAATATCATAAGCATCTCACCTCCACCAACATTCACTGCAACTCCACTTTAAACACTACAAGACCACACCTTGGATCTAATCTCACCTTGTAGTCTCTTACTGGGAAGTGTGAAAATTAACTATCTTATTTTCTGACCACAGTCTTCCAGTTCTAAATCAATTATACAAACTGCATCTATTTTTCATTGTCATTCAGAGTTATAGACACTTGATTCTTCTACTTTTTCCTTAATTAGCCCACTTCAGTATTCATTTCCCTATCTAGAAAGGATGCCATGGTTCACCTTTTCAACAGCTCTCTTTTCAGTATCCTCATTTATAAATTTTGTTGGAATTGCCCGTTTATTTTCCTGCATATCATATTGTTGTATGCCTGATGTCAAGTATAATATAATCATATCTGGTATATACAGTAGGCTCTAAGTATGTATTAAATAAGTAAAACAAAAATACAGTAGACCTTCCGATTAATTATCTAAACAATGTTTTATAAATCAATATTTTTTCCCCATGATTTATCTTCACCAGTTTATTTTCCTTTCTGATCATTGACATCTTAACATTTAGATTCCACTTGTCCTTGATTTGTGTGTCCAGTCAATTCACTGAGCAACTACTACTTACAAAGCAAAGAGAAAGGGAGAAAATTAGAGTACAGAGTATAATAAACAAAAACTACTGGAAAACTTAAAACACTTGAGAAAACTGTCAAAGCACAAGAGGCTAAATCACATGACTACCTTTAAGAGTAATTTTTTTAAATTTAATGAAACTTCTCTCTAGTGTGTTTACACTTAAAGAAAGTTATGCAAGTAGATACCCAGACTGGTTTTAAAATGGAAAGGGTAAACAATACTCATACTTTTTACTTAATACACTTCCACTCTGGTTGTATATTGTCAAGGTTTAATTATAATATTTAAGTGGCAAATAGAACTTTTAAAACACTTCAATGAGAAGAGCTGTGACACTATGAAGGTGCAGATGATGAGGGCAAACTCATTGCTTCAAGTGACTCTTTGTAAAGAGGCAGTTGGACAATAAACAGAGGAGGAGATGATCCTCAAGAATACTATGATCTGAGCTAGGATTCCTAGCCCTAGAGTGCTGCTGAAAGAACTAGACAGCCCAGTAAGGGACTTTCAAAGCTAAGATAATGGTAAGCACCCAATAATGCAGGAGATCATGCAGCAAGGAAGAGTAAACAGATAACACAGGCAGAGAGAGCAGAGTTACAAATACTGGTCTCCGCTTTTGGAAGATTCCTCCTCTTTTAGGGATGGTGACTAACCATGAAGAACACTCAGAGCAGGACAGTGGAATAGGAACACTGAAGAATTTTAGGTTCCTATAGTCTTCCTTTCCACTACAGAGCATTGTTAACTATCTGACACTGCTACGATGTAAACCCAAGCCCCTATCACACTCCAATCCTCAGTAAAGTCTTCTATAAACATATATACTACCCACATATAACAATAAAATTGATGAAGAAAGTATTTATTCAAAATTCAATTTGGGGAAAACTATCATGGCTTAACTTCAGCCTGTCTTTTATCTATTCATCTTGCATATGTGATACCTGATACCATTACGTGAAGCTAACTTTTTAAAAAATACACACTATAGGATTTAAACAATTACCTTTTGACACCAAGAGCAATGAAAGAAAAATAAATTAGACATCAAAATTAGAAAACTTTGTGGTATAAATGATACCATCAAGAAAATGAAAAGCTGACCCACAGAATGGGAGAAATTATTTGCAAATCATATATCTGATAATAGACTTCTACTTTGAATATACAAAGAATTCTTAAAATTGATTAAGACATAGATGAATAACCAATTTAAAAATGGGCACATGATTTGAATAGCTATTTCTCCAGAGAAAATATGCAAATGGCTAATAAGTACATGCAAAGGTGCTAAACAACATTAGGCACTCAGGAGATGCAAACAAAAACCACTATGAGAGATACCACTTCTCACTCACTAGGATGCCCATAATCAAAAAGACAGACAGTAACAGGTATTCTGGAGGATGTGGAGAAAATAGAACCCTCCTAAATTGCTGGTAGGAATGTAAAATAGTGTAGCTACTTTGAAAAACAGTTCGCAGTTTATCAAAAGGTTAAACAGAGTTACCATATGACCTAGCAATTCCATTCCTAGGTATATATCCAAAAGAAAACACATTTCCACACAAAAATGTACACAAATGTTCATCGCAGCATTATTCATAATAGCCAAAAAGTGGAAATAACCCAAATATCCATCAACTGATGAAAAGATAAGCAAAATATGGTAAATCTATACAATGGAATTCGGCAATAAAAAGAAATCTGAAGTACTATTACATGGAACAACATGGATGAACCTTGAAAACATGCTAAGTGAAGAGAAGCCAGTCACAATGAACCACCTATGATAAGATTCCATTCATATAAAATGTTCAGAATAGGCAAATCCATAGAGACAGATTCGTGATAACCTGCTATGCAGAGGAGGAAGAATTGGGGAGTGATGCTGAAGAGTGAGGGCTTTTTGGTATGGGGTAATGTGTTCTACAACTTACTGTAGTGATGGATGCTCAACTCTATAAATATACCAAAAGCCATTCAATTACACACTTTAATTGGGTGAATGGTATGGTACGTGAATTGTGTATTAATAAAGCCAGCATTCAAATTACTACTTACTACGTAAACAACATAGAGAAAGAAGTAAAATACATAAACAGAATAGGCTAAAGGACAGACATACAGATCAAGGGAACAAAACGGATTCAAGATAAAATGATTCTAAAAATAAATATTTCTTAAAAAATAAGGTACTACCTGTAGTGCAGTGGTTCTCAGTCAGAGGCAATTTTGCCCCCCCACAAGACATTTGGCAATGTATGGAGAGATTCTGGGTAATCACAACTTGGGAAGGGCGGTGCTATCATAAAGGCCAGGGATACTGCTAACCATCCTACAATACACAGGACAATCCCTCACAACAATGAAGAGGAAGAAGAGGAAGAGGAAAATGAGGAGGAAAATGAGTAAAAAGAAGAGGAGGAAAAGGAAAGGAAGAGAAGGAATACAAACAGGGAGATTATTCTATTTGGATTAAAGAGACATAACAATCACATTCCTGGATTAGGCTCTGGTTCAAACTAAGATAATTTGAATATACTGAGTATCAGATGATAATAAGGAATCACTGGCCATTTTATTAGGTTTGACGGTAATACTGTGGCTATATTTTTTTTAAGAAAATCCTTATTCGTGGGAGATACATAAGAGAAATATTTTGAGGAGAAACGACATAATATCTGCAATGAAATCTTAAAATAGTTAAGCTATAAATAACAACACATAGAGAGAAAGCAAATATGACTCAATTTTAACAAATCCAAGTTATTGTATATGTGTGCTAGTGATAATATTTTTCAGAGTTTCTGTATTTTTGAACATTTGCACTATAAAAAAT
>NW_012152063.1:2808676-2810149 GCF_000956105.1 Propithecus coquereli
TTTATTTTATTTCTTTTTTTCTTTTCTTCATCGCAAATGCTTTCATAAAGGAGGAAAAGATAGGAAATGTTAATTGTGGTTATTCTGGATGATGAAGTTGCGAGTGATTAATATTTTTTCTTTACATTTAACTTTATATTTCAAACTTTTATAAGCATGATTTTTAAAATGACACCTCAAAAAAGCCATCTTCATCTGAAAAAGAAAAATAATTAGCTGTGAATGCCTACACAAAGACATGATACCCCTGTATAACCTACTCAAGGCTAAGACAAACAACCGAAACAAGCTTTTGAATAAGATCTCTAACAAGTTATGACACTCCCTTAACAGGGTTAATATATGTGGATAAAGGGGAAAAAAGCTGGATTTCTACTAACATTATATGAGAGTGTAAAAGTTTAAAAATTATGCTGCTAGTAATTTTAATATCTTAGCAATATTAAACATATTAAAATTGTTTCCTATAAAACATCTAACAACAAAAATGATTTTTAAAATTGTATTTAAATCAATTATTTTAAAAACACTCTCTGAATAATGGAAAGGGTATTGATTGACTATGTTTCTTGAAATAACTATGGAAATGTTTTAACACAGAAAGGAGCATGATTCCACTATATGTTTCAAGGCAAGGGAAAAAACATCAAAAAGAAAATTAAAATCTTCTTGAATGTCCAGGTTTCTCAATAATTTTCCTATTCCATAAATACCCTGGTTCTCTTTAGATTCCCTGTCCCTATGACACTAAACTAAAATGTATGATTTAGACATAATACAGCATTGCACTTGGCATTTCTAACCCAACAATCTGTCTATACTGCCTACCCAACTTTATCTGGGCCACATTACAGTACTTAAAGACCCTCAAACATCCAGACCATTCTCTATCATTATCTCATACTGAAAAATAAGCTCAGTTACATGGAAAGTCACCTTAAGTTCCTTTAACAAACTGAATTAGAAAGAATAAATTTAGTTTATACATCAGAAAATTTCCAACCACAAAAGTATTCCTCTACTAAAGTACACAAAAATTATCACAGCAATTCACTGGTGCAAAAGCAAGATAAAACAGGCAGTAGTCATAAATAGCCTCCCCCACCTCCCCTGTTTATCCCTCACACATGCAGGACTACAATACAAGAATAAAAGTCCCAATATGTACAACATTAAACTTCTGCTTTTCCCCATAATATAATCCAAGGAGAAATAAAAATAACACAAACCCATCACAGTAGAAAAAGCTAGATCCTCAATGCACAGCATAACACTGAACTGTCACCAACCTTCTAATCCTTTGCTTCTTTCTTATGAAAAGGAGCACCCTCTAAAACAATAAGAGCCATCATTTATTGTTTACTAAACCAGGCACAGTGGTGGGCATCCATAGTCCCAGCTACCAGGGCTGAGGTGGGAGGATTGCGTGAGCCTAGGAGTTCAAGGCCAGCCTAGGCAAAATAGTGAGACCTC
>NW_012152063.1:2810965-2953583 GCF_000956105.1 Propithecus coquereli
TGTCCAGATAATTTCTTTCTATTTTTAGTAGAGATGGGGTCTCGCTCTTGTTCAGGCTGGTCTTGAACTCCTGACCTTGAGCGATCCACCCGCCTCAGCCTCCCAGAGTGCTAGGATCACAGGCGTGAGCCACCGCGCCCAGCCGTATTTCACCTTTTAAATTAACAATGAAAAATATTTTTAAACCCATAACTCAATTATAACATAAAAAATAAAAGTTAAATTTTCTACTGTTATCTTTTTAATTTATTTGAGAGGAAAAGGAAAGGGTGAAGGTTGGCGGGGGAACCCTGAGAGAGCACACTGCAGACCTACAATCACAGAAGAGAATAATAAAGACAGAAGGTGGGGTGGAGCACGGAAATCAACACATACACAAAGCAACAGAAAGAAAAAATAAGTATAAAAAGGAAAATAGAGACAGATATAGATTCACCCACAAAGGACCTTGATGGCATAATCTCCAAGCAAACTGTTACTGTAACAGGAACATCCCACTCCTTGAGTGTAACAGTTTATTGTATTATTACATGAACCCAGATAAGCAGTTGTATAAAGGGATGAAATTATTTATATGCTTAATATCCATAATTTAGCTTTATGTGAGTTTAAATTTTATTTGTAACAACTTAGCCTTAGTCCTTTTCTTAACCTACTGTACAGTACTATAAATACCAATCAAGCCAACTACATAATTTTTTTTAAAAAAAGATTTTAGCATTCCTTACCTTTCTCCTCCCTATAAAAGAATGCAATAGAAGTTATATAAATTTAGAGCCACTTTACATAAAACTTTGCCAAACTGACAAGAATCATAGTACTTCCCATGTCAGAAAACTGTACAATAATAGCATTTTTAAAGCATAACATGGAAGTGTACTACAATTTTTCCCTTTCATTTCATCTACAGTAAAAGCTTTAGTGACCAGCAGAAACACTGGTTAGCCAAAAATTCTGGTTATGACCAATTCATATTGTAAAGGTGTTATCCCTCTGGATTTCCTCCTGAAATTCAGTCTAAACCTCGCTCTTAGTATTCACTTTGGAAATGCAATACAAAATTAGAAAGTTAGTAAAAACTGAAGATAGAAAGTAAGGAAAGAATTAGATCATCCTAGGTCAAAGAGGATTACTTTGACATGTTAAAAACTTCTTCAATGAAAAAAAGAACGTGAAAACAACTTCGAACATTAAATTCTAAGTTTTGAAAATAAATTACTTGCTATTTATAACAGACAAAATAATAATAAAGCCTATTATTGATTGTTACCGTGAGAAACACTGCACAGTACTCAACCTGTGTTACTTCACTAAATATTCGTAATAAACCTATGGGATCAATATCATTAATTTATAAGTCATACAGATGAAAAAACTGAGGCTCATAAAGGTTATCAACCTTTCCAAGGTCAAGATGCTCTGAAGTGACAAAACTTAGATTCAAATTCAAATAATCTGACACCAGCCATCACTCTTAACCAAAAGCGTACACCCTTCTTCAGAAATCAGGAATATTTGATTTGTGATAAAATATATAAAAAAGATGATTAACACTCTGAGTCCCAGTACAAAGATAATCTCACTAACTTTCCTAGTCATATAAATTTTGCATTACTGCCTATTTTTTTTGATTAAATATTCTGAGACACCAGACATTAGCTTCTAGAGCTCTGCGGTTCATAAAATACATTGTTTTTATAAATCATAAAATACTCTCAAGCCTATTTGGTTTTTCTAAAACCTTTATATAACCAACACGCATTATTTGTAAAGTACATTATTTCAGTTTCTTTTTCTGTATCTTAGTTGTGTTCTACCCTTCAACCTCCCTCTATCCCATTTCCTTTTACTCTCCTGACTTCTCCCAGGATTAGTCTATTGCAACATTTTAAGGGTTGAGCACTTAGGTACAGCCCAAGAAAAAGATCAGATGCTAGTAATTAACTCCAGATGTAAAAATAGCTGATTATATTAGTAGCTAGTTGCAGTCTGATTAGATACCAATAGTGTTTGTCAGCTGAGAAAAGTTTTGCTGGGGGGGGGGTGGCTATCTCAAACTCAGGTAGAGAAATCAAGAACAAATGGCAAAGTACAATATCATTGCTTGGAGAAATACACTAGAAAATACATAATATCATATATTAAAGTCAGACCATTATTTCCTAGAATTTATGTAGTAAAAGAAATGTGGTGAAATTTTATTTCACATTTAACTCTCCTACTAAAATTGTACAACTTCAATCAGTTTTATAATTTCCAAGCTTCAAATGATGGTGAATTCAAAGGCCATTCTCCACACATGCATATTGTCACACAACTCTAGCCTGAAAATAAAAGAAATCACAATACAAAGAATCACAAAACTCACTCCTATGCCAAACCAGTCAGGCTAAGAATAGCCCGGGAGTTTCCGGAGCAAAACCAATTCAAGTTTAAATGGAGTAACATCCAAGGCCTCCTCAACAATGCAGAGCAAAGGTCAAAAGCAACGTAGGATTCACCTTAGGTTTTCCACAGATGCGGCAGAATAAAAAGGTCCCTCAGTAAATTGGAGAAAACAGTGCAATAAGTCAACAATGGTGATTATTCCTGTTGTCATGTATGATCCTTTCATACTAACTTCAAAAGTATATTATATACATATAGATGATTATACTAGTTTAATTTTAACTAGTTTAATTTTCACTAAGCTGAAGTAGAATTATTTTATTGAACTTTTCTAGTACGTATTATTTCTGAATATACCATGGAATTATAGATGGGTGAAAGGCAGCTGCCCTCCTTAAAAATGTACCCCTCAATTTCCAACTTTGAAATCCATGACAAATTTCCAGTCATACTTACAAAGTTTCGAGGCAGCATTAAAGGTCATACAAACTGAAACGCCCAACAAAGTGCCATGAAAATTAGCATTATTGTACTATTATAAGCAAAGTTTTCTTCAAGTGTATCTAATTCAGGAATTAAATTCTAAGTAGTATTCATGAAATCATAATAGACATCAAGTAGTAAGAAATGCAAAATATTAAAATCCAAATCTTTCTTGCATTTTTAATCGGTTACACCAAAATAATAACCTAATCAGATTTTTCCCTGTAGGAAAAATTAAAACAGAATTACATTCCTAACTAAAAGCCTCCTGTTCAAATTTTTTATCCAATTGATCCTAAATACAATTTTCAACCACACTGTATTTATATATAAAATGTGTAGTGGACATAGATAGTAACCAATCCTTTAAAGGTAATTAATGTGATGGTTTAAATTTATCAAAGACAATTTTGTCTAAGTAATTTTTCACTTTTATCTTAATTTTTCCTGAGGGAATATTCAACATTCATTCATTCAACAGATAATTAGTGAGGCCTACTATGTGTCCAACTCTGTTCTAGCCTCTGGGAATACAACTGTGAGCCCCATCCTCAGGAGTTTACTGGTAAAATACACGTAATAAGCAAATAAATAAATATACAATATGTAGAGGTGGAGACCAAGGGACCAAGTATAACTTTTACCAGGGTTACAGAATTCAGCAGGGTCTTTTGGTAAAGACTGACAGAGCTCTGAAACGAGACTTAAAGAGTCTTCTCTGTTATTTTTTTTCACTTCTCACTGTGAATTATCTTAGAGCAAATATAGGCAGTAGAGATGGAATGACTCTCTTCAAGTGCAAGGAAAGCTCATTTCAGAGCTGCCAACTCATCCAAACTAGTGGCTTCACCTGGAGTTATAAAGCTAATCCAAGTCAAACTTACCTTTTAATTATATTCTCTAACCAGTTCACCCCTTAGTCATATTTTTGTTTTATTCTGACAAAAGATGGCCAAAGTGGCACAGAGCTAAATTTAGCCCTAATAGTGATTGCTGAGGGCAGGTTTCCCCACTGACTCACCGCTTCAGCACCAGAACTTATTAGCACGTGCCTAGCACAAAGTATTCATGTTTGGTGAACCAATTAATCCACAAAAATCAATCTCCATTACAAGTTATAATCAAAGCCTTATAAATACTATCCTTAACAACAGCTTTTCCTTTTAAGAATTTACCAGGGTTGATTAAAAAATAATAAAAGATTTCCTTTCCCACAAATGTTTCAGCATATGTACTCACAAATGATTGCTAACCCTTAAATAAGTCACCTTTTTCAAAACATTTTTTGGAACTTCCCTTTAAGAAATTCTTTGGAATCAGTTTACCAACCACACAAGAAACTATCCTGATTTACTAATTTGTAAGACATGCCCTCAGTCTATTTTTTTTCCTTCACTTTTTTTAGTGTATTCTCTGCCTTCCCTGTAACTGCACCAATGGTGGGGACATCCTGGGGAACAACCCACCCACCCACCAAGATAGTAAGCCAAAAAGCTAGATTTTTTGCTTTATGATTTGAATTTATTAATACAAAGTATATAAATTAGAAACCTGATGTATTAACTACTAATATTTGTATAATGACTGACAATTTATAAAGTTATACCCTCCATCACCTTATATGATCTTCATAACAATGTGAGAGCAACTAGAAAGGTGCTATTATGGCAACTTTACACAGAAGGAAATGAAACCTTAGAAAGTTCAAACTACTTCCCCCAACATCCCATCATAAACAAGTGGTGAAGCTGGGACTCATCTCTTATAATGCTTAACATGTAGGTTCATTTGCATGCTGCCTCACTACTATTAAAAGGTATAATTTGTTGATAGACACAGGTATTCATCATCATGACTCCAGCCAATTGATTCATTTAACTTCAACCGCCTTTTAAAATGTTAAACAGGCCAGGAGCGGTGGTTCAGGCCTATAATCCTAGCACTCTGGGAGGCCAAGGTGGGAGGATTGCTTGAGCTCAAGAGTTCAAGACCAGCCTGAACAAGAGCGAGAGTCCCTGTCTCCACTAAAAATAGAAAAATTATCCAGGCGTGGTGGCAAGTGCCTGTAGTCCTAGCTACTCAGGAGGCTGAGGCAGGAGAATTGTTTAAGACCTGGAGTTTGAGGTTGCAGTGAGCTATGAGGATGCCACGGTACTCTAGCCCGGGGCAACAGAGCAAGACTCCGTCTCAAAAAATAAAAAAAAAAAATAAAAAATAAAAAAAATGTTAAAACAGTGTAAGAGCTGTCTCCTTGTTTTAATTCAAAGTTCCCTCTCCTTACAAATATTTAAGGTATTATATTATCAAAATTAAACCTGACTCTGAAATAGAAAGTCAATTCTAGATTACAACTAAGGAGACACTTGATAGTCTGTGAAACCACAGAATTTCAAAACAATTTAAAAAGCCATAATTTGAGAACCTTGCTCAGGGAAAGCTGTAAAATCCCTGTAATAATTTTAGATGTCAACCTGACTGGATTAAGGAATACTTAGAAACGTGGTAAAGCACTATTTTGAGTGTGTCTGTGAGGGTGCTTCCAGAGGAGACTGGCATGACAGTCTGTGTGGACTAGGTGGGGAAGATCTGCCTTCCAAGTGGGCAGAGCCCAGAGAGAACAAAAATGAAAAAAGGCAAATGTGTCAATCAATCTACTGGACCTAGGATATACTCTTCCTCTCTAGTACCTGGACAGTAACTGCAGGTTCCCCAGCCTTTGGACTCTAGGACTTACAACAGCAGCCTCTGGATTCTCAGGCCTTTGCCTTCAGACTGAGAGCTACACCATCAGCCTCCCTGTTTCTGAGGCCTTCAGAATCGGACTGAGCCAGGCTACCAGCATTCCAGGGTCTCCAGCCTACTGATGGCCTGTCATAGGACTTCTCACCCTCCATAATCACCAATTCCCCTAATAAATCCCTTCTCATATATCTATTTCTCTCTATATATCGCTATCAGTTCTGTCTCTCTGGAGAATCCTGACTAATACAGTCACTTAGCTTTGCCATCAAATGGCTAGTCAGTGCCCAGCATTGGAACTCTTCCTCAGGACAGAACCTATTTATTACATAGTTAGACTAGAAATTATATAAATCCTAAGTAAGCATACGTACATCTAACGATACGATTAAATTAAGACATACAGCACCCTTTATGATCTGCAAAACTCTATATGTATGCTGGTAGTTATTACATTAAGATATGAAAAACCACACATTTTGCAATGGCCCTATAATGAACATAAAAATACCATAAATCTTTAAACCTACAAACATTTCTACTGATTTCCTATTCCACTCCCAAATTTAACTCATATTTCCCCAAATAAAATTGGTAGGACTGTAAATTAGTACAACCTCTATGGAAAATAGTATGGAGATTCCTCAAAGAAATAAATGTAGAACTACCATTCAATCCAGCAATCCCACTACTGGGTATCTATCCAAAAGAAAAGAAATCACTTTATAAAAAAGACACCTGCACTCGAATGTTTATCACAGCACAATTCACAATTGCAACAAATGGAACCAACATAAGTGTCCAACAATTCATAAGTGGATAAAGTAAATGTGGTGTGTGTGGGAGTGTGTGTCTCTGTATATATACCACCCCCCCCCATGGACTACTAGCCATAAAAAGGAATGAAACAGTATCATTTGCAGCAACTTGGATGGAACTGGAAACCATTATCCTAAGTAAAGTATCTCAGGAATGGAAAACCAAACACCATATGTTCTCATAAAAAAATGGGAGCTAAACGATGGGTACACATAGGCACAAAGAGATGTAAAGGTCATTGAAAACCAAGAAGAGGGAAGAGTGGGTGGGGAGGTATGGGATAAAAACTTACCTGTTGGGTACCATGAACGCTATTTTGGCGATGGCACACCAAGAGCCCGGACTTAAGCATTATCCAAGGTATCCATGGAACAAAAACATACGTACCCCCTTAATATTTTGAAACTTAAAAAAAATAACTATAAATCTGCAGCAATGGTGCAACACTCTTAATCATAAACAATAAAATATGCACAGTAGACTCACGAAGAAACTATCCTTTATCAATTTCTATGGAAAACTGGTCAACAAACTTTAGAACAATCCATCTGAATGCTTTAGAGTCTTACATACTGTTATCTCCCCACTTAGGATTCCCAAGGATACTTATGGAAATCTAAAAACTATCTTCTAATATTTCAAAATGCCTAATGTTAGATATATATTTATCCAAGTTATAAGGCTTAACTAAAATATCACCTATATATGCTTTTGTTTGTAATTTTATCAGCTGTGCATATACAGTAATACTAGCTAGCTGGCTGCTGATCAGAAGTGTTGAACAACAGGTGTATGTGTGTGGAATTAATAAAACGTAGTGAAAATAATTACTTAAAGAATATAATTCATTTATAACTCTCTGAAAACTTGGAATCAACGAATAAAAATAATACAAATTCTTGAAAATATACACAATTATTATTTGTCTACTAAAAATAAAGAGAGACACCCCACAGAATGGTAGAAAATATTTACAAACCATGCATCTGATAAGAAGTTAACATCCAAAATATATACAGAACTCACACAATTCAATTACAAGAAAACAAATAAACTGTTTAAAAAAATGGGCAAAGGACCTGAACGTACATTTCTCAAAAGAAGACACACATGTAGCCAACAGGTATGTGAAAAACTGCTCAGACTCACTAACCATTATGAAAATGCCAATTACAACCACAATGAAATATCACCTCATACCTGTTAGAATGGCTATACTCAAAAAGATGAAAGATAAGTGTTGGCATGGATGCAGAGAAAAGGGAATTCTTATAAACTGTTGTTGGAAATGTAAATTAGTCATTATTAAAAATGGTATGTAGGTTCCCCAAAAAATAGAACTATCACACAATTCCACTTCTGGACATATATCCAAAGAATGAAACTCAATATGTCAAAAGGATATCTACATTTCCATATTCACTGCAGCATTATTCACAAATCTAAGACACAGAATCAATAAATTGTCCATCAATGGTTGAACAGATCAAGAGAAGATGGTGTATATATCCACAATGGAATACTAATCAGGCTTTTAAAAGAAGGAAATTCTTTTATTTATTTAATTCTGTCATTTGCTACAGCATGAATGAACATGGAGGACATCATGCTAAGAGAAATAAGCCAGGCACAGAAGGACAAATACTACATGATCTGACTTATATGTAGAATCTAAAAAAGTTGAACTCATAGAAGTAGAGAGTAGAATGGTTACCAGAGGCTGGGGGGTCAGGGTGGTGGGAGAAATGGGGAATTATTAGTCAAACAGTACAAAGTTTCAGATAGACAGGAGAAAGAAATTTTGAGCTCAATTAAACTAGAGGGTGACTGCTATCAATAATGTATATTTTAAAATAACTAAGATAGTAAATTCCAATGTCTCACCACAAAAAAATGATTAAGTGATGTATACATTTTCATCATTCCACACTGTATACATATTTCAAAACATCACACTGTACCCCATAAATGTACACAAATGACTGTCAGTTAAAAATATTAATAAAAAAAGAAAAAACAAAAATTCTTGAAAAATGGTTAGCAATATTCACATTGGCTTGTCCGAAGACACTAAACAATGCTGTGTGTAGAGTGGCAAGCCAGATTCATTCTAAATAGTGACGTCCTTCCACTGTCCCCTTATAAAATCCCTTTCCTATCTCTTAACACCCTCTAAATGTCAATGGACCTGTGGCGTTCTTGTTCTGGTTAGTAGCCTTTACAATGTCATTAATTAATAAAGAAATACCTTATATATTTTAAGAATTATTCATCCCAAGAGTATTTCTATTACAAATATATTAATCAACAAAAGCAAGTCATAGTATTTTACTTAGCACTTATAGGCAAGAAAACTATGTATGTGTGTTCAAAATGAGCCCTAGACGTTCAGAGACCCTTCCTTAAAGCACAACTCATCACTATATCTCCGGATTTTCCTAAGTGAAATACGATTAATAAATTCTATTAATCTCTATGGTTAAACAACTTTGCAATATGCTGCAAATTCTATCACCTTCTTTGAAAGTAAATCACCTATCAAAAGCTACAGGAAGTCCTACAGAGAAGAAACCTATTTAAATTTCTTTAGGCAAACATCCTCCAAATTTATCTGAACCACAAAATCTTTTACTTCCTTAACAACTACTAACTTGGAACCTCTAAAAGTACTGCAGTTTAAGCCTTTTCCCATCTGTATCTTATCTGCTAACCTCAAAATCAAGAATTAGTGTTAACATCTAAAAACAATAAATTTGGATAAAAGTAACAACACAAAAATGAACTATTTTTATTTCACATTCACTTAATGTCACATTTACAAACAACCCACACAACTAACAACTTTAAATAATTGCAATTTTTATTCACTATTTTTACAAACACAGGACAAGTGACAACAGGCTGATAATCGGTTTTTATGCAAAAATAACCTCCAGAGAATGCCACAGGACTGGAAAGAATTCAGCACATTTTCCTGCATCTGTACATTTAGTTACCTGTAATAATAAATTCTCAGAATCATAATCCTAATAGCTTTTGAAATATCGTTTAAAAGTGTGTTTAATGAAAACTCACTGATAGATATTTCATTATATTCTAATGCTGTGAAAATTCAGATTAATTAGAACAAACTCTCAAGTAAACAAACATCTCATTCCCTAATTTTGATATATGAAGTTTACTGTCAGAAAAAAAGAAAAGAAAAGATAAGATGGAGGGTGAGTAGGTGGGTACTAAACAAATAATTTTCACATATACCATGACAATTTTTTTGCCAAATGCAGTAACCTTAGGAGGAGGAAGTCCTAAAAGGAACAAGACAGTAGAAGAAAAAAAAACTAACTGGACGTTAAAAATAATATATATCATCCCTGTAGGGAAAATGCAAAAAGCACAAACACACAAATTATAACTAGCAAGTCTTTTAAATAATTCCATCGTATTTAGGATAAAAATAAAACAAACTGAGGTGAAAAAGGTTAAACTGAGAACCATATAACTGGGGCCGTATTTTCAATTCAAACTAATCTATCACATTTCACAGGTTTCAAAATTCAATGTACACATTAATGTGCTCAATTGAGTGATTTTCCCCTTTAGCTTAACTTAAAATACCCCTTAATTGATTACTTTCATGGTTTCTCGTTTCTGAAAAGGTTTCAATTAAAGATATATTTGACAAAATGCAAAACTGAAAAGTTTCATATGAACATTTATCATTACTGTTATCATTATGTATCTACGTACTTAGTATCCCCGCCTTGGTTAAAAAAAAAAAAAACCTAAAAATAGTACATTGATGATATCAGCTACAAAGAAAATTAATGATGTATTCCACACTGAGTCACAAAAACAGCACACAATTTGGAATAAGAGGACCTAGGTGTGATTCCTGGCTCCCCCACCTGTTATATGATTTTAAGCAAGCTATTTTAACTGTCTCAATCCATTTTCTCATTGGCTAATGGAGATAATATTACCCTCCTCAATGTTGAGATGTAAAGAAACCAAGCACATGGTATGATTCACCACCTTCTGGGCACAGTAAATGCTTGCTGAGTATAACTAATATAAAGACAGCAGAATTTTTATAGCATAGCTCATCATACATTTTGAGAGCTAACATGAATTAAATCACATCCCCTAAAACCTGCTGACTTAAGTTAGCACTAACAGATGCAGTAAAAAGTCCCACACTACTTTCTTAGTAATCAACATTAAGTGAAATTTTATATCTAAAATATTTCAAAATAGGATTATTTTACAAGGCTTAAAAGCCTTGTTTTAAAAACAAAAAGGGAAAAAAACTAAGGTAAAGCAAAAAGTCTTTCTGAAGTAAAGATAATTTTCAGTTTAACTACAATAATATTCAGACAAGGAAGTAGCTTGTTTTAAAATCTATCAAGAGAGCTGAAAACTACTCATTGAGAGGCAACTGAGCAAAATGGTCAAAAGTTCTGTACTGAGAGTTAGGAAATGAGATTCCAGTTTCAACTTGTCACTAATAATTGACCTAGGACCAGTCTCTGGACTTCTGTTTCCTAATCTATAAAACAACTACTAAAAACCATAGATAAGATCCAAGAACAATCTAATCTGGGCCTTTCTTTGGAGTGGCAATCCAGAGCAGTGGTTAATAGAATGGGTTAGGTAGCAACTGCTAAGGTTGGAATCCTGGCTCTATGACTTACAAGCTGTAGAGTGTACGCACACAAAGCACTAAAGTACAGCCTACTTTATACTATCATTGACTGTTTAAAATATTTCACTGAAACATGAAAATACATTTAAATACAGAAGCTAAAAATAAAAAATAAAATACAGAAACTTAGAAAGTTCTTTCCAAATCAAGACACTATCATTTTACTAGCAGACACCAAAGAGTTCATGTGAAAATATTAAAACATGCTAACCTAAGCCAAGCTTAATCAAAAGATCATCTCAGAAAATATGATACATTACCACTGAAAACCTACAAAGCTAATTGTCCCTATCAAAATATCACACTTAAGGTAAAAACAGAACTTCTAATACTTATCTTTTTTTTTTAATCTAATACTGGTAATGACAACAGAAATTTATGGTGTAACCATAGAATTCTCCAAGAATTAAATTAACTCCAGGAGTGATGAATCTGCAGAATTTAGAAATATAAAGTGAGTTTCAAACTACTAGAAATATTTCAGAAGTTAAAATCAACCAATAAGTATTTACCAGACACATCATATGCCAGGCTCTGTGCTTAGGTTAAGTACAAACAGCAAAATATTAAGTTCCTCAGAGTAAATCAAGTTCCAAGGACTTAGAAAGGCAAGTACGCCCTTCATCACCACTTTTCACACAATAAAAGCCACTCATCTACAAATGTTTTTATTTTATTTTTGACCTATGTAGGAATACTTCCCATTGCCCATTAAAACTGTTCCTATCTTCAGTTCAGCCCATAAAGATGCTTAAAACCAGCCCTGACATCAGGATCCTCACAGTACTTAAAGTGAACGGCTTCTAAAAAGATATTAGATCCACAAGCTTCAGTATTTTATGTTCAGTGACGTATACACCTGCATATGCCACTGCACATAACTGTGTCAACTTGGGTCAAGTACCTAGTTGCATCAATTCAGTTCTTCCCCTTAAACTATTGCTAGTAAAGGCAAACTCTACTTCTTCAAAAGTCTGCTTTTTGCAATGGACATTAGGCACTAGAAAAGGGAAATTGATTGGCTAGTTATAGTTGCCCTACTTCCATTTCTGGCCCAAAAAAAAGAAACTGTTCCACAGAGAGTAGCAAGGGGGCCATACACAAACCAAGAAGGTAAATACTAAACTGAACTTTGTGATGGCCACGATTTAAGCGAAAGGTGAAGGGGTGTGGGGGAGGGGGATGATATAACTGAGCCATCCAAGTGTAGCTAGAGGGAAAAAGGTCCACTTCACGAAAGCAGTCAAAGTAGGGGGTGGGAAACAAACCAGTATGGCCGAGCGATAAACCTTAGGATGCTGACCAAACTCAGAGGTGGAGGGCCCTGGAGCCCAGGATCCGGGAAGGGTGATCTTGGGCAACCCGTAGGGGAACAGGAACCAGCAGCAACGAAGCGAGGCCAACGCTGCCACAGAGCAGCGTGTTAGGGGACACCACGAAGGGAGCGATGACTTAGGAGGCAGCGATAGCAGGAGGGAGACCAGTGCCAGGGGCGACTGGCAAGTGGCAACTGCGAAAGGCGAGGCACCGGCAGCGGGAGGTGGTGGGACTCTGTTGAGTCAGCACAGCTCCTACACTGGGGGCACTTGTAGAATCCCCGTTGCTCCTCGGGCCCTGGGGCCCGGGGTGTAGGGCTGGGCCCGCCGGCTGGAAAGATGATGTTCTCTGACGGGCTGGCGTCGGCCCCTTCCCCACTTCACAGGTAAACACTGGCCGCCGTCGCCGCTTACCTCTGTTAACATTATTACACCTCGGGGAAGTGAGGTCCTCCCTAGCCTCGCCGCATGGCAACAGCCGTAGCAGCAGCGAAAACTGCCCGAGTCGCCGCCAACGGCGGCAACTGCTCCTTCAGTCCTCTCCCGGGCGGCGGCTTTACTCGGCTTTGCTGGCTTCCCCCCGGCCCGGCTGCTAGCGACGGACGCGCCGCCATCTTGGAAGAGCGACGTCCGCATCTCCCCGCGACGTGCGCTCCCATTGGCGGGCGCAGGAGCTGCCGGCGTCTCGTGACCGTCTCCATAGCGCCGGCGCGCGGAGAAGCGGGGGCGGTCGCTCCGAGGCCCACTCGGCGGCGGCTGCGAGGCCTCTGGGGCTGGGCTGTGGGGCCAACTTGGGACTGTAGGGAGTGAAGAGAGGCTCCCGCTCTGGAATCTCCTGGAAGCCGGTGCGCGCGTCCCCGGGGGCTGCCCGTCCGCTACACGCCAGGGTCTGCCAGCCTTGAGGAGGAGCGAGAATGGCACAGGCCCAGACTTCGACTGATGGCGCCGCGGACCTCGGTCGTCTCGGGGACAAGGCGACAGATTTCCTGTAGAAAAACTTGTCTCTCGCATCTCCCTGGCCCCGCGGCGACCGAAGGGCACCCTGGGGATTCGGCTTCCTTCACTACCTGGCATTTAAATGTGATCTGAAACTGCTCCCGCGCAGTCCCTCTCTCCTAAACTTTGACAGAAACTTTCTTTTGTCCCTTATCAATCCTCAGTGAGTTCTTTACGGGGATGCGTGACAGGTTGTAGATGTGATACGGGCATATCGGCTTTACTCCATCCTAGCAGAGTTGGACTGTAGCTGATTTGGTGATTGGCCAGCACCTGCACAACAATGACGGCTTAGTTTTGCTTCAAGTAAGAGACCTTCAAAAAAAAATTAAAACAGACTTTGCTTTATAGCTGCTATCTCTACCACTTTGCTGGCTTATTTATACAATGTATTTGTGTATCAGGGCGAGCAAATTTCAGCAGATGATGATGTCAGTGGTCCCAGCTTAAATGGAACTGAATTCTGGAATTATGCGTGCATAGAAATTCCTGAGACTGACACCATTCTGAATCTACCACTAGGTGGGTTACAATGTGCGGAATTAAAGGCAGTCGATTGTACCTGAATTGTAGTGAAAGTAGTTTACCCGAACATGCTGGCAAAGTGTGCTACCCTGTTGTATGTTAGAAACCAGTTTCCAAGGAAATTGAAATTGTGAAGTAAATGTTCAGTCTTCACATTCAAAACACTTCCATCTTATTCTTACAAGGGGTACAAAGGCATTTGGGAAAACTAAGGCCAGTAGTTCTTTCCCCTTTGCCAGAATCTTTTCTGTCATCTTAACAATAGTACTACTATGCTAAGTGAAATTTACTTAATACACTACTCTTAAATTCTCAAAACAATAAGTAAGGGCATTACAAACCTTGTATTAATTTTATCTCTAGTCTATTGTGTCCCCACACAGAAACAAAATGGTTCATTAAGCAGTCATGTAGAAATTCAAGAAAAACTCTAATTTTGCTCAATTTGACTAATCGAAGCAAAGTAGTTTTTGTTGTTGTTTTAATCTACATTGTATGTGTAATTTCTACATTCTTGGACCAGCAAAATTCTGACCTCTGCAATACAATGAAATGTGTTACGGGTATTGACAGATTAAGCCATGAATAGGAAATATGATTGGAAAATACTGCCTGGACTGAGTTATTAAGGGAAACCAAGAGATACTAGAGACAGCAAGGAATCTGGAAAAAGATACTGTTCCAACATGTAAATAAGAAAACAGAGAAGGAGGCTCATTAATATTTAAGATACCAGCTAGTGAATTAAAACTGTAATTAGGTGTCTGGCTTGAGTATTCAATTTTATTCTCCACATCTTTTCCCCTTTTCCAGAAGCAAGGCATTCTCACTATTTTAAAGGTGGTAAATTAAGTATAGACACAACTTGAGGTTTAAACCAACCTGTCATATGACATGGATATGCTTTTTAACATTCAGAAGTTTGTCTATAGACCCAGAAGCAAGCCACACTCAGCTCTTCCAATGGCTTCCCTATTTTCACAGCCAGAGTTCTTTCTGCAACCTAAAAAACCTATGCTAGCTGGCCTCCCAAGTCCTACTCCACCCCCTCCTCTCTGACCTCATTTCTGCTAAGCACTTTGTTCCAGCTACACAGACCTGCCCCCTGCTTCTGTATCACCAGGGCATCCTCTTGCCATGGGGACTTTGCACTATTATTTCTATTTTGAAGGATCTTTCCACCAAATGCCTGCATGGCGATTCCTCACTTCTGTCCATTCTTTGCTTAAAAGTTACCTTTTTCAAAGAAACCTACACTAATCATCTCTTTTAAAACGTTGCTTCTTCCCCAGAATCCCCCTTTCCTTGATTCAGATTTTTTCAGTACTTACACCTTCTAACATAAATTATTAATACTTACTATTTTTCTTTCCTGTTGTCTGTCTTCCCTCCACCAGAATGTAAGCTCCACGAGATCAGGGACTTTCTCTTTTGCTCAATGATGTTTCTTTAGTGCCTAAAATACTAGAATAGTGCATGGCACAGAGTAAATGCTCAAAAATATTTCTTAAATGGATAGATGAATAATTTCCTATAAGACCTCCAAAGGAAAAGGTCTAATAAAAGCTATTTAAAAAACAAAATCCTTGCTATTAAAAGATTAAATTATTCAAAAATTGGCCATTGTGTGTTCTTATCTTGCAATTATGGGAACATTATTTCTCCTGCCACTAGAATGCTAAACAAAAGTTTATGACAGGTTTGTGAGCTACACCTTTCCCTTCACCTTTTTACACAAATACATCTTTGGCATGAGTCGAAGTTAATTCACTAGTAAGGGAAGCAACAAAGTAAATAGGGTATGCTATTTCAGAGATTTATGGAAATTGAAAAGTTATATAGTTGAAAGAGAATGCTTACAGAAGCAGCTTTTTAAAGAAAAGTAATCACCCAATTTGGTACAGATTGCAATTTCATTCTATGTGGTCTTAAAAACATCCTATTCATATCAGTTGTTGTAGAGGAAACCTAGGACAGGATGATCTGAGTTGCCGGGTTCTTCGGCTATCAGAAATTTAAAACAAAGCAAAACAAGCTATCTTAAGAAGCACAAGCTAAGGATGCACATCTGTGATTGTTATTGCAAAAGGTCTGATTACTCAGCAGCAGTGTCCAATCTGTCCGATTAACACAAGAAAGGATGACGAGAAGAGGTAAGTGGCAAAAATCAAATGTGAGATGCTTTTAAACAGGCCACTGCCAGGTTTAGTAGATTTCTAAACCTACAAGCAAAGATTAAGAATATCCAGGTCACCTGTTTTTTAGGTTTGAAACAAAAACAATTGCTTCTACATATTCAAGTTGTCATAAATTAGCTCTAATTCCTTTTTAAGAAGCAGGAAGACACTGAGTTTTGTTTGGAATCACGGAGTGAGAAGTTTCTTTGTGCTGCGTAGAGACTAACAATGGACACCCAGAAGGACGTTCAACCACCAAAGCAGCAGCCAATGATATATATCTGTGGAGAATATCACACAGAAAATGAAATAAAATCCAGAGATCCGATCAGATGCAGAGAGTGTGGATACAGAATAATGTACAAGAATAGGACTAAAAGATTGGTGGTTTTTGATGCCAGATGAAACCTGTGAATTCAGAGGATTGTCTTCATTTATACTTGGATTTGTCCCATTAATGTTTCTCATTGTTGCGTAGCTTTTGGTTTAACATACAGTAATACTCCCCACTTATCCTCAGGGGATATGTTCCAAGACCCGCAGTGGATGCCTGAAACCTCAGATAGTACCAAACCCTACATATGCTATGTTTTTCCTATATGTACATAGCTATGATAAAATTTAACTTATAAATTAGGCACAGTAAGAGATTAACAACAATAACTAATAAAATAGAACAATTATAACAATATGCTGTAATAAAAGTTATGTGAACGTAACTGCTCTCTCTCTCTCAAAATGTGATATTGTACTGTACCCACCTATTTGGGGACTGTGATTGACCATGAGTAACTGAAACCACAGAAAATGAAACTGTGGATAAGGGGGGACTACTATACTTATGAATACAACTATATACATATTTCATTTTTAAAACCATATTGTATTTAGGTATGAATATTTTGTGTAAAGTTTTTGTTCAATTACATGATTTTTAATTTTATTGTATATGTAATATGACACACAATAAAGGTTAAAAGTGCTTCCCCCCCCAAAAAAAAAAAAAAAGAAGCAGGAAAAGTATAACATTAACTCGCAAGCAAGTACATCTATCAAACAATTGTCACATTTTTCTCTTTTGGTGTCTTAAACCATTCTATTAACTCCAGTTTGTTCATAATGCAATATTATCAATGTCAACTACCACCTCTACTGAACATTAAATAGTACTATACATTCATTAACAAGGTCCAGTGTCAAAGCCAGCAAATCAGTATTGAAATAATGCATTGACAACAGAGGAGACACATTCTAAGAACCGACAGCAGTAGGATATCCTGATCCTTTGTTACAGCTTCATAGGGCAATAGTAAGCAGAAATCTCAGGGCATTAAGAGTGCTCTGAAGCTTTTTTTTCCTTTCTTTCTTTCTTTTTTTTTTTTTTTTTTTTTGAGGCAGGGTCTTGCTCTGTTGCCCAGGTTAGAGTACAGCGGCGTCATCATAGCTCAAACTCTTAGGCTCAAGTGATCTTCCTGCCTCAGCCTCCTGAGAAGCTGGGACTACAGGTGCAACCCCACCACACCCAGCTAATTTTTTATTTTTTGTAGAGATGGGGTCTCACTGTTGCCCAGGCTGGTCTCAAACTCTTGGCATTAAGCAATCCTCCTGCCTCAGCCTCCCAAAGTGCTAGGATTACAAGCTGGAATTACAAGTGTGAGCCACTGAGCCCAGCTTGCATATTACTTTTTGAAGAAATATTGAGCCAACTCAAGACTAAGAGAGGCAGAAATAATATGAGACTTTACTAACAAATGCAAGCATAATGAAATACTAATCTCTCTTCAATAATAGCTCCATAATACAAAGATCTAAACAGACAGGACCATATTATAAATATGTAAAAGTCTGTGGTATATTTCAGAGGTATTACTAGGTCAATGGCACCTTAGTCAATAGTTTTAAAAACAAATACTTTTACACCACAAAAGTTAGATCTAGAGCACTTTTTAAACAGTAAATTCTTAATCATGGATATCGTTTTTAAGTTCCTACAATGGGCCAAGCACAGTGGTAGGCATTTTGCACATACTATATTTAACATTTGATAAAACCATCACAGTAGATCTTACTATCCTTAGAGGCCACTAGAGAGTTAGTAACTTGCCTCAGGTTACCTGTCAAAGATACATACTATCAATGTGATTTATCATTGTTGATGTTGACCTTTATCATCTGACTGAGGTAGTGTTTGTCAAGTTCCTTCACTATAAAGTTACTCTTTCCCCCCCTTTTACATTATATTCCTTGGAAGGAAGTCACTTTGTGTAGCCCACAAGAGGGGAGACTTATGCTTCTCTTCTTGAGGGTGGAGTATCTAAATAAACTACTTGGAATTTTTTTGCATGGGAGATTTGCCTCTTCTCTATTTTTTGTTTATTTCTTCTCCATTTAATCATTTCTTTGTGTGAGTATGGACACAGGTATTTGTCTTATATTTTGGGTTATAATCCAATACTCCCTGATTTTGTTATTCAGATTTTCCCAGCTTTGGCCACTGGAGCTCTTTCAGTTGTCCTATGTCCTTTTAACATACTCCCATCAATGTAGGCTGGTTTTTTGTTTGTTTTTGTTTTTGAGTACTTTCTTACTTTCTTGTACTATAAGATGCTCTAGGGTCATCATACCCCAGACCTAAAACAGGCCATTTCTTTAAGAAATCTTGGTTCCTTTTATTGGAAATTGGTGTTAGAAACCAAGATCTAGGCTCTAGAAGTGCTGTTTGCTGCTTGGAGTGTCGTCTTTTAAGCCTCAGTAGCTGACAGAGCAAGGAATTTTATACCTGTATAGTAATCCATGTATATATACCTATCTATAAATATTTCTGTATATAACCGTCTGAATCTATATTAAGCTAAACCTGAGTTCATACTGATGTCTCCAACTCTAATCCATTACCAGATGAGTCATTCTAGTCTCTTCCCCTTGCTTATCTGTAATTCCCGCTTTAACAGTGAGAAACCTGGCTCCTATCAACTGCCATCTATTTAGTTAATTGTTCAGTTTCAAAATACATGTGTAGTAGCAGTATCAGAATTGTTAATCCATACCCCCATGGAAAACAAATTTATCAACTAGAGTATAGTGCTTCCGTGCAGTTCCTTTTGTTTTTAGTCTTACGGACCAATCATTTCCAAAGTTACTTAGTTCAGCACCTTTTCCCCTAACTCCTTCAGTGAGGTTGTTTCATACATTTATAATACAGTTAGATCCTCTTTTGAAGTCTGCATTCTTTCCTGAGATCTGCCTACTTCCTAAATATTTGCTTTTTTAATTTACACATAATACATTAAGTTTCACTCTTTGTGCTTGGAAGTTCAAGTTTTGACAAATGCATAATGTCATGTGTCCACCATTATAGTATCATGTCATGTATCCACCATTATAGTATCATACAGAATAGTTTCACAACCCTAAAACATAAAGAAAAAGGGAAGTACATAACAAAATTGCTTTTACATGTCTATCTATAGACCCAAACAACTGATGATTTTATTGAATAAATTTCATTTAGATATGGAGATATTGATAAATAAATATATACATATATACACAATCTATTTCTCATAATACCTAATTATCTGATATTTATTAAGTTCTTACCATGTGCCAGACTCTGTTCTAAGTGATTCACAACAATCCTATAAGATAGGAAATATTATTATTTCTATGTAAGAAATGAGGAAACTGAGGCCCAGAGACTTAAAATTTTTGTCAGAGTTTACACAGCTAATAATGGAGCCAATATTAAAAGAAAAAATTAAATATATACATATGTATACATATATACATATATGTGCATATGTATACACATATATCTATGTGTGTGTATCATTATAGTTATATAATACAGAATTATGTATGTGTGTAAGTCTTCAAGTATATTAATTAAGCCAACTTTAAGAACTAAAATTTTTCAACTATCTTTGTCTCTGCTTACGTAAATCATAAATGTTGTGATTGGCCTTTCACCTCCTGTTTTTGCCTTCAGCCAAAGGAGGAAATGAGAAAAGGAATCGGTACTCAGAGACCAAGCCCAATATGTCCCCATATTTAAGGCTGACCTCAGCTAGTTTCATTTTTACAAAGGAAGGGTAAAATCAAAGACTGTCATTGTACTGCTTCCTATTTTACTAGCTTAACAACTAAGATTTAAAAAAAATAGATTATTCTAAGAATTACTATTGTTTCTAAATGGTGATATGTTAAGTGGCACAAAGTTAATTTGGCGTGGATTCACCCTTTCACATATGGTGATCTGTTTGTTTTCAATAACAATTTTAAATTAAAAACTATTTATAACAAATGTACACACAATTAAATGGAAGAGATGTTACACATATGCCCCATGACATTGGCAGTAGAATAAAAAGAATAGAAGCCTGGGAAGATTTGCATTGTGGTCCTGCCTTTGCTATTAAATAGGATTAAACCTGGGAAGTGAAAATTCACCATTTGTTGAGCTTCAGTTTCCTTTTCTATAAAATAATGAGACTGAAACATATAATTAGATTACACTAATGTACTGTCTACGTTAATACAGTGGGTTGTTATTTTAATCATTGGATAATGCCCCGTGGCTCAAGATCAAATATTTCTTAAGATTTCTTTTCATTTTAAAACTGTGATATTTAACAAAAATAAGTTGCAGTTCATTTTCCTATCACTTTCCTTCAACAAGCATATTCATCATCACCTTTTACAAAAACCTTGCCACTGAGGAGTGGCACATACTTCTGTGAACTATTTTGTGTATGGTAATGAACTCCTTGAATTACCACCTTTCTATTTAAAATGAAACACCACCATCATGGCCATATGTGCAAATATCCATAAACAGAGAAATCAGCAGAATTGTCCAGAAAAGGCCTGGTGTGTAAACACCACAAATCAAAGGCATGTAAAATCAGGTTATTTATTCTTCAAATCTATAGGACATTCACCTAATTTGAATGGATAAGATTTGTACTCTGTCTTGTTCACTAAATCAGCAAAATGCTGAGGGCTTCACATTTTATTTTTAAAAATAGATGTCCTTTTCGAGTTTTCCTGTTGCTGGGGAAGTGTTCTTGCTGTTGCTAACAGAGAGCTAAATGTTCTGCTTTGAATGGGACGTGTTTGTTTTTATTGGTATGAGTGGCAGAAGGATGAATGAAGGAAATCTATGTTTTTAACTGGGTTTCTATAAGTGAGATGTCTGTCTTCTGGGTAGAGATACATGACTGGCTATTTACCAGAGAATCCTTTAATATAATCATGGAATATGCTCATTTGTTTACACATTATTTTATTCACGAAATCTTAAATGGGCTAACTATTCAAATTTAAAGATCATAGGGTTATGCAATTCATATCAGGAACATCTATTATCACGCCACGTCTAGTGGTTAGAAGGTACAAAGAGGATATTTATATTCTTTACATTTTTGCCTGATGTAATTTAGCCTTGAAAAAAAGGGAAAAGAAGTAGATGAGAACTGGCTTTTTCTTCAAATCTTATGATCATACCATTGAAATACAAGCCACCTTCCTCTTAGCCTTTATGTATTATTTTTGCTCTATTTAGGGCAAGGCAGGAAACTAATAGGGGAAATATCACAGACAAAATATTACAAAATTTTACTTTGATATTTAGTGTGCTTAAAACCGCAGGAAAAAAAGATGGCCATTCTAGCTATCCTAAGCTTAAGATAGGAATTACAAACCTTTTAAAATGTAATTTTGTTGCCCTGAAATTAAATTCTGTTATTACAATCTTAATTGTGTTACAGTACTCTGTGAAAGAGTGTTGATTTCTTAAACAAGAGCTTTTCCTTTGTTTGAAACTGTGTACATTCTTCTGGGTAATTCACTTAACTTCATGCTAATGCCAGAAATTTTAGTTACACTGAAACTCTACATTATGAAAATATAATCAAGTTTCCAAATTTCATTTTTGTCTTTAGAAGAAAGTTGTTGTTAATCTAGGAGCTGTTGGCTTTTGAAAAAGAGGCAATATTTCATAATATATCTCTAAATCTTTCTGTGGCATGACAATGCTATGTGTTCACCTAGTCATTTCATTTTCCTCCTGGACATTGAAGGAGATTACATATCCTACCTCTCTAGGCAGGGTGATGTAGCTAGCTCAAATCAATGAAACGTAGCAATCCTCCTCTCTCTCCATCTTCCAAGGTAACCTTGGATGATACAGGTTGAGATAATACAGACTCAAAATGAAAGGAACCATACAGGAGAACCTATCCACCAGATCAGAAAAAATCACCTTTGAACTTTGCATGAGTGACAAATTCTTTCATTATTGTATGTTGTTTGTTGTAGCAGCTAGGAACACATAATTTAAGCAAAACACTCTACATACTGAGAGTAGAAAGTGTCTAACCTGAGGAATGTTCACTGTCTTTGGATTTTTTTTCCCCTCAACATGAGGGGACTGTTTTTAAGTATAATAACATTACTTAAGGATATCGCCAATAGATACACAGTTCTCTAAGGACTACCACTTTAATACATCATTAGGTATTACAGATTAGACAGACAGACATACACAAACATAAAGATTAAGATCTCTGGGGCAGAGGGTGACTTTCAGACCCTGCTCTACCCAGACAACTCAGAAAAGACAACCAAGTAATGGAAGAGGAATGAAGGTGAATAAGAGACAGGTATGGACCAGAATCAGGGAGCAGTTGCTCTAAAAATCCTGACAGACTTTCCAGAGAGTTCTAATACCTATAATCCAAAAATGTGGCCAAACTGAGAACTAAGGAAAGGAGAACAGCTAGGTGTTTGGCTCAGGAATGTTCGTCAAACAATAACTCTCTAGTCACCTGGATTGGGGCAGGTTTTGCCCTGGGGCTGTTTTCGAGGTGCTTTTCGCCTCTCACAGAGTCTCCCACACTGAACAGTTCACTTGGGTGAACAAGGGAACTAATGTTTACTGAATGCCTCCTCTGTTCCAGATACATTATGTACCTTGTCACCTACAAACCTCATGGGGTAAGTATTTCTGGCTCCATTTTTAAAATCAGTAAATTAAGACTCAGAAGGATAATTTGCCTAAGAGTTCTCTGCTAATAAATGGCAAATCAATTTGAATCTAGACTTTTCTGACTTGAAACTAACTCTTTTTCCTACAAGCTCCCACAAGTTCACACTCAGTTCTAGGAGTTAATACACCTTTTGGATGGCCAATAAAAAACTGTCTCCTTTTCCCAAGCATTTCTTGCTTTTTACAGTCCATTTTTCATGAGGATCTCTTGAAATAAACTCATTCGTCCAGTGATGACTTGTTTTTCCAGTTTACCCACTTTTTCCCCTTCTCATATAAGAGATAAGAATATCACCCCAGTAAGGTTTTATCTGATTTCACGTATTAATTTGTGGAAATCTAACCATAATTCTATTATAATATAAACAAACCTTGCCTTTCCTGATTAAAATTGCTAATCTCATATTATTGAATTTTTCTCATTGATTGACATGACATTATACATTCAGCCAATCTCACAAAGCCCACTGGAGGCCTCTTTACCATTGACATCAATATGATTTGTATATGTCTGCCTCATGTCAATTAGCCTCTGCCTCATGCCATGCCTATACTGTAACCCAAGGATATGGAGTTTATTTCTTTCATTCCGCCTCTCCTTCTAAGTGAGGTGCCGGACTTGAGTTGTGTCAGTTTTGTTCTGCTTCATTTTTCTCCCTCAGGAACCTATGCTTTTCTGCTTTTCTAGACCAATTGCATCCCCCTCTCCTCACTTGCTTCTGACATTGATGAGTCTATCATTGATTAACTCATTTTCTTTCTCCTTAGGCTAGTCCCTAATCCCTACAGCATCCTCCATGACCCTGGGCTCAGGCTGCCTCTGAGCCTCATTAGAGCAGAAAGGGGTGATCCTGTCATCTCTAACCATCAAAAGGAACAAATCTCAAAGTACAAATTGTACACTATCTTCATCAGAAGCCCTATATTGCTACAGCACATAGACGTTTATAGGAAGTTAAGTCCAGAGTCAATTTGCAAAGTCTTCCATGTTTGACATATCAGACTCCTAATGTAAATTTATTTTTCTCCTTAACTTTGGATTATCTTTCTCTTATTTATTAGCCTTATTATACTTTTCCTTTTTAACCAATTCCTTAAAAACAGTTTTGATACATTGTATCTCACATAATTACATGGGGGTTTTTGGTTTTGCTTATTTTAAGAAATAAAGACATCAATGTTAAAAATATACATTGAAAGAACTACACAACTACACAACTTTCACAACTGCACAATGATTAAAAGAAAAAAGTCTATATTCAACATCAAAGATAAAATAATTACTAAATGAAACAATTGCTATCCAATTTCCAGCTTAATCTATTCAACAGTTACTCTCATTTATCCATTTCTCTTGTTACTTAAAGCATATAAGAGTTTGAGTTGCAGGAAAGTCACTGATACATATTCTTCTGTATTCAATTCTAAATACACAAAAGTAAAGTAAAATATCAAAAGTGTTTCTCACTGTTATTTTCCTTTAGTCCTATTTCTTAGCAAAATCTTATTCACTAAATGATGGCACCATCTCTGAGATGAACAGCATATACCTAGTGTTCATTGTCACACTTTGTCTAGTACACTTTTTTAGAATATTAAAAAGTGTGTGTGAAAAAGATTAGAGTGTAAAAAATTCTGATAAAGTTCATAACATAAAGAAATGGAAGTCGGATTTTAATCACACATACCAATAAAGAAGCAGAAAAGGCTTTAAGAGACTCTGATTTGCTTCTTTTTCTAGCTAAAACATATACTTTATAGAAATTACACTTTTTGTAAATGTGATACAATAACCTCTCAATCCTTCGCACTAATAAAAGAAAAAAATGGATTTGAAAAATCTGAAATGGTAAATAATCTAAAGCTTGCCAAATTATCAAATAAAGCCATTAAAATTTGAATGTTTGATTCTGGATATTCACCTACTCATAGTTATTGAGTATATTGTTCTAGATAAATCATAATGATGTCATGGCAGACCTCAATTTTACATGTCCGCTCTCTAAGTTATTAACAATAACTTCAAATTATTTCTCAATTAAAAATTTCATCATAGGAATTATGCAAACCATCTTTAGGGCTATGCTTAAACTGGTTTGGACTGGCTCACAAGGGCAATTATTAAATGTTTGGGATTTTGCTAAATGATATTTTAATACAGCCATTATTAAAAATTAAAGTATATAAACTTACAATTAAATAATGTATATTAAACAAAGTAATAAATACTCAAAAATCTTCATTTCCCAATTGTTTTACTACTTTCTACTATTGTATATGTTTCTGAGGTTATTCATGTCTATCGTATGGTGAAAATACTGCAGAGTGGAGTGCTAGTGCACGTCTCTTGTCAACTCTGTTCAGTGACGCTCTGCTGGTAGCTTAAAACTGGCTGTAGTGGGAGTATTTACACAATAGAAATTGGCAAATAACAAATAAATGCCTGAATTATTGTTTTGTTGATTTTGTAGAGTTAGGAAAGTGATCAAAACAACGTTAATAATGCATAGTAAACTTAATAGGTGTTATGACTGGCTGTTACATTGTGAATACCACAAACAAGTTAAGGAACTATCCTTCAAGTACAAGCATATTTCATTTTCCTGTCCTTCACAGATACTGCATTTTTTACAAATTGGAGGTTTGTGGCAACCCTGCATGAAACAAGTCTATTGGTACCATTTGTCCAACAGCCTGTGCTCACTTTGTGTTACATTTTAGTAATTCTTGCAATATTTCAAACTTTTTTCATAATTATTATTTCTTTTATGAGGATCTGTGATCAGTGAGCTTAATATTACTATTGTAACTGTTTTGGGGCACCATGAAGCATGCCAGTATACAACAGTGAACTTAATTGATAAATGTTCTGTGTGTTCTGACTGCTTCTCCAACCAGCCATCCCCCCATCTTTCCCCCTCCCCTCAGGCTTCCATATTCCCTGGAATACAACAATATTGAAATTAGGTCCAATAATAGCCCTACAATGGCCTGTAGGTGTTCAAGTGAAAGGAAGAGTTGCATGTCTCTCTCACTTTAAATCAAAAGCTAGAAATGACTAAACTTAGTGAGGAAGGCATGTCAAAAGCTGAGACAGGTCAAAAGCTAGGCCCCTTGAGCCAAACAGCCAAATTGTGAAGGCGAAGGAAAAGTTCTTGAAGGAAATTTAAAGTGCTACACCAGTGTACACACGAAAAATAAGAAAGCAAAACAGCCTAATGGAGAAACTTCTACTGGTCTAGATAGAAGATCAAACCAGTCACAACATTTCCTTAAGCCAAAGCCTAATCCAGAGCAAGATCCTCACTCTCTTCAAGGCTGAGAAAGGTGAGGAAACTGCAAATGAACAAATTTGAAATTAGCAGAGATTGGTTCAGGAGGTTTAAGAAGTTATCTCCATAAACATAAGGTGCAAGGTGAAGCAGCAAATGCAGATGAAGAAGTTGCAGCAAGTAAACCAGAAGATCTAGCTAAGATCCCTGATGAAGGTAGCTACGGTAAACAAGATTTTCAATGGAGACAAAACAGCCTTTTATTGCAAGAAGATGTCATCTAGGACTATTATAGTTAAAGAGGAGAAGTCAATGCCTGGCTTCAAAGCTTCAAAGACAGCCTGACTCTTGTTAACGGCTAACGCAGCTGGTGACTCTAAGTTGAAGTTAATGTTCATTTACCATTCTGAAAATTCTAGGGCCCTTCGGAATTATGCTAAACCTACTCTGCCTGTGCTCTAGAAAGGAAACAACAAAGCCTAGATGACAGGACATCTGTTTACATCATTGTTTATCGAATATTTTAAGTCCACTATTGAGAACTACTGCTCAGAAAAAGAGATTTCTTTCAAAATATTACTGCTCACTGACAATGTACCTGGTCACCCAAGAGCTCTGCTGGAGATGTACAAAGAGATTAATGCTGTTTTCATGCCTGCTAACACAACATCCATTCTGTAGCCCATGGATCAAGGAGTAATTTCAACTTTGGAGTCTTATTATTTAAGAAATACATTTTGTGAGGCTGTTACTTCTATAGAGAGTGAGTGATTCTTCTCATGGATTTGGGGAATGTAAATTGAAAACCCTCTGGGTTGTTTCCACATCTTTGCAATTGTGAATTGTGCCACTGTAAACATTCAAGTACAGATGTCTTTTTTTACAGAATGTCTTTTTTTCCTTTGGGTAAATACCCGGTATTGGGATTGCTGGATCAAATGGTAGTTCCACTTTTAGTTCTTTGAGGTATCTCCATGCTACTTTCCACACAGATTGCACTAGTTTGCAGTCCCACCAGCAGTGTGTGAGTGTTCCTATCTCTCTGCATCCATACCAGTATTTATTGTTTTGGGACTTTTTGATAAAAACCATTCTTACTGAAGTTAAGTGATATCTCATTGTGGTTTTGATTTGCATTTCCCTGATGATTAGAGATGTTGAGCATTTTTTCATACGTTTGTTGCCCATTAGTCTGTCTTCTTTTGAAAATCTTCTGTTCATGTCCTTTGCCCACTTTTTAATGTGGTTGTTTGATTTTTTTTCTTGCTGATTTTCCTGAGTTTTATATAAATTCTAGTTATCAGCCCTCTATCAGATATATAGCACACAAATATTTTCTCCCGTTCTGTAGGTTATCTATTTGCTCTAATGACAGTTTCTTGGCTGTGCAGAAGTTTTGTGGATTAATAAAATGTGGTATATGTATACCATGGAGTACTACTCAGCCGTTAAAAAATGGTGAATTACCTCTTGAATTATCCTGGATGGAGCTGGAGCCCATTCTTCTAAGTGAAGTATTACAAGAATGGAAAAACAAACACCACATGTACTTACCATTAAATTGGTACTAATCCATCAACTTTTATGTGCACATATGGGAAGTAACATTCATAGGGTGTCAGGCAGGTGGGAAGGGGGTGGAGAGGATGGGTAAATTCACACCTAACAAGTGTGGTGTGTGCTGTCTGGGGGATATCATTAAGAACATTCATGATTTATGGGAGGAGGTCAAAATATCAACATTAACGGGAGTTTAGAAGAAGTTGATTCCAATCTTCATTAATGACTCAGAGGGGTTCAAGACTCCAGTGGAGGAAGTAACTGTACAGATGGTGGAAATAGCAAAAGAACTAGAATTAGAAGTGGAGCCTGAAGATGGGACCGAATTACTACAATCTCATGATCAAATATGAACAGATGAAGAGTTGCTTCTTATGGAAGAGCAAAGAGAGCAGTTTCTTGAAATGGAATCTATTCCTGGTGAAGATCCTTTGAATATTGTTAAAGTGACAAAAAAGATTTAGAATTGTCCATATACTTAGTTGGTAAAGCAGTGGTGTGTTGGAGAGGAGTGACACCAATTTTGAAAGAAGTTCCACTGTGGGTTAAATGCTATCAAACAGCATTGCATGCTATGGGGAAATCTTTCATGAGAGGAAGAGTCCATAGCTGCAGCAAACTTCACTGTTTTCTTATTTTCAGAAATTGCTACAGTGACTCCATCTTTCAGCAACCACCACCCTGGTCAGTCATTATGAATGTCAAGGCAAGAGCCTCCGCCAGTAAAAAGATTATGATTCACTGAAGGCTCAAATGATCATTAGCATTTTTTAGCAGCATGGTGTTTTTAAATTAAGGTATGTACGTTGTATTTCTAGACATAATGCCATTGCACACTTAACAGACTATAGTATAGTGTAAACATTACTTTTACATGCCCTGGGAAGCCAAAAAATTTGTGTGACATGCTTTATTGCAGGGTCTGGAACTGATCCCACATTATCTCTGCGGTATGTCTTTGTTCAAAAACTATTATCCAATTCAACAAGGAAGCTGCTCACGCTGTTGACAAATGAGTGAAGTTCTGACATCTTACTTGTTAATGAAAAAGAAAATATCAACCAACATTCATGTTTATTGAACACTTGTTTCTTAATTGCAACCATAATTTAGGGAGGATATAGGAGTTCAGCAAAAGTCAGCAAAAGCATTAGAATAGAATCAATTGGCTATATGAAAATCAAAAAAAATAATGACTATTTTATCATTTTAATAAACGATTTAAATATCATTCTTTATATTAGTAAAACATATTTTAAAAATTTACATGCATACATTTTTTCCCCAGCAGAACACTGACACTCTCTCTCCCCCTTCGCACAGCCTCAGTTATCCTTTGCTTGCCAGCTTAGCTCTGTCTTCTCCATTCTCACACTTGGTTGGTTAAGACTTGAAATAGTTCTCTGATAAAGGTTGAGAAAGGTAATTCTTTGCCATTATCTCTATTGTCTTAGGTTCCTGCTGTAGGAACCCATGGATTTTGGTTATGCTTTTAAAGTGTTCCATCCCTTTCTTCTAGTTGCAAACTCTGCCTCCCTCACCTTCCTGCCAGAGAGGTGGCCACGGAACTCAGATTGATTTGATTAATTTGAGCAACAGGGATCAGTGGATTGGCAAGTGACCTAAGCAGAGATATAATTCTTCTCTGGGTTTAATACACAGGTGGTCAGGAAAACAGTTTTTCCTGGGGTTGCTGAGCTGGACCTGCTGGCAGGTGTGTTCCAAACCTTGTGAAGATGGTGTCTCTGTGGCAGGAGAAAATGAGATTACTATGCTAAGAGAAGTAAAGACAGGCAGATAGAGCATGTCCTGGTGATGCTGAGTTTCCAAATCCAGTTCTTCTAGGCATTACCTTCCTATAGCCATTGAGTATTTTAATGTCTTCCCAGCAATATGGGTGATATATTGATCTTTGCCTTAAGATAATATGAGTTGGATTTATCTTATTTGCAACATTAGAGTCCTTACTAATTCAAATCCCTAGGTAGTTGAGGGACAGGCTTCAGTGAGTGCAAACTTCTTGAATTACATGCAAGATTTGTGTTTGTGTTTAAGTGCATCTCCCTCCCGAGAATAGGGTTCATGGCTTTCCTCAGATTCCAAAAAGGACCCATAAACCCACAAAAGCTGGCTAAAATTAATGTGAATCCAGGTAAGCGAAATAAGTAGCTTTCTGTGTCTTAATTTGCTCAGTATATACCACACCGACCTAGCGGTGGTTACCTTTACCTAAGCATGAATTTCAGTCTATCTTTTCTGATGTTTTTAACCTAGATTTCAAGGCTTCATAAGAGTTTTAAATCCCAAAGGCACTTAATTTTCATTTAATTTCGTCTTTGTTACCTTTTTCACATACTAGCCTATTTGTATATGTGTGATGCTGTTAGCATATTTCTCAAGAGAGACTAAAATGGGAGGCACTTGTTATTCACTTGATTTATGAAATTTCAAGGAAGATGAACACCTAATAAGAAGCCAGTATCTGTATTCTATCAAAACTTTTAAAAATGACTTTTATCTATCTTTTGAAATAACTTTCAAGGGAATAACATCAGGCATTAAACTAAAATTTGATAACTATTTCTCGGATGTTTAAAGATTACTTTCAAAAAGGCTTCTGCTTAAGAGGCCAACAAAATTAAGTTATAGAGTAGGAAGAAACTTTTTTGGGGGAAAATAAAAAATGGACTCAATATGAATGAGAAAACAGTAAAATATAAGAAACCTATCTGTTTCTCTGTGATGTTAGCTCTCAATTGGAAAATAATTGCACTTGATAAAAAGCAAAATAAAATGTTCCCAATACTATGCATTCAATACCGTTACTTCAGAAGAAGCTAAAGCAATTTCAGAGGATGATTTTTGTCTAAAAAAGTAATTTATTGCTTGGATAAGCTTGACACAGAAGGCTGTGCAAGTCCTGCTCTCCTAACTAAAGCAATATTTTGTCGGCCTTTCCAAGAGTTTTGGTTGATTGTATCTATTGCACTAAAAAGAAATTATTTAAATGTTCTTTAACATATAATGCCTGCAATAAAGTAATATAGTGATTTCTTTGGAAACAAATTTCATTTGAAAATTAAAACGTGGTATATTTTGGTTTCTAAAAAACAAAAACACTTTCTCATTAGAGCCAATAGACAACATTATAAATATCCTGTCAAGGTTGAACTCGATAAACAATGTTTAAGACTTACACATGAATACGACTACACTAAAATGTCGGGTTAATAGGTAAGTCTAGCAATGACAATTTAGGAGCTGAAGCTATGAAATAAACTGGACCATTTTAAGAAGAAATGTATTACATTTAAACTTGTACTCTTAGTTGAAATTTAGTGTTGTTTCTCTAAATTATATAAACCATTAAGTTACCAGTAGAAAATGATTCATTAATACACAGAAAAAAATTCTGTCCTTAGTTTTAAGGCTGCAGTGGTTTATCCCTATTTAATAGGTAGTTGGGCTAGTCTGACCTTTAAAGCTAGCTCAGATTCTTGGAATCTATCATTGTCTTCACAAATACCTCTAATGGTGATAATATTGATCCAAACACATGTACAGACATGTTGATAAACAAACATGACATAGAAAGCTATGAAGTCTCCGCTCACCAAGCTGGAACAATATTTTGTCATCCTTTACATGAGAGAGAGAGAGAGAGGGTGTCTAAAAGAAAGGTTTGAGTACAGTAAGATTAGGGAATTAGCCCTTGGATGTTCCTGATGACATAGCTCAGATTTCCATGATAATTCATTATAACAGCAGTGCAAACTAACATGGCTTTAGGTGGTCAGCTCTACAAAGAAAAAGCTAGATGTAGCCAGGCACAGTGGCTCATGCCTGTAATCTTGGCACTTTGGGAGGCGGAGGTGGGAGGATCACTTGAGCCCAAGAGTTTGAGATAAGCCTGAGCAACATAGCAAGACCCTGTTTCTACAAAAAATTTAAAAATTAGCCAGGTGTGGTGGCACATGCTTGTAGTCCCAGCTACTCAGGAGGCTGAGGCGGGAGGATCGCTTGAGCTCAGGAGTTTGAGGTTGCAGTGAGCTATGATGGTGCCACTGTACCCTAGACTAGGCGACAGAATGAGACTTTATCTCAAAAAAAAAAAAAAAAGAAAGAAAAAGTTAGATACAAAGAAATCCAATTTAGGAAAAGAAATATAAAATATGTTATTCTTTATTATCTACTTATTGAAATTATTTATTTCTTCTATAAGATGCCTTATCCTGATGTCAAAAATAGTAACTTATCCCAAATTAAACAATATACTAAAAAACTGAGTTTGGTGCCTATTTAAATCATTATTCTGTGTGACATGCAGATAGAGTTTTAAAAGGCAAAATAAATAAGTAATACATCCATGTGGCAACCCTCACACCAAAGACTTTATAGACACTACAGAATATATAAAACACCACCCCCCCACTTTTAGATAACACTAATAAAGAGTTAGAATGTTTCCACCTTTATACTGCCAGGGAGGAAATTACAAGCAGATGATATGTACAGTTCGTTGATATGCTTAATACACTTACTCCAAGAAGTGTAGAAAAACTGTCAAAAAAGAAATTATGAATGGGATTATTAATACGCCTAGGAAGTTAATGTTATATTTCAGAAGAGTAATGATCAAATACTATTTTCTATTTCACACATGCTACTTAGATATCTGCATAAGCTTTCTCCTGCATACAAAAAGCGGAAAACAAATGACAAACACCAATGAAGGCTGCCACTCATATTGCCATTTCCAGAAGGGCAAATAAGGTGACATCTTCTGTAACCAACAGGATTTCTACTAGAGGCCTAATAAATTGTCCTCTACTGGGTTACTTCTGCCTATTTCTTACTGGCAAGCTTGTGTTCCTGCAAAATAACAACTTAGCCAAATAAATAATCTTTGTTTCTTTTTTCTTTCTCTTTCCTTTTGAGACAGGGTCTCGTCCTGTCTCCCAGGCTGGAGTACAGTGGAATGATCATAGCTCACTGCAGCTTCTAACCCCTGGGCTTAAGCGATCTTCCTACTTCAGCCTCCAGAGTAGCTTGGACTACAGGTGTAGGCCACCACGCCCAGCTAATTTTTTTTATTTCTTGTAGAAACAGGGTCTCACTATGCTGTTCAGGCTGATCTTGAACTCCTAGCCCCAAACGATCCTCCCACTTTGTCCTCTCAAAGTGCTAGGATTACAGGTGCGAGCCACTGCACCTTGCCAACCTTTGTTTCTGAAAAGAGCATCTTCCTTGGGCCCCTGCTTCTTTTCTAATAAACCAGGCTCAGTAAACTAGAGAAAAATAAATCTTAAATCCTCTTTCCTGGTCTCTCCTGAAATACAGCATCTAGAATTAGTCCTAAGCATCCACCTTCATGCTTTCTCTTCCCAAACCTTATTCTGACCCTTTACCTTTTCTGATTTATGAATAACTCCTAAATTAAAGACACTACAGACCCAAGAGGCAGAGAAAGAGCCTGCAAGGCAGGAAAATGAGATCCAAATGCTGTGCCAATTAAAGCGTAAGTATAAAGGAGGCCAAAAGTTTACCTCTCTATGTTCAATTTTTAAAATTCTACAGCCCATTTTAGGTTAAAAATCCCACCTCTTATTTTTCCAAAGTTCCACCCCCATTCCCCATCTCAAATATTGGTACCATTTTTTCTACCCTCAAAATTTGAAAGCAGCTGAGAAATTAAAAAGGACAGAAGCCAATAGGCACTGAGAGAAAAAATATGGGTCTCAGAGTTGTTTTGGAGGAGGTACAAAACATTTAAAATATTAGTGTAAACCCTTTAACAAAAGTAAGAGAGTTTCTTTGCTTTCAGAAATTTTTATTCGCATAACTTTGTTTAATAGACAACTAATTGGCCTTTGATCATAAAATAATTATGAAAACACCAATGAATTAGATTGCTTGCCATAATCGACAGTTAAATTTGAAAATAACACATGGGGCAAGGAGGGATCAGTGCAGAAAACTTAGAATTGCTGTAGGATATCATGATATTTTAGGCAGTAACTGTTGATGTAGGCTAATTTTGAATTATTTTAAAAAGCAGAAACTAATAGATAGTATTATAGGATGCAATTTTATAAAACCTAAAAGTAAAAAATCCTGCAGACCTGTTTTGAAATCATAACCCAGAATCAGACTACCATCAAACTGACTACTTCTCATATTTACACTTCCCTGTATATATTATTTTTACTGTGATGTGACTTGTACTCCTTGTATTGCCTGTCACCTTTATAATTACTGCACTATTGGCTTTCCTCAAATAATGACTCCCATTAGAACCAAGCCCAGGGCTTCTTTCAACTTTGCATTTTGGACTACTGGCCCGGGTTCCTCAGTGTCTTACCTGCAGGGAAGTGATTCTTCTCAGTGACCCTTTCCCCGCACAATCCTATCTTTCGTCTTCTCTGTGTCCAGTCCTCGTTGCTAGAATTAAACAGCTGGCCCCTTCTATCTAACACTTGGCTTAACCACTAATTCCCTTTCATAATGCTTTGGTAGACATTATAGTACTCACCTATCTCAGTTCTTTCTTTCTGGAACTTAATGCATTATCTTTTAGCTAGGTGGCACTATATTAAGCCAAGTTTCCCAGATGCATTCTCAAAGACAAAAATGTGTATGCAAGTGATTTAAGAATATGTTCTCAAGGAAGGCTGGTAAGGAAATGATACAAGCAAGACAGAGAATGAAATAAAGCTAAGTAAGAGTATAATCTCAAGCAAAAGTCCCACAGAGTGTAGACTTTAGAATGATCCCATAGGAGAATTCTGGAGAGTAAGAAATTCCTCAGAGTTGTTCCAACCTGAAGCAAAGGAGTTGAGCTAATATTCCTGCACAAGACAGTCATTAATCAACAGCCACTTGTGGGTATGTGCCATGCACTCCTGGCTCTCTATGCAAAGGGGCTTCAGTAGCACAAAGACAAGCTATTGGAGAAGATGCTATCCATTGAACACATGCCAGCCAGGGATTTAAGCCAAGGTGCCACGTGAGTAGTTCTGGCCAATGATTTTTGGATGGAAATAATTGCCACCGGAAATTTCATTTCTGGTGTGTACTCCTCCAGCATTTTTTTTCCTGCCTTGCAACCTAGAAGGCTACCTGCTTCGGACAATGCAGCTTCGGACAATCTTGTGGATTGTGGAGTCTTGTCAGCTTGTCTCCTTGAGTTATTGGGGCAGAGCCTCCTTCTGTCCTACATTAGACATTTAAATTAAGTAAGAAATAGATTTAGTCTATGTTTGTTATTATGGCACATCCTCTCCTATTCTGACTAATACGTATCCCAGTTACGCATTTTTCATTCAAAAATATTTGCTGAGCAAATATCATGTGCTAAGCATTGTGCTAGAGAATATAAAGACAAGGAAGAAATGTTCCTTTTCCTCAGAGAGGTCCTTATCCTAATAGAGTCTAGTTAGTGCCATGACAGAGACAGGTGGTGCGATCCAGGATGCTATGTGAACAATGAATAGGAGGCTGTAAATGAGACAAGGCCAGGCAAGGCTTCCTAGAGGAGGTTACATGTGAGTTAAATTATAAAGCATGAGTAGAAATTAGGTAGAAAAATAAGGGGGATAGGGAAGGAAGGTCAACTCAGGCAGCCAGAGCATGAGATGGAAAGCTCTGATTTATGAAGCACAGGATGCACTGATGACTCACTGATACATAACGATATACAAATTAGTATTTTGATATTTTGTTTGTTGTAGCTTGGCCTCTCAGACCGAACCACAGACTGGTTCATTGACAGGAAGTCAATTCAAATGATGAGCTAGTTCATGACCTAAGGCAAATTATTATTTTACTTCTCTGTGTCTTATTTACCTACCCTGAAAGATGAAAATACTGACCTGCTTCATGGAGACGTTGTTTGATTAATACTTGAAGTTGCTTTGAAAATACCAAGCCCGTCTCAAACATGAAGAACTAGTACAACTTCCTTGGGAGATGAGCTAACAAAGACAATGTGGGTTCAAATGTTTAGACTGGAATAAATCTAAAAAAGAAAATAATTATTGATTCCCTTCCACTAGTGCTAGAAAACTTTATACTGATATGTCTTTAATGATGCCAGGCTAAAGAAAATGGTTAAGGTGTGATCATTCCATGACAAGGAGAGAAAAATTTTCAAAGTTACCATCCCTGAAGGGGCTTCCAGGGAAGAAGTACCCAGATGGCCCATTTTACTCTTTTAAATTTAAATGTAGATGATGATGCTGATGTTGATGATAACTACCAACTAATGAGCAACTAATATGTTCTAGAAGTGTTCTCAGTGCTTTTCCATATATTATCTTTTAAAATTCTCTAGACTGCCTTAGGCCATAGGTTTATTACTATCTCTGTCATACAAATCAGGAAACACAGGCACAGAGTGTTTAGTAATATGGCCATGGTAAGTCAGTAACCTTGGTAGCTCATGACTCTAGCAGTATTCCTGAGTACTAGTGTGGCTCTGAACTCTATTTCTCTCTATCTTTTTTATACCATCCACAATTACTCTGTAGGTCTTATGGACAGAACAGTACCTTTAAGGCATCTGCCATTCTCCGGGCAAAACTTCTGCTTGTGCAACTACATTAATAAAAGGTTATTTTAGAAGGCAAACTATATAGAAAAATTAATCTGAATTCAGCTTTTTTCTGATCACTTTTTTTTTCTTTTTTTAGAGAGGTCTTGCTCTGTTTCCTGGGCTAGAGTGCAGTGGCCCAATCATAGCTCACTGTAACCTCAAACTCCTGGGTTCATGTGATCCTCTCATCTCCACCTCCTGAGTAGCTGGGACCATAGGTGCATGCCACTACACCTAGCTAATTTTGAAATTTTTTTGTGGAGACCCCATCTCTACAAAAAAAATTTCAAAATTAAATGTTGCCCAGGCTGATCTTGAACTCCTGGCCTTGAGGGGATCCTCCCACCTTGGCCTTCCAAAATGCTGGGATTACAGGTGTGGACCACTGCACCCGGCTCACTTCTATTGACAGTACTCAGCTGAGCTATCTATTTCTCAATTCAGCTTCCCTCAAGATCATGGGAAATTGATGATTTTTTTCTCAGGAACAACTGTGGATATGTCCTTTTTGGACACAATTGCTCCTAAAACTTCTGTCCACATTTGATGCCACTTCCTAGATTTGAGAGAAAACTAGAAACTCTGCCATAAGTCCATTTTACTGACCAGACCAGTCCCCAGGGTTCTTTTTTGTCCATGTTGGGATATGACATTAAGAAATAATATACACTAAAATAATCCCCTATATTTTCTGTTTTCTAAACACCTGTAGCATATTTTTAGGGTTCTCAAATGTATTAGTGTATGGAAATGATCTACATACTGATTAAGCAATATTGATATTACTTAGTGTTTCCCCCTATAGGATTCATTCTGAGAGCCCCATTCAGAGTATAACATTAAAGAAAGATATTAATAATAATTTAGATCAAAATTCAAGTGAATTACAACTAGTGATGTGTGAGCAGTATAATCTAACAGATCAATCTGAAAAGATACAATCATGAAAGCAGAGTTGTGTTCGTTTCTCAAGTGGACATATCCAATTATTTTTATTTGCATGGAATATTAGTCAGACTTTTAAGAGTCAAGTGTAGACTCACTTGTAAGACAATAATGAAAATAATAGTTAATGTTTATTGAGCACTTACTATGTGCACAGCACTGTTCTAAGTATTCAATTTACATGATCTTATCTAATATACCCCCAAAGATCTATGACCTATATCATATATATACTGTATATACTAATTGATACACTAATTAATAGATGGCAGAATGTATGTACATATTTACTTCCCCCTTATATAGACTAAACAGCTATTTTAGTGTTATAATTTTATGGGCCTATGAAAATTTTTCTAATCGTCTTACATTGACATGCAGTTTTCCCATTGCTTATTTCTGATAAAATATGTCTTTTGTTCCCTATGAATTTACTTATTTCTTCCAGTGAATTCTATCAGAAAAATTATCCCGACATTTAACAAGCTTTGACAAAAGTCAAAATTGCCAGAATGAGCCATGAGGAGAGATTAGAGGAGGAAAGGATAGTGCCTGGGGCTCAGGATCTTTCTTGGTTCAAACAGCAGCCAAAAGACAGTATTATACTGGAAGAGACATAATTGGGAGTAGAAAAGAAAAAGAAAATAGAAAAAAAGAAAAAGAGACTTAACTTTGGATTAGAATCGTAGCACTGGCTAAAGGCAGTTCCTATTTCTATGTCATACAAGAGGAATTTGAGAAGTCAGTAACCACACAACGTCACACAGATGGTAGAGCCTGGAATCAAATTCCAGACTGTTTGATTCCAAATCCTTCCTACCGTGTTTCTATTCTATGGCAGTGCTGCCTGGATCCGTGGTATTTTTATTGCAAAAGTTTGAGGTGAGCTGACATTCCCAAATCCTTCTTAAATCTGGCCTTTCTCATGTCTTTTGAGATTCATGGCTAGTGTGAGGTGGACGTAGTTAGGGAAAAAAGTTAAGAGGAGTGCTGGTGTGGGCAGGCAGTGTAGCCTAGTGGCTAAGACTATGGACTTTGGAGTTTAACTTTTCGGGTTTCGAATTTCAGCTTTATCACTTAATGTCACCTGTGCTGCTTGAGCAAGTTACTTAAACTCCTTGTGCATGGATTTCCTTATCTGCAGAATGGGGAAAATAATGATATTATCTATCTCGTGGAGCTTCTTTAAAAGATAAAGTAATAAAAACCACAAAGCATGTAGAGTAAAGCTTTTCACATAGGGAGTGTTCAAGTCATACTGTAAGATTTTTTCCAATAATGTTATTATTGGACATGGGGATAGAAACCAAGAGGGCAATGAAGGTTGAAATCCTCCAAAACAGACAAAAAATGGCTTAGTGGAAGGGGAAGAAGAAAGAGAAGATGCGGAGGTACCTGTAGGCAAGTTGACTGAACAAATAAGGTGTAAATGTTAAATAATGAGACATAAAAGAATACAGTTTAACAAAAACACAGAAATTTCTAGGGAACAAGGAGGAAGCCTGCCTTGCTCCTCCTGGCTGATTACGGATGCAGTGGAAGGCAAGAGCTTCACAGAGGAAAACTATAAGAGATGCAGACACCTGGGAAGGAGCTGAAAGGAGATGGAGGGAAGCTATGGAAACAGACAGGATTAAACACAATTGCCCTCAGGAGACTGGGCCATGGTGGGTCACAAAGATAGAATGGAAATGAAAGGAATGTTGAAAAACAATTTTATGGAAGAAAACGATAGTAATTGATATGTCCTAGGAAAGTGGGTGGGGAGAATAAGAATGAGGAAGTATTGGAGTAGGAGAAAGAAGTATGACATTATATGAGACAGAAAAGAATCAACAACGTATTTTTCATGCACCAGGAGTCTTAAAGATAAAACAGGTACATGGTCAGGGTGAAAAATAAGGGTAGTCAGGTGACGGACAACATAGAATTTTGCAGAGAAAGTGTTAGAATTAGCTCTCTTATAAACCCTCACCTCATAAACACTCTCTGCTTGACCCAGAAAAGCCGAACTCTACCACAACACCCACACAAAGTTAAGGCTTGATCCATGCCACACATGAGTGGTTAGATGTGGAAATCCTTTTCACTTTTGTGGCTAGGTGCAAATTTGGACTAGGAATGAGCTATTCACAATTTATTAAGCTTATCTAGGTTCTATTATGGCTACTTCATTAATTTCAGGGGTTCTGACCAGAGCAACCTGGTTAAGGAAGTGAAATATCAGCTTTCCAGACCTGAGAACAACTTAAATCTGAATAGTTCGCTCAGATTTTGACAATGATTTTAGCGTGCAGTAGAAACCTCTGACCACCAGGGTGAATGTAAGTGAAGCAAGAAGACAAATAGATTTTGACTAGAAAAGTTAGGCTGAATAAATTTTTGTCCCAAAAATGTATAACAGAAGACCTTCCAAATAATTCGACCTTTTGTCTTTGGCATTTGCATATATTAAACATACTTTCCCAAAGACTGTTTTTATAAATATAGCCAATACATAATAAAATATTTTACTTCTGGTAGCATGTCTTTTCCTCATTAAAAAAATTACCCTTTTTTGAAACAGAACTTCCAAATCTATAGAGACATGCACTTTATAAAGAACTAAATGGACTCCATAGGGAAGGACTTCTGTGTACATGTTAAATACGTGAGACATTAAAAAAACTCAGACTGATAGGATCATTTTTATGTTATATATTGAAGTGAATTCAAATTTCAACTCTAGGTGGCAGTTTACTCCATCACTTACTTATGTTCTTTTAACAAGCAGTAGATTCATTCACAGTTTTTCCATGAATGCATAATTTTGTGTAAAAATTAGTCTCTGGCTCTCGGTATCTGTTAAAAATAGATTTGATTTTAGGAGTAAAATCGTGGCTTGAGATGCAGGTTTTCCATGGATCCTGTCATTCTTGGTTTCATTAAGCTGATAGGATAAAGCAAAAGAAAATAGATAAAGATGAATATTTTAACTAATTTTTTTGAGAAATATAATCCTCTTAAGTCTTTGCAATAGTTCTATGTCAAGGTTGTGTTTCCATCATGCAGAATAGATTTTAGTACAAATAATTTTTCCAAGAATACACTAATTTCCAGAAATATCAAGAATATCCAAGATGCTGGATTTTCTGAGATTGTTTAAGGGTACTCATTTAATTGAAGGAAAACTATCCTATAAAAAGGGAGAATGACTCAAATCTGTGTTCCTTTGCATCTCATTGATGGAAATAGCCAAAGCTAGAGTTTAATTAGCTTGTCAAAGACCAAAATACTCAGGCTGTCCAATTAAAAACAGCATCTCCCTCCACTACTTACCCCTAACTCATCTGCATGAGGTATTTTGTCTTGTAAGAGTACCAGTAACAGGATATGCAGAATCATTCCCAGGCACTTATCACACAAAAAACTTGCTACACTTCACAGTTCTTTCATTTTCTAAGTCCTAGCAGGAGAAAGATGTGTAAAGTATTTAAATTGTATCCTAAAATTAAGTTTTCTTTAAAATGGGAATAATAACAGTACCTATTTCTCCGTGTTGGTATGAGCATGCAATAAGATTATGTTTGTACACAGCGACTGGTACCTGGCATTCTGCATATTTGTTATCCTTATTTTTACTAATCTTACTTTTATTAATAAAGGGTGTCAACTAGAATCTCAAAGAGACAATGTGACAATGTGATAAACTCATGAGGAGCTTTTATTTCTAAAGTTGCATGCCTTTGACTCCTCCAGGCCTATCCCTGTCTCCTTATTCTCTTATGTGTAAAAGGAACCTAGGAAAAAGCCATATGGCACAGGCGTAGGGGGTGAGGATATTAGTCACTGGAGTGTGAAAATTAACAATTTCTAAAATGTGTCTAATTGTTTATAAAAACGAATACAAAATTATATTTGGCAAAACTTGGAATAGTTTCTGCATTTCTCCTTGATATATATGTGTGTATTATGTGTATGTGTATATATATATATATATATGTGCATATATATAATACATATGCATATATATTTATAATATGTGAGGATGGAGAGAGAGGTATACATTTTAATGTCATCACCATCTGCACTCTCAATTTATTGAATGATATTCTTCAGGGTTTATGTAGAAATCAAAGGTACCAACCCTAATAATAGAACATAATCTCTTATTTCACTCAAGTTCCATTTCTAAATTATTCACATAAGTATGTCTAAAGAAAAACATCCTCTATCTTACCACACAATTGATCCCGCATGGCAGAGCTCCCCAACTGGCACGCTGCAGAGGGAATAGGCGACAGGTTTGCTGACGCATTAATCCTTGCAGGCCTCAGAATTCCCAGGTAGGGCCTGAATCACTTGCCCATGGAGCCGGTTGCCTTCAGCAGTTAACGGCCTCATCCATTGAACCCAGGGTGCTATAAAACTACTATTGCTTCCCTGTGTAATCTCATGTGAAAAAAATTGGAAAGAATGATTCTAACATCACCAGGCATTTTAATTGTCAAGGTCTGAATATATTCCTCCAACGCCTGTTGACCAAAGGCCAAACTTCTCACACTGCTAGTCAAGTCTGTCCATACACCATGTGGCTCCAGGCTGCCCTTCCAGGTCTGTTTCTCGCTAATATCCTTCCATATCCCACAGAGGGATATACTTTTCCCGCCTTATTTCCACATGTCCAAATCCTACATGGTTCAAATGCAAATGTCTTTGCACGCCCTTCTTAATCTCTCCAGCCAGAACCCCTCCCTTCTCTATTGCAGAACCTCTCCCGTCTCTCTATGGCCATTGCCAGGTTCTATAAGCATTTTACATCTTGGTGTTAACTAGGATTAAGCTCAGCTACATGTAACTGAAAATTATCAAATTATCCAAAATAGTAATAGCTTAAAAAAATATATATATTTTTCTCTTTTACATAATGAAGTCCAGAAGGAGGCAGCTGAGAGCATTTCAGTGTTTCATGAGGTCCCCAACCTAGGTTCTTCTATCTTGTTGCTCTGCCTTCCTTGGCACGTGGCTCCAACCTCCTTGTCCAAGATGGTTGCTTAAGCAGGGGCCATCATATCTGCAATTCAGCCCGCATGAAAGAAGGAGGGAGGAAGAAGAACATCACCTTTGTACTTTAAGAAAGCATTCTGAAGGTTGTATACGTCACTTCACTTCTATTACAGGGTCGAATCACATGTCCGTGTCTAGCAACCAAGGCAACTGAAAAATGCAGCCTTCATTTCACATGGCCATACACCTAATTAAAAAATATAGTGATTAGATTACTAGGGGATAAAGAGAGGATGATATAGGTACAACCATTAATCTCTGTTCCATGTACCTATGAGAAGTATAAACTTTTTGAAAGACAGGTCCATATTTGATTTAACTTTAGAATCCTAGAATCAGGAAGAGTGCCTTATATATGTTAATACTGAATGAACAAATACATGAATAAGAGTAAGGCATAAGGATATTTGTCCTCTGCCCTTTGATTGACTCCGTCACTTACCCGACATTGAATATTAAGCTTGAATATATTTGGCATTGATTTTATTTTATTATACCTGTGTGACTATACCACCTTGAGAACCAAAGTGGTATTTAAACATAGGAAAGTGAAATGAAAGCAGATCACCCTAAATACTTTGAGCAATGGGAATTTGGAAATCATGTGTCTTATACTTTTGCTAAGACCAAATTTAAATGTCATTATTGGCAAGCTTACTGTTATTGCTCCATTCCAATTATCTGTATGGCCCAGATTTAAAATTTACAAATCTGACCCTTGTTGATTATTAGAAGCATTGGGATGATCGATTGTAAATTAAAAGAAGAAGAAATGTGGATCACTCTTTTTCTTGTTCTGTTCTCTCTGGAGACAGTGACAATTTGTGTCACTTCATCACTGATAGCTATTTGGATTTGAAGAAGCTTTCTAAAATATACCTCTCCATTCCCACCCCAATGAAAGATGTCGGCTTTAGAGGAGTTAAGGTCTTTCCCCTAGGCTGGGCACAATGGCTCATGCCTGTAATCTTAGCACTGTGGGAGGCCGAGGCCCGAGGGTTGCTTGAGGTGAGGAGTTCGAGATCAGCCTGAGCAAGAGCAAGACACCTGTCTCTGCTAAAAATAGAAAAAATTAGCCAGTGCAGTGAAGTGTGCCTGTCGCCCCAGCTACTCAGGAGGCTGAGGCAGGAGGATTGGTTGAGCCAGGAGTTTGAGGTTGCAGTGATCTATGATGATGCCACCGCACTCTAGCCAGGGTGACAGAGCAAGACTGTTAAAGAAAAAAAAGACCTTTCCCCTTAAAAGTTCCACATGCATTACAATATATAATTTGAGTTTTCTAACTCCAACTTCGATTGTAATTTGGGAAGAAGACTGCTGAATTTCATTTTCTAGTTCTCTTTTGCTGGTCATTGTTTTTCATTTGTTTTGAGACAGTCTCGCTCTGTTGTCCTGGGTAGAGTGCAGTGGCGTCATCATAGCTTGCTGCAACCTCAAACTCCTGGGCTCATGTGATCCTCCTGCCTCAGCCTCCCGAGTGGCTGGGACTACAGGCACACACCACAAGGCCAGGCTGATTTTTCCATTTTTAGTAGAAACAGGGTCTCGTTCTTGCTCAGGATGTTCTAGAACTCCTGAGCTCAAGCAATCCTCTTGCTTCAGTCTCCCAGAGTGCCAGGATTACAGGCATGAGCCACCATGCCCAGCCTCTACTGGTCATTGTTTAGACCTCTAGACCTTCCTATCATGTTCCACAAGAAGTTTTAAAGCATTTCCTTAACAACACACAGACACACTATTGGGAAGGAAGGGCCTTTCATTTGGGCAAAAACAGGAAGGAGGGGGAGTGGGAACTAAATAGTATGGGAATTTAAAAATAAATTGTGTCTCTGTCTCTTACATTCTCTCTATAATGGCTACAATCTCCTAATTTTTTTTTTTTTTACTTTCTTTTAGTGCCTATCACCATAGAGCAGACATTATTGTTAAAACTTAGACTTTGTTAGTTTTTTGATGAAGTTCAGAAGCTTAATTTTTTATACACTGACAAGGAAGACTTAAAGTTGAATCCACCTACTCACTCAACAAATGTCTATTGAGTGGTGATAACGTGACTTAACAACAACACTTAAAATAAGTACAAAGATGAATCCCATATCAGGTTGGCTTTCAGGAAGATTACAAGCTAAACACACAAAATAAGTATCATACGAGAGGTGCTGATTAGCATTAGGTTCAGGCGTGATTAACAGGGAACCTCAAAATAGCAATGGTTTAAAAGAAGATACGTCTCTTCCATTTTAAGAAATTTATAGGTGGTAAACCACGGTGACAGGGTTACTCCGTCATGTCTAATATGTCAGGCATTCGTTCATTTCCACAGCTTCTACATGGTCCCATATTGTTTTGGGGATTCCAGCCTTCAGAATGAGCAGCAAAGGAGAAGGTGGAGAATAATGGCAAGCCCTCTGTATTATCATAGTTTCCTGGAGCTGCTGTGACAAAGTGCTGCAAACTTGGTAGCTTAAAGCAACAGATATTTATTCTCTTACAGTTTCGGAGGCCAGAAATCTGAATCAAGGTGTGGGCAATCAAGCAAGGTGTGAACAGGTCCATGTTCCCTCCAAAGGCTCTGCTGGAGAATCCTTCCTTGCGTCTTCCAGTTTCTAAGGGCTCCAGGCATTCCTCGATTTGGGCTACGTAACTCCAATCTCTGCTCCATCTTCACATTGCTGTCTCCACTCTAAGTCCCTGTGTTTCAAATGCCCCTCTGGTTTTCTTTTATAATGACACGTCATTGGATTTAGGGCCGTTCTTTCTAAATCTAGGACAATCTCATCTCAGGATCCTTCACTGTATTACGTATGAAAAGACTCTTTTTCCAATTTCCAGTGGACATATCTTTTGGGGAGCCACTATTCCACTCACTGTGCCCTCTCGCTTTAGTAATTCTTCTTAGAAGCTGTGCTCATCATTTCTACTTTTATTGCACTCCATGGAAGCTATTTAGTGTATATACCTAACACATGGGCAGCTGAGATATGTAGTATGTATTCAATGGACATGTACTCAATTAAAAACCAGGAGTTCCATTAATAACAATAAGTAAAAGTGACATTGTTTTATGAAAAATTACTTAGAAAATGTTATAGATTCTTACAACACAGTGCTCATTTGGGTCAATGCCCAATTATAATACTAGATTTGGACGCTTTATAAAAATAAAAAAGTAGTAACGTCATACGAAGCAGAAACTGTAAAAGCCCCGCTGGGAAATTGATACCCAACAAATTCCATAATTGCCACATTTTCCTAAGGTGTTTGTGAGGTTTGGTGAAGCTAGTTTACAAACGTCTCCTCAGATCCTTCCGCTATTGCTTCTCTACGCCTGAACTCTAGTTCCTAAGGAACTCCGAGAATCTGAGAGAACCTGACAAAAGAAACTGAGGCTGACAGGAGTTGTGGAGCAGGACATGAAGGAGCAGGGTATTGGCAGAGATCAACCCCCGAGAGGCTTGGAGTCTAGGAAGAAGAGTAGGTGGGGCAATTTATTTCTCCCCTTCTCCATATCGCTGGCAGTCAGTGGGTTCCTGAGCTGCTGGAGAGCTCTCCTACCCACCACATGCCCAAAAGCTGCTGCCACCAGTGAACTGGAAAAGCACCCGGCTGCAGGCGCCCTCTGGGTCACTTCCCGACACTGCAGACCATCGCGTACTACTCAGCCATAAAAAGTGGTGAAGTAATACCTCTTGAATTAACCTGGATTGAACTGCAAACCACTTTCCGAAGTGAAGTATCACAAGAATGAAAAAAACAACACCACATGTGCTCACCATTAAATTAGAACTCATTAATCAACACTTATGTGCACATAGGGAGAAAGCACTCATTGGAAATCAAGCAGGTGGGAGGGGAGGAGGGGATGGGAAAATTCACACCTAATAGGTTTAATAACTTTGACTCAAACTATACAAAAGCAATTTATGTAACCAAAATGTTTGTACCCCCATAATATTCTGAAATTAAAAAAAAAAGAGGGAATCTCAGACTTATTTTTTAATCAAGAAAGAAATCAATTTACATTTAAGAAGAAAAATCTATTAAGCTCACACAGCTATAATTTGGGGGCAATAAAGTGTTCCTTTTTGAAAAGAGGTGACTGACTATATACTCAGTCCAATCAAATGGTACCAACGCTACAGAGGTGAGAAAAGTAGATAGAGCCTTCAGGTTTTAAATGAACTATGCTACATAAAAGACATTTCTGAGACTCAGGAAGAAGAGAGTAGCCTGATAAAATTCTGGGCAATGGATCTTGGTTTATAAAGCTGAGAAGGGTAAAGCCTTCCAGATACAAGCACACCTCAGAGATATTATGGGTTCAGTTCCAGACCACAGCAATAATGCAAATATTGCATTAAAGTGAGTCACACAAATTTTTTGGTTTCCTAGTGCATTTAGAAGTTATATTTATACTATACTGTTGTCTATTAAGTGTGCAATAACATTATCTCTAAAAAAGCAATGTACGTATTTAATTTAAAAATACCTTATTGCTGAAAAATGCTAATGATCATCTGGGCCTTTAGCGAATCTAATCTTTTTGCTGGATCAGACACTTGCCTTGGGCTTGACGGCTGTTGACTGATCAGAGTGGTGGTTGCTGAAGGCTGGGGAGGCTGTGGCAATTTTGAAAATAAGACAACAATAAAGTTTGCTCCATCAAGTGACTCTTCCTTTCATGAAACATTTCCCTGTATCCCGCAATGCTATTTCATAGCATTTGACCCACAGTAGAACTTCTTTCAAAATTAGAATCACTCCTGTCCAACCCTGCCACTGCTCTATCAACTAAGTATATGCACTATTATAAATCTGCTATTGTCATTTCAACAATGTTAACAGGATCTTTACCAGGAGTAGATTCCATCTCAAGAAACTACCTTCTTTGTTTATCTCAAAGAAGCAATTTCTCATCCACTTAAATTTGATAATGAGATTGTAGTAATTCATTCCCATCTTCAGGCTCCACTTCTAATTCTAGTTCTTTTCCTATTTCCACCATCTGGGTAGTTACTTCCTCTACTGGAGTCTTGAACCCCTCCAAGTCATTAATGAGGCTTGGAATCAACTTTTTCCAAACCCCTGTTAATGTTGATATTTTGACCTCCTTTCATGAGTCGTGAATGGCACCTAGAATGGTGAATCCTTTCCAGAAGGTTTTCAGTTTACTTTCCCCAGATCCATCAGAGGAATCACTCTCTATGGCAGCTCTAGCATTATGAAATGCATTTCTTAAATAATAAAGACTTGAAAGTTGAAATTATTCCTTAATCCATGGCTACAGAATGGATGTTGTGTTAGCAGGCATGAAAACAACACTAATCTCCTTGTACATCTCTAGCAGAGCTCTTGGGTGGCCAGGTGCTTTGTCAATGAACAGTAATACTTTGAAAGGAATCTCTTTTTCTGAGCAGTAGTTCTGAACAGTGGGCTTAAAATATTCCACAAACCGTGCTGTAAATAGATGTGCTGTCATTCAGGCTTTGTGGTTTCATTTCCAGAGCACAGGCAGAGTAGATTTAGCATCATTCTGAAGGGCCCTAGGGTGAGCATTGGCTTCAATTCAAACTCTCCATCTGCATTAGCCCCTCAGAAGAAAATCAGCCTGCCTTTGAAGCCTCAAAGCCAGGCATGGACTTCTCTCTAGCTACGAAAGTCCTAGATGGCATCTTCTTCTGATATAAGACTATTTCATCTCCATTAAAAATCTGTTGTTTACTGTAGCTACCATCGTCAGTGATCTTAACTAGATCTTTTGGATAACTTGCTGCAGCTTCTCCATCAGCACTTGCTGCTTCACCTTTCATTTTTATGTTATGGAGATGGCTTCTTTCCTTAAATTTCCTGAACCAATCTCTGCTAGCTTCCAACTTTTCTTCCGCAGCTTCCTCACCCTCTCAGCCTTCATAGAATTGAAAAGAGTTAGGACCTTGATCTGGATGAAGTTTTGGCTTACAGGAATGTTGTGGCTGGATTGGTCTTCTATCCAGACCACCAAAACTTTCTCCACATCAGGAATAATGCTGTTTTGCTTTCTTATTTTTCATGTATTCATTGGAGAAGCACTTTCAATTTCCTTTGAGAACTTTTCCTTTGCATTCACAATTTGGCTAACTGTCTGACACAAGAGGCCTAGCTCTTGGTCTATCAGGGCTTTCAACAAGCCTTTCTCATTAAGTATAATAATTTCTAGCTTTTGATTTAAAGTGAGAGACATGCAACTTTTCTTTTCACTTGAACACTTAGATGCTCTTGTAGGGTTATTAATTGGCCTAGTTTCAATATTATTGTATCTCAGGCAATAGGGATGCCTGAGGAGAGGGAGAGAGAAGAGAGAAAGACTGTTCAGTGAGGCCAGGCATGGTGGCTCACGCCTGTAATCCTAGCACTCTGGGAGGCTGAGGTGGGAGGATCGCTTGAGGTCAAGAGTTCAAGACCAGCCTGAGCAAGAGCAAGACCCTGTGTCTACTAAAAATAGAAAAAATTAGCTAGCATGGTGGTGCATGCCTGTAGTCCCAGCTACTCAGGAGGCTGAGGCAGGAGAATTGCTTGAGCCCAGAAGCTGGAGGTTGCAGTGAGCTATGGTGACACCACTGCATTCTAGCCTGCGTAACAGAGCAAGACCCTGTCTCAAAAAAAGAAAGAAAGGAAGGAAGGAAGGAAGAAAGAAAGAAAGGAAGAAAGACTGATCTGTGGAATGGAACACACACAACATTTATAGATTAAGTGTGCTGTCTTACATGGATATGGTGCATGGCACCCCAAAACTATAATAGCTACATCAAAGTTCACTGATGACAGATCACCATAACAGATATAATAATAATGGAAAAGTTTTAAATATTGTGACAATTTCCAAAATGTGACAGAGACATGAACCGAGCACATACTGGTGGAAAAATGGTGATGATAGTCTTACTTGATACAGGGTTGCCACAACCTTCCCTTTGTTAGAAAGGAAGCATCTGTGACATGCAAAAAGTGAAGCCCAATAAAACAAGGCATGTCTGTATCAGTGAGGAACTATTCTAAACCTTTTGACTAAACACATTGCTCTTTAATCTTAGAAATTTCTCTTATTGTCTAATTTTTAGACAAATTTGAGTCTTCTCACAAAGATTATGTGAGGATTGCTTTGTTTCATGAGCCAATAATACAGTTAGGGCAGGATATCAATTCAAAATTATTTTGGCTGATATAAAATTTTTCTTTGCATAGCTCCTTTTGCTTATCTAGAGTTTCTTTTTATCACCTTACCAAGGTTCTTTTTTTTTTTTGTATCCAGAAGCAGAATCCCTCACCTTAAAGAAGAATCTTGCATTTGCTACGTTACACAGATAAACTAGTTTTAAATGATTAGCAATCTCATATGAGGAAGTGATAGGAGAAGCAGAAATCTCTTTCTCAAGGTAAATGAAACAGAATTTTAAAAAAGAAATCCTTGGCTGTCAAGAAGTTACCAATCAAGTTTAGATCCCTATACCCATTTTACTGTTCTTGATTCTCAAGTGCCCATCAGAGCAGACTGTGTGATATAAAGAGATAACGAATGCCTTCCTTCTGTCCAAAGTATCCAATCAAAGATGTTAGCCATCAAAGAGGCAGTAACTCCAAGCTATAAAACTATCACTCTTGAATATATTATATGCTTAGTTTTGTCCAGATTTATCACCATTTAGAAAATCCAGGTGCTGTTTATGGCAAAGTTTTGTGAGGAATTTTCCATTTAGCTGTGTTCCGTATGAGCAATTCTCAATTTTTAAAAGACTATTTAGCTTTCAGTATTACTAAACTTTAATACTGTGGTATTAATCAGGCTTGTGGGAACTGCAAAAAAAAAAAAAAAGAAGTCATCTGGTTTTTTCTCGTTTCCTTGGAAATAGGCAAAATTTTGAAATAAAAATCATTTCAATGTCCCAATGTCCTTTTACCTTTATTTTTTAACTATCACTTCGTGGTCTACCCAGATAAACAGTATAAGTATCTTCTTTCTGCCCTAAACGCCCTTTGTAGGACTCCTCTGAGGCCCATCCTAATCTGCAGGGTACTTTCTGTTCCTAATTTTCCTATCTCCCCTTCCCCAGTCTAAACTCATATTTCTACCCCACAGCCTTCCTTTGGGTGTTATGAGGAAAGCAATCTGATTGAATTAGTTTGAATTCTGTGTCAGTGAGCAACAATTCCTTCGGTTTCAAGTTGTTTATGTCATGAAAGGAGAATGCTTGTTCTCCAATAATAAGAGGTAATTGGAAGAATTTCATTCAGGGCAACACAATGAAATGAAATATATAGTTCCCACCATAGAATGAAGGAATTAAACTGAATGACTTTTAATGTTCCCTTTAGCCCTGATGTTCTTTAACTTTATGACTTAATAAGGGCTGTAGAAGGGAAATTTATTTTTGGTCACAGGCAGCCAGGTCCTGGTTTCAGTTTCTATAGCCTTTTTCCTCCCACGGCTGGGCCACCCCAGGCTCAGCCCAGCTGTGGTCCTCAGGACCAGTCTGGACTTTAAGCTGGAAACACGTAAGAAGCTCTAAAATAATAGAAACATAATGTGAGTCACATATGTACTTTTAAATTTTCTAGTAGCCACATTTTAAAAAGTTAAACAGGTAAAGTTCATTTTACTAAGATATTTTATTTAACTCAATGTATCCAAAATATTCAACATGTAATCAATATAAAAATTATTAATAAATATTTTACATTATTATTTTCATAGTCTCTAAGATCTAAGTGTGTATATTATACTTACAGCACACCTCAATTCAAACTAGCTACATTTCATGTGCTTAATAGCCACATGGGACTAGTGGCTACTGTATTGAACGTTGTAGTTCTAGACCATGACTCTTCCCTTTGGCTGCACATTGGAATCATTTGGGGACCTTTCAAAAGCCCTGATGTTCAAGCCAAACCCCAGAATCATTAAATAAGAATCTGTTGGGGTAGAATCTGGCCTCAGGGTTTTTGTTTGTTTTTTTTTTTTAAAGCTATCCAGGTGATTACAATAGGCAGCTAAAGTTGGGTACACTCTAGACTTCTCAACTATTGCTCAGAACATTTGGAGAGTTTTTGTTTTAAAGAGCAACACCCAGGCTCCACCCACAGAGATTCTGATTTTAATTAGTTTAGTATGGGTACTAGGCGTAGCTATTTGTTTAAACTTCCCCAAGTGACTACAACATACTAGCTGGGTGGAGAAACATTAGCTGACACTTTTGAAATCAGTACTTATCAGTACTTTTCTCCATGATCTTCCTGATCAGCTGTTAAAAGGCTTCTACCTTTTTTCTAAGACCCATTCCCATATTGTACCCTTACCCTGGATCTTTCTTTTTGTTTCTCTACCTATGACCTCACTTAATACACAACTCGTATTCTATTTCCATAGGTCTGCAGTCCTTTGCCTTGTTAGTTTCTCTCTCAGGCACTAGAATTTGCTCAAGATGCCACCCAGTGAATGGGTCACATTCTGACATCCCTATTAACAGTTGTCTGCATGCTGGGAATCCCAAATATTATCCTTGTCTGGATTCTGTATCATTATGCTTGGTTGCTCATTGGATACTTTGCTCAGACCAGAACAGATTTCCCCATCCCCAGGGGTTTGCCTCCACTACCGCCTTACTACATGATACAGCAATATTTTCCACTCTGTTTGAGTCTATTTAACAAAAAGAAATTGATTTTATAAATTACTAATAAGTCCCAATTTGTGGTTTGAAAATCTCTGGTTTATACTACAAAACATAAAATGGAAGGAATTTCCTATTAAATGTTAGGGCATCTTTCTTAGCACTATAAAAAGAGATAAAATTTCAACTAGCTGTCAAGAAGATGAGAGGGGCATGACTAAGAGTTAAATCCTGGCTTAGCTAGAAAATCCAATAGATTGAGAAGGAATTCAAGGAAGACATCGAAGAAGAACACAGGCCCCTCAGAGAAGTTGTCAGGACCCCTGGTGCTGATAGGACTTTGATGCCCACAGCTGAAGATGTCTGGGATGCAGAGCCCGAAGGCACAGAGGCCCACACATTTCAGCACAGGAAGAGAAAACGGCTGAGTGTCCTGGTGTATAGAAGAACTGAGAAGGCTGGGGGACTGGAGAAGGCCGGAGGACTAGAATGAGAAAACCTCCAAGTGCATGGGATCAGGCACCACAAGTATCAGCAGTTCATGATACCCAAAGGCCAAGCAAGGGCAGCTAAGACACAGCAAATGCCAATTTATGATGCCTGAAGACCGTGTGGGACAAGAGACATCTCACCAGAGCACAGCTCTTGGACCAGATATTCCTGATCGTCACCCTCAACACATAAATATACCCAGGTGATACATAAATCCCCAGGGAACTTAGTTCACTTAGGGGAGAGAAGGGAAGATCAAAGAGGAAGAGGAGAAGGAAAGCCCTTTTTTTTTTTTTTTTACTTCTTGACTGAAAGACATTAAATTTTAAAGAAGAGTTTAAGATATTGAAATGGCAAGTGTATGAGATTTCCATCATCATTTCTGCACAGTTGAGTAATGACTGCAAATTTTAAACCTACTAAATACAATTGCTAAAGTGATACATAATCTAATGGCTCACGTCTTCCCTCATCCATACCTGTCATAGGCAGGGATTTTCTGATTGATACACATAAAGATGAAAAGTTTGGCTTTCTTCTTGTTTACCTTAACCAAGCACAGTCAGAAGGAGGAGGTGCTGCACCAGCCCGTGCTGGAGATCTCTTGAGACGGCTGGGGGCACTACAGCAGCCAGGCTGAGGCAGGGGAGAGCAGGAAGGCCCATCACTGGCAGGGCGGGGGTGGGGAATGTACATCAAAAACAAGCTGGGCTGCAGAGGGAGATCTGAAATGAAGGGTTTGACCAGCACCTTGAGGCAGAGCAGTGGCTAGAGCAGGATCCCAAGAGAGGACACTTGCAGAACGCTTATGGTAAGAGGACTGCACAACAGGAAGAGACTAGGGTCCAATGCTGGGTGGCCAGGGAGAAAGACCCTGAACCACCTAAAAAAGCCAGCTGAACAGGAGACAGGCAGTGTGCAGGAGCTAGGCTGGTCAGGAGGTGGGAAGTTGACCTCATGATGTGGGTTTTGCTGACAACACATTGAACTTTCAACGAGCCCTACTTGCTTTCAAAGGCCTTCATGGAACCCTCATGAGTCACTAGTCTCCATTCTCACAAACCATTTTCTTTCCTCAACTCCTAGAAGGCTCTTCTACCTTGCTCTCTGCTTCCCTTCAACTTCAAGGATACCTGCATTCTTATAACACCTTCACTTTTATACAACATCGGCCCTCTACACTTGTTTCTCTACAGACAATGTACCTTACAGTGGATGACAAATTTCTCACTAGCAATTCTTAAAGGTTCTTTGGCCATCCCTGTCTACAAACTCTCAACTCTGTATCAGTGGCACAATTTTCCTCCCGCCCTCTCTTTCTCCTTCCTCCCTTCCTTCTTTCCTTCCTTCTTCTTTCCTCTTATAGCCAAGCTGCAAAGCACAGCTGTAAACTATTGTTTAGGACCTTTTTAAGCATAGGTTACCCAATCTCAGCTGGTCCTTTAATACTGTGTGAAAATTCTTTTAAAAATGTTACATGTTTATATACATTCTCCCTAAAGCTCTAGTGATCTGCCAGTCCTCTTACTTGTATCAGCATAAATAATAGCTAATATTTATTGAACACTCCTAGTGATAGCTGTTGTACAAGCATTATCTCATTTAATCCTCACAACCCAACCCTATGACAGGTACTTATTATTAACTTCATCTTAACAGTAGAAGAAATTGAGGATTAGAGACATTAAGTCATTTGCTCCAGGTCACAGATGGAAGAGCTAGGGTTCAAGTAAATTCCTTTTTGATTTCAGAAGAAAACGCATCATAACCGCTAGGCAGCTTCGCAGTTTTCTTAACTGGCTGTTCTAAACTTTCACTGTTCCCTCCTAAAGCTTCCTAGGACTCCTGCCCTCTAGTCCTTTCCAGTAGGTGTCCTTAATTTTCTGCAGCAACGCAGGAGGAGAGGCTGGCAGACTGGAGCAACTATTTATTCGCTCCTTCTGCCACCTGCACCTACCACCATCTTTCGCCCAACGTGTATGTGAGAGTCGTTAAGGAGACCCTCCTTTCTTTTTGTAGGTCTTACTTTATTGTTTATTCTCTCCTGTATTTTTAACCTTTCCTTATTAACTCTTTCCTCACAAGCTATGAACATGGTCAAATCTTTCTAATCTAAAAAATCTATATATATTAACTTGGCCACTCCCTCTAGCCACTTCCATTTTTCACATTCACAACCAGGCTTATTGGAAGCATAGTCTGCACTCTGGTCCCAACCCTTGAGACTGTGAGACCCACAAGCACAGAGACCGTGCCTGCTTTGTTTACTGCTCTACCCACCCTCCCTCCACACCAAGCACAGTTCCCAGCCTAAGAGATGTTTGTTAAAATTTTGTTAAATTAATAAAGGATGCATGGATCCATGGAAGAAATTAATAAGATTTCCAAAGCCAATAAGTTTTTTAAAACTTTGGTAAGTCCTGCTTCATTCAAACCCAAACTCATAATTCCCCTCTTCATGTTTACTCCTCCTTCTGTAACAGCTTCCTCTCCTTCATCATGTATATGCAGTGAGTTACCAGGTTAAACTATTACATTGAGCAAGCAGAGCGTGTGTAGTATAAAAATAAAAACATTTATATTTGTCTCTCACTCTCCTTTGAAATATTTCCTCTGGGACTGGTTTTCACCCTATCACTGGATGAAATCTAGAGCAAGATCCATGATTTTCTGGCCACTTTTAGTGACTAGCTGTATCACAGACCTGATGGACCAGTTTGAATGAAGTCTGATTTGAAGCCTTCATTCAACAAAAGTGATTCTCTCCTCAAGGGAGATTTTTAGAGCAATTGTGTGTGTATATATATGCACATACACACATGTACATATATATGCACATATATTCATATATATGCATATATACAAATATATGATAAATATATTTAAATTAAATATGAATATAATGTAAATCATATATAAAATTTACAAACACACATATATACACATATATATTATAATATATATAAAATATATATGTAACCCATGTTGTTATATTCTGGGTTCCTTGTTGTTTGCCTGATTGCCTTACACTGAACCTTGCTCCTCTCTTGGCCCAGACCTTTTGGATTCATGCCTTCTAATGTGAATGTCTCCACAAACAATTTTTCATTTGTCTCCCTTTGCTCTATGCATCCAACTCTATGAACCAGTTCTAATCTATGGGCCCAGATCATCTCTGAAGGGGAGGGTGTAATTTCTACTCACTTAGGAGTGCTTTAAGGGACAGCATTGCATCCATTCATCCTCCAAAATGGAACTTTGCTCCTGGCATCCTAATGCTGTTCTCATCTTACACGTGTTCCTTAGGAACCAGTGGAATACAGAAACCTAAATTGTTAAGCCATATATTTTGAGTCTGAAGTGATAGATGTGTGAAATACTAGGTGGAACTCAGATAATCAAAACTCAAGTTATACAGCCCATTGCCTCTGCTATGGGAATGCCACAAATCCAGTACCAAAATTTGCAATAATCAGATCGAGAGTTTCAATATTAGAATTTTAGGCAGTTCTTCTGGCCCCTCCCTGTATTGCCTGTTGACAGGCTGCTTGTTACTTGTTGCGCATGCCCGCCCACATCTATTCACCCCTCCTGTCACTCTCTTTCTGGCATGAGTAACTCAGCCTCTGTTTGTGCCTAGGTTCATTATGTGGCAGCTGTTTTCATTACCATCTCATTATTTCACTGAGGGGGAGATGTTTCCATGGTGATGCTGAACTGCATAAGTAGAGATTTTACTACGCTGAGTGAGCTTTTATCTACTCAGTGTACTAGTTAGAGGGGGAACTGAGCTAGAACCTTTCCAATAGAAAGAGGGTTTGTAAATCTCCCTTCTGTTTCCTGTATCTGTCTGTGCTTTTTCTCTATGAAGGTATGTTGTAATTATGAATTCTTAACAGATGGGAGTTGAAGAAAACCAGTAGTTGTTTCTTTTTATTCTAATTAACTTGTCCTTTTCACATACCTATGGAAGTTTTCAGAATAGCATTACATAGGACAGTAGACTAGCACAATTAATTTTTTTTTTAATAGCACCACCAAGAAAAGAGAAGTTGGAGTCTCAGGAAAAATTCTGGATGGGAGCTGGCCCAATTACTAATGTAATTATTGCTTAAGCTTTGATTGCTTCTGAAGTTGTCATTGCCTGGGAAACAAAGGTCACAACAGCATTGAAATGATTATATAATACTTTTTCCACATGTGAATGAATGAGTGATACTCGCTTCCATTAATTGCTTTGTGCTTAATTCCACATTTGCGGGAGAACTTTGTTAATACATTTCCCCTTGCAGTAAGCCTTCCATAATTTGATCTTTACTGAAAGTAAATCTATCCATGGCAGCAAATTCTTTTTTCACCATTTGCTTTTGGATTTTTAGCCAACTCAAGCCACGTTTGTTTAACACTAAAGTTCTTAAACACTTACGTTCTTATTTGTTGTAACAACATTGTGCTAACTGAATTACAAAGGCAATTAAAAAGTTTACAGCAAGCAACATTGACATCGACAGAATTATTAAGGACACCATTAAACAAATGCACCAATAAGATAAGTACATTGGAGCATGATCAGACCAATTATGGCATGGAATTCGGTTCAATATAGATTTATCGATGGCCCTATCCAATGGACTTTGATAATTAGAATAATATTGTTTTCACATAGTTGCTGATATCTTAATATTATTGTTATATTTTCCCACCGTGGAAAATTTTCAACAAATGTAAGCCAATAAGCGGTGCATCAGAATTCAATGTAACAGAAAACTTCTTGAGGAACTATTATGTGTTAGACATGATGATAGGTTTTTTCCTATATATTCTCATTTTTTTTTGTAGTAGTATAATGGGGATATTCCTATTTCCACTTATATGATGATGAAACCAATATTTGGGATAAGAAACTTGTCAAATATCAAACACCCAGTCAGTATTAGAACTGGGGTTCAGATTCTTGTGTTCGTCTATGTATTAATAAATAACATTCAGCAATATCTTGGGCAAATAAATAGTATATTAAAATGCAAAATAGGTTTTTAGTACATGAAGATTGGTTTATCGGGCAGTGCAAGGTTTAGTATAGTTTCTCCTCTCTATGAGCCCTCATTTAAAATCAAAGTACATTAGAATTATTCATTCTAAACTGCTTCTATTTCAAGTAAAGTCCCACTTCTAGGAGAGTAATATCCATATCTACATGAAATGTAACTCAAGTGTTCTCTTCCCTTAGTGTTCAGATACAATCCATAGGATGCCATAACTTGTACATTTGAAATAAGTGGGGATTCAAGATATGATGGTTCTGGCTGGATATGGTGGCTCATGCCTCTAATCCTAATACTTTGGGAGGCCTAGGCAGGAGGATTACTTGAGGCCAGGAGTTCAAGATCAGCCTGAGCAAGACTGAGACCCTGTCTCTACAAATAGAAAAATTAGCCAGGCGTGGTGGTGCATACCTGTAGTCCCAGCTACTCGGGAGGCTGAGGTAGGAGGGTTGCTTGAACCCAGGAGTTTGAGGATGCAGTGACCTAAAGACTCTGTCTCAAAAAAAAAAAGATATGATGATCTTGCCTTGCTATCCCATGCGGCATTCAAAATTCTATTTCATTAGTCCACTGAGCTAGATTAAGTGGAATTTAGTCTTTGCTTATGAGAATGTTCTTATTTACATTCCCTGAAAACTTTGTTTCCTAAATTTTAAATTAAAGGGAAATTTTCGAGTCCATGGTTGAGATGGAGAAAGAGAAGTGTATTGACATAGGGTTATCAGGATATACTCTGACCAGGATATTTCTAAAACGTGCAAGATGCAGCTCACAAAACCAAAGTGTTCAGTCAAGTGTTTGTGGAATTGACTCCTTTGGAAATTGTAATTATAGACAAAGCAGAGCTCCATTTGACTGCTAGCCAAGTATCACCTGGTACTGTTTTTGTACAGTCTATTATTATCGAGAAATGTCTTCACAGAGAGTGAAAGTACAATGACCTTTCAGTCCTCCAAATGTGGATAAGAGCTCAATGTCAAAATACATTGCTATGCCTCACCACATAGCTAGAAAGAAAATTAATCAGAATTTTATGTGTGCAGATGGAAATGCTTAAGCCACTTTTACAAACCAATTACTGTTCAGTTCCAAAAACCTATAACTTGTTCGAGATTTAATACACACTGAACAGCCTCAGAACTCCTCGAAGAATAATAATTCAAACTTAATGTAGACTGTAAGTTCACTACTATTTCTGTGTTCTTTAGTTTCTATATTTTTCAGTTAAGATAAGTTATAATTCAGAGCCACACAGGAGATGCCTTTATAAAATATGTTTTCTGCTGATTGGCCTTTTTACAAAGACTTATGCAGCATATTTTTAGTGATGTAGTACCATTGCTATTAGGGGGCCTGATTCTGCAATCCTTGTTCAGAATAAATACCCTGAGAATCCTGGACAAAGACAGCTAAATTTAGGATCAAGAAACAAGATTTTATTTTAGCATCTGTCACAGCTAAACCTTCAAAACTGCAATTGATGAATCAAATTCTTCAGGGTTTTGTGTGGGTGTGTGTTGTTTTTGCTTAGTAAAGCTACTGATGTCCAGATCAAAGAATACATGTTACCGTTTGATTTTAAATAATTTTTTCTTACAGTGTAAATAATGTGGGCTAAGGGTATAAAAATTAGGAGAAAAAAGACAAGCTAAAATGAAAATAAAAACCACGCATAATTCCACCAGCAAGAGATAACCATTGTTAATATTCTAGCATTTAATATTTATATTATAATCTAATTAATGTTTTAAATAATTGACATAATATGCTAATTTTAATTGTAGTGTTAAAATTTTATCATCTTCTAGATTTTTAAAGTTGTAATGTATCATACTATAACTGTCATTTAGTAAACGATACATTTTGAATGCTATTTCATGCCTTCAATAAGTAATGGCCATGAAAATATTAAATACTAAATATAAAGTGTTCCACTTAATGGATCTTTAATTTTTTGTTTTACTACTCCCTAAAAATGTTTTGAAAAATTTAAATACCCCATCGCTAATTTTAAATCAACATTTAAATTTTTTATCATGGGTTTAATTCTTACAAAATGTGCCATTTCCACAATATTAAAATATTAATGTCTTAAATTAAAACTGTTACAGTGCTCTTAAATATAGCTAGTGGAAATTAATATCACAGTGATTTGATGCCCACAATCATGTATTTGAGAAATACATCAATAAGCTCTTTTAGTCAGAAAGTACAGTGTACATTGTTCCTTTTCCTCCTTATAGTCATATTTCTATACACCTAACCCACTGATTTTTTTATCCTAACGTAGTCTGTTTTTATGTTTGAAATTATTTATCTTTTAAAGGATTTGTTGGTTATACCTTTATACATCTCTGAAACAAATGTATGCACATAAAATGCATTTGAAAATTCCTTTATTGTCAGTAACCATAAAGCTCTAAGAATTAATTTTTCGTTTGGATCGAGTTATGATAACATCTAATATTAAACAAAGAATCTCTGCTAAAAGAATTCTAAACAGGTTATACTTTTTATAAATTATTATTTATCATTAACAATAAGATTTTATCAGAAATGCATTTTGCAATATTATGGATGTAGATTCTTTCAATAAAGTGTTTATTGATGGATAAGTATGCCTTATTTCTAAAATGAGACAAGTTTTAGTGGAAATTAACAAAAAAGTCACTAAGAAGTGTACAGTATACATGAAGTTTTTTCACGATTGTTTCTAAATGCATCATTTATGGTAGAATCCACAATATGTCGCCTTTAAGTTAATTGTAATTGAATAATAATGTGGTAGGAATGAAAAACTAAGCAGAAAAGTGGTCGACATGTGATGGTGAGCAGGGATCCATTCAAAGGAAAATGTGAATTTATAGTGTCAATATTTTAGCAAATGTTAATGAAAATATTTTTTATGAGTCAGAGTATACGTTAAAAAAACAACCTGTTAGCCTCGGCCATTGTTCTTTCCACTCAAACTTGAGACATTCATAGGAAGTAAAAACAGAAGTTTTCACTATTTCATTCCTCCTTGAAGTCATTTTTTAAAAAGTAACATTTGTAGCCCCATAATATTCTGAATTAAAAAAAAAAAAGAAAAGAAAACCAAAACCAAAACCAAAAGTAACAGAAACCCAAACTGTCTCTTGATTACAGGGGGCTTCACAGACACCAGAATTTTGAATCACCCTTTGTTTGGCACCTCATGGTCTTATTTGATCCGGGGAAATGCACCCTTCATAAGGTTCAGGGGGGTCAGAGCTATGTCTTCCTTTGCTAAAGTGGACAAAGGCATTAAGGAAAGGGAAGTGGAAAGGGAAACCAGACATGATAATCTGACTGTCGGTACATTCTGAGGTGCATCAATTTTAGGAAAAAAATTCATTTAAACAATGGAGATCTGAAAATTGATTTTCTTAAAAGTGCTAATACTTGTGTTCCATATGGAGCACCTTCAAGTATCCCCAAAGATACTGAACCTTGGGTTGGACATCATTGGTGCAGTAGTTCTTTAACAGTAAAACATGCACCTAAATATATTGACTTAAGTGATTAGTAGTAAATCATATTTGTTTTTAAGATGGCTGCTGAGAGAGGAAATTCTAACAATCCTAGATTTACTTAATTATTTATCTAAATTAAAAAACAATCCGGTGAGAACAGCTTATGGCTGGCAGAGACTAGCTCAATCCCCTGGGTATAGACGGAAAGCTGAGAGGCCCAGAGAGGGAAGTGACTCCTCCCATGCCACCTGCATACTTAGTATTGACAGAGAACCTAGGACTGGAACCCAAGAGCCTTCTTTTATGAGCCATAGAGAAGTTCTTTTCCATTTTTTCTTTAAAGTCCAGCCTTAATATAGTTTCAAACTAGAATTCAAAAATTGCCAACTGCCACGTAAGAGGGCCTGGCGAAGGGACTTCTCTATCAATGAGCCTCTTGCTAAAAAATTCATCTAAATTTCACAGAAACTGAATTCTAGTATTGTCACCATATTTATTTATTCTTCATGGCTTTTACCAATGTCTGTTTTCTTGGTTTCTGCCTTTGTAATTTCCCCTCTTGGTCTTTGGAGTCTTTAGCTTCTGCTGTCCTGGAAATTGGCCTGAGGCTTCCCTTGTCACAAACAGTGCTTGCCTTGACAATTCTGTTTGGGGTTCTACTGGGCCTCATGGAGACTGGGCCTAGGTGGGTCTTCTGAATCGAGGAAGCTTTGGAGACCCCAACAAGTGTCATGGAGCTTCACTAATACTACATTTCACTAATGCTTTCATTACTCTCATTTTCTTATGGCTCCTTCTCTGCCTCATGACCTTTCTTTGCACATCCCTTCAATGTCAGCCTCACTGCCTGATTCCTTCAATACTTACAATTGCAATTGCATTAGAACAAGATTCTGATTGACCCAGCTTATTTCTGTGTGGTCAGGGATTTTGATGCCAAGCTACCCTGAGCCTCTGGCCAGCTCATAGATTGGCTGCCTATCGGTCAGAAGCTCACTGTTGGTCCAATCCAGATTTGGTGCAAGTGAGGCATGTTACCAGAGACTTGGGCAGTCCCTTCAGTAAGGGTTGCAAGGAGAACAAAACTACCATAGGACACTGCCATATCCTGAATAACAATGCTTTGCATTTGGATTTTTAAGAAATAATGCAATATTTTGTGAGCATTCTTTCATGATAATAAATATTTTACTATATCACTTTAATGCAGTAGTTCCCAAACGATATTGAACATTGTACCTGGGGAGCTTAAAAAAATAATGATGTCTCATCCCCAGAAATTATGATTTAACTGGTATAGAATGTGACCTGGGCTTTGGAGTTTTTAAAAGATCCCCAGGTGATTCTAAATTGCAGACAAGCTTGAAAACCACCACTTTAATGGTTGCAGAGTGTCACTGAATGCATGCAGTATAGCTTACTTAATGAATTTTTTTCTCAAAGGATATATTTTAAGGTGGTTGCTAAGTTTTCACTATGTTAAGCAACACTATCGTGAACATCCTTTTAGCAAAATTTTTTAGCACAATTATGGTTACTTACTTAGGACAAATTCCTACTACTGGAATTATTGAATAAAAAAGTATGAATATTTCCAAACTGCCCTCAAAATGTATTCACCAATTTACACTTTTACAAGTGATGTATGAATGTGTTTTCTATTCCAAGCTAATATTGAATATTTAATTATTAATTTTTTTCCATTTGATAAGTGAAAAATGGTACGTTGTATTTTAATTCTATTTCTTGTGTTACTAGGGAGATTGAATTCCACTTCCTCTCCAGTTTGTTTTGCCTTTTTTTTCCTCCTGTGAATTATTTATAACTGTTTTTTTGTTCCTTTTTCTCTGAGATGATCATCTTTTGTCTGCTTTATTTCTCTTTATATCCTAAAGCTATAGCTCCTTTGTCATATATGTTGTACCTATATTCCAGATTGTTGTTTGCCTTTATTATTACTTTGGCATGTAGAGTTTTTTATAAAGCAAAATAATTCTTTTTTATTGTTTCCATTTTTTTTGACAGTTTCTCTACTTAAAAAGAAATAAACTTTCATTATCAATTTTTCTAACCCTCAAAAAATAATCTTTGTAAGACTAAAACTGTTATTTTTAATGGAAAAAAAGGGCAAACAATTGATTATGGTGTGATCTTTACCACAAATAAATGAGACCTAGACCAATGTAACTGGTGTGTACTATTGAACCATTAGTTGCATCCAAGTCTTACCAGGAACATCAACTAAAAAACACAAAATAAAGGCAAAAGTTTAACATCATCAAATTTTTTTTTGAAACACCCCTGAATGAATCACTGGAATTTTCACCCCTGAATTGAATCATTGGTATACAATAGGGAAACAATGGTGACAGAAAAAAGCCAGATGATGTTCAACTGAAGACCCTCTTGCTCCTTTTATTTCATAACAAATTCCCAAACATAGAGTTTAAAAAGGAGTTGGTTCCCATAGTGGTACCCTGACATTTGTATTTGCCTGTAATGTAATCTGTAGATGTAGCTCTCAAGTCCCGTGGAAAGTTAGCGTTAAATTACTGGTTAATGTTACTTGGGAAGAATTGTGTTCATTACAGCATGTCTTTGAACCAACCTGAATATCCTTATAGTTGTCCTTCAGTTTATGATGCTGAACGTATGGCACTCTAGCCCTATAAGAAAATAGCAAAGATGAGACTGCCTTGTAGTCTCATTTAGACAGTTAATTTTATCTTTGTTTTCTTAAGTCACATTTCATTGTGTTTCTCGATGGTGCAAAACTAATTGGCTCTTATCACAGTTACATTACCTTCAAAGGCAGATAAAATTAATACAAAGTAAAAGATCACTACAATCAGAGATATCTGGTTAAAAGGGAGACAGGCTTGCATAAAGTGGCTGCAGAATTCACAGAAGACTCTGGCAGAATAATAAATCATGACTTTCTCCAGGTTATCATCTTGTGCTCTAGTTCATTATTTTGTATCATTTGTTTTAACCTTGGATTGTCCCTACTACATCTGCTGTGCTGTGATTAATTCTGCTGATGGAAATAAACTGTCGAAGGGCAACTCTGTACTGCATGACTAATTAGCCTACTGAATTATGTCCATAAATTAACATTTTGTTTCTATTCATTTAAATAAATCAAAGTTGTCCAAACTTACTTTGTGTAGCTCATTTAATATCAATTTATATTTGTAACCTTTTAACTGGGTCAGTTTACTTAGTTTTTTGGCATAGCTGGGTTGCTGTCTCTGCCCAAGGGGAAGGAAGATTTTTTTCAGTGAAGCTATGTTTTCCACAGGACTCTGCTTTAGCCTACCCTTCCTCCACTCCTCCTGCCCCAAGTCTTGGCCACAGCTCCTCATCCTCTGTTTCTATTGGTTAGATGCAAATGCTTACTATTGTGAAAAACTAAATTCTCACAAGAATTTTCTGGGGCCTCTCCCAAAAGGAAAGACTTTTTTGGATACTGAAGGCAGGGACCAAGCCATTTTTTTTTTTTTAAACCTTCACCTAGAACAGTAATTAGGACCAAGCATGCTCTCAGTAAACTTTAAAAGAATGCTATATGAAAGAATAATATTAGGGGCTGGCATGGTGGCTCACGCCTGAAGTCCTAGCACTTTAGGAGGCCAGTGGGATGATCTCTTGAGGCCAGAAGTTCAAGACCAGCCTGGGCAGCGTAGCAAGAATCCATCTCTACAAAAAAATTAGCTGAGTGTGGTGTCAAGCGCCTGTTGTCCTAGCTATTTAGGATGCTGTGAGCCAGGAGGATCATTTGAGCCTAGGAGTTTGAGGTTGCAGTGAGCTATGGTCATGCCATTGTACTCTAGCCTGGGTGACAGAGTGAGACTCTGTTTCAAAAAATAAATAAATGAATGAATAAATGAATGAATAAAAATTCTGAAGAATTAACAAAAAAGAAAGAATAATAATAGGTATAAAACTGAGATTATTTCAGAATCAGAAAAAAATGATGGGAAATGTTTCTATACTTGCTACAACATCACATTGCTTGCTTCCAAAGACTATTTGAAGAATTTGACTCAGTCTTTCTGGAACACTGTCATTGGTCTTATTTTAATGAAAGCACTTTAGTGCCTTTTCAGTAAGGGGTTCACTGCCAGCCACTTTAGGAGACTGAATAACATGGGAGAGTTATAAGCCCTCAAGTTAATTTCAGGAAGTTCTCCCAGCGGCTGTGCTTAACTTCCATGTAGGGCCGTGCTGGAGCTGGCACCTGCTGGCTCACTAGACCTAGTTGTGCAAAGCTCTTCCCCATTCCATGTTCAGTGAGGGCATGTTGGTAGCTTGAATTTGGCAATGGAAATATTTATTTCCTGGAAATCCACAAACACTACAAATCAGGACATTTATTTTCCAGAGATTTGGTTGTTAAACATTTACCAGCACTCCACTGTTTATAAGCAAGAGTGATGGTTCTAGACAGGGCTCTCCTACAGTGCCTTTCCAACTTCACTCTTAATTGGTTCATAGTAGTAGACTCTTCACATTTATATTCATCCTCTCTCTCTCTCTCTCTTTCTCTCTTTCTCTCTCTCTCTTTCTCTTTTCCTGGGAGCATGGTTCAAATCCCCCACCTTTCTTCAGTGCTCAGGCCTGTTCAATATAAACACCCTAGATATTCATATTGGAAATAAATATCCTAGAAAATCTCTCCAAGGGAAACAACCAGGACACAGTTATTCCCAGGTCTTTTATTATAACTCAGCTGAGTCAAGCACTATCCCAGTTACCACTCCAGACAGGTTTCCACAATTATAGCATCTGTTTCTGCTTTGCAAAGGTGAAGTTCTGTTATGTCTACCTTGATACTTAGATAGTTTTGACAGAGAAAACCCCACATAATTGAATCATTGTATCATACATAACTGAATCACTACTCAGCTTAGCGACAGTGTATTTGCAATGGAAATAAAAGATTTGCATATAGGGCACTTTTTAAACCAAATGTACTTATTTTATCAGTTTATTTTGTGCCTCCTAGTACTGTCTTAAGCATTGTGATACCATAGTAGAGAAAATGGCCATTTCTTTCAGAATCCTTCCAATCTTTTTATGAATGGCAGGACTAATCAAAGGCATGAATCAACTAGGAAAGAATTAAGTACTAAACTCTTAACAACTAGGTCAATGTACCAAAGAGCTGGAGGGTCAGGAAAGATTTTATGTTGGGATTTCTACTGGAGCCTGTCTTTGTGCAATGACTAGGGTGGGAATATGCAGAGAGGAGGAGGGAGGGCAGTTTACGTGGAACCAACAGCATGAGTAAAGGACTTGGCCTGTGAGCAAATCATATCAGACTCTAGGTAATTATTGAGAAATTTGATTGTGTGGATCCTGGGAGGTTCTTAAAAGCCAAACAGAAGAATTTGTTAAATGCCATAGGCAATAGGAAGCTACTATTGGGCTTCTGAGCATCAGAATGATGAGATTAAAAAGATGCCTTTGAAGATTAATCTGTCAGCATTACCTAGGAGAAATTGTGTAGGTAAATATCAGTGGCAGGGGACTAGGTAGAAATAACTTAGGTAGGCCTTGTTAGCAGGCACATGGGGACCTCAGCAGGGAGTTGGTCGAGGCCAACACTGGATGGAGAGCTACTCACTGTGGCAGAGGTTAGGGTATGGGAAGTGGGAGGGTGGCTCCAGTGAGGTCACAAGGGGGCTCCAAAAGCGGAGCATCCAAAAGGCACAGTAAGCTTGGCATGATACTGGCAACTGTCAGCATCAGAAAAGCAGACTGGGCTGGGTGTGGTGGCTCATGCCTGGAATCTTAGCACTCTGGGAGGCTAAGGCTGGAGGATTGCTTGGGGTCAGGAGTTCCAGACCAGCCTGAGCAAGAGCAAGACCCCATCTCTATAAAACGATAGGAAAATTAGCCAGGCATGGTGGTGTGGGCCTATAGTCCGAGGTACTTGGGAGGCTGAGGTGGGAGGATGGCTTCAGCCCAGGAGTTGGAGGCTGCAGTGAGCTATGATGACATCACTGAACTCTAGCCCAGGTGACAGAGCAAGATCCTGTCTAAAAAAAAGCCAAAAAACAAAAAAAGAGCTGATTGGATGATCAGAACACAGTGATAGGAAATCTAGGTAATGGTGCAAGAGAGTTGACCAGATGTGACAATGTAGTAGGCATGGAGAGGACAGGCTAAGGCTAAGCACATTTCTAGGGCCTCAGCATCACCTGGAGCTCAGGGTGGGGCCCAGAACAAATGGGGACTAGGGCACAGAGCTGATAGAATATGGAGAAGAGAGACACTCAAAGGAAAAACGTAGTCTAATGGCTAACGTAAGAGTGGGTGTCAGAGTGTGCCAGACACTTGAGGCTTGGTCCTCATAGTAGACCTTAGGCTGAACCATGCTGGTTGTAAAGGAGAAACAGAGGGCATGTGGGACCACAATCGCTGTGGGTAGCTCTTGCACTGCTGTGATTAATTTTAAGCCTACACCAGATTGCAGATTCAAAGCTTTTGATGCCGTTTTTGAATAGCTGAGGACAGGAGAGGTGGGAGACAGAAAGTAGGGGTTGACCCTTGGAACTGATACAATAATGCGGGTTAACAATAGCTTATAATTTAATGTTTTGATATTTTAGGCTGTTGATATATGTTTTGAAGAAGTACGCATGCCTGAGGGGTAGAGGAAAGAGAGAAGTTGGAAAAACTTGAGACGTATTTATATCAAACTTCAGCCTAATTTTGAATAACTGTCATGTTCAGGGATTGGATTGTTCTTATTCACTTAGATTTGTGATTAAGTTTTTTAGACAACATTTTTAAGCATAAGTTCTTCTTAAATTTGCTTTTCTTAGGTTAGCTTAACTTTCCTGCCTTATCATTGGGAGTGTAATGCATATAACTCAATTATTTTTTCAATAATGGAAGATTGCACGGAACTCACAGTCATTACTCTTTACTGAAGAAACAGAGAACTTAGTTTTATGCTATTAGCTCTAGGACAAACATATTTGTAAATGAGGCCCCAAGTTCAACCTATTTTCTAATCATTTACCATAGAATTCAGTACATCGTACTAGTGATGTTGAAAGTCCCACTTAACTCAAAGGAACTTTGATTTCATGGTTTCCTTACAAGTCTAGGATACACACCTTTACACATAAAAAAGGTTAATTGAGGACTCTGCTTGTTTGAATATATTAATTCTTAAACTTTGAATAAACAACATTTTAGAGTATTTTGTAAAATTTCTCTGGTACGTTATTCAAATTTTGTTACCAAATGGAGGAAAGCAAGAAAAAGTCTTATAAATAAGTCTGTGAATGAAGGGAGATTCAAGTAAAGGAAAGGAGAAAATGTAGGCTTTATTTTGTGCCCATATCATATGACAAAAACTGTTCTAGCTATTTCACACACGTTCATATTCAATTACAGCAATTTTGTGAGGTATTTTGTCTCCATTATGGAGATGAAGAATCAGAGGTTCTATCAGTACTACAGCTTGTAAGTAGCACTGCCAGGGTTAAAGCTCATTTTTGCTTTTACTTCCCTTTCAGAAATATATCTATATACATAAACTTTTATAAAAGAAATTGTCAAAAGCCATTTTATCTAGATATTGCAGTTGCGAAGTCCATATCAATATATATTGTTCAGTCAATAAAATAAGGTTAACCCTATAGATCAACCCCAAACAAAAATACATTTTTCTGTGTAATAATTCGATATTGCCCCAAATAAAAATCAGCTGAGAAGCCCCTCTGGTCTAGGGATAACCTATAAGAGGGATAGCAGTTAAGTTTCATCTTCTATGCCAGCTCTCATCAATTGACAGTGGCTGCCCGGATATTTGCATGGAGAAGGAATCTAAGGTCATGTCTAGAGGCAGCAGGAAGGAGGCCTGTGATCTAGCAGAGATGAAGGCCATCGTCACAGGAGGGGAAAGTGGCTGCTCATGTGCCATGTATTTGCCCAGAGCTGCCACAAGTATTAGTAAAGTAGTAAGTGATTTGGGAGATTAGTGCTCAAAACTGTCCTCTGTACTCAAAATTCTCTCTATTAATCTTGGTTTTGAGGCTTAGTGTTTCCTAAGCTTGCCTGATTGTAAGAATCATTGAAGTTAATTGTTTAAAAATATTCTTTTCCTCTACCCAGGACAGGGCAGTATAAATGAATAAATAAATAGATAGCTAGATAGTTTCCTGGCCAGGCACGGTGGTTCATGCCCGTAATCCTAGCACTGTGGCAAGATCACTCGAGGTCAGGTGTTTGAGACCAGTCTGAGCAAGAGCAAGATCCCCATCTCTACAAAAGATAGAAAACTTAGCTGGGGGGTGGTGGCATCCTCCTGTAGTCCCAGCTACCTGGGAGGCTGAGGCAGGAGGAGCACTTGAGCCCAGGAGTTTTAGATGGCAGTTAGCTATAATGATGCCACTGCACTCTAGTCAGAGTGACAGAGTGAGACTCTGTCTCACCAAAAAAAAAAAAAGTTGTTTCCCAAGTCTCTTATCTGGAGATTCAGGAGGTCAAGCATGTGAGGCCAGGAATGTTATGATCTGGCAAGTTTGGGAATATACAAGTTGCTAGTATTTTCAGAAGGCTCCTGTGAAGGACAAATATTAACTACTAATCAGTAATAATTTCAGACAATCTTCCTAGGGAACTTGAGCATTTACAGGCAAGGGGCCAACAAATGATCAATTTGGTGGTGACTGATTTGTAATCAGAGAAGTTCCGAGCATGTGCTAGCTTACTTACCTTGTGTGTCTCTGCCCAACTTACTGACTTAATCTCATTCTTCTTAGCCTCTTGCTCACTCTACTTCAGCCACAGTAGGGTCTTTCTGTTGCTCTAATGTGAGCATGTTCCCATCTCAAAGCCTTTGCTCTCACGGTTCCCCCTGCATCTTATGCTATTCCTGGAGACCTTCACATGGCTGACTTCCCTAATCCTTCCTTAAATGGTAGGGCTATTAAGTAGAAAATCCAATAGTAAGCAAGGAGGAAGAAGAAAAGCACAATTTTTAGTCTATGAAATAGATACTACTCATTGCCTGTCCAACAAGACAACCAAAGACTTTTTTAATGTGAAAGGGAGACTCCCTTCCCTCGCCCTAAGCAATCAGTTATGCCAGTCATTACATAGCGTTTGCAATGAAATCAGGGTAAAAAGTTAACGGTTTTCCTAGATAAGAAAGAAGCAGAATGACCAGTATAAAAACAGAAAAGAAGAAAGTCACTGGTTGCATAATAATTAATCAGGATGAAATGTATTATTTAAAACCATTCAATCACTACCTTATCTTTTCTAATTCTTGCAGTGTGTTCATAGTATAATCATCTGACTGTATCTTTGAAATAGCATTAGGATTTGGGAAGCATTTTAATAAACACTAACTGAAGCCACTCTGAAGAAAACATCATTAATCATGTCATCTGATAAGAGGTACTGTCAGCATTACATTTAGAAATTTATACTCAGACTAAATTCCAGTAAACAATCCTTGGGTGCATTGGGGATTAGGAAAATGAAGGCTTCTTTGTTTACTATAACTCTAAAAAAATACAGTTTAGGCCGAATTTCACAAAATGGAAACCACCCAGATACATTTGGTCTCCCAGTTGCAGGCTCTTTCCAGTACGGTTCAGTTTGCACAATGTTGCTGAGTTCTTTTCATAAAGTACTATTTTCATTGCATTAGTCATCTACTGAAAAACCTACAAAGTCTCCTCATTGCTTTATTAAATAAATGAAAAATCCTTAGATTGGTATTTAAGACACCTGCTTAGCTATTGCTAGGTTCACCCAGCATTAAGTAAGGTTTATATCAATTTAAAAAAATCAACTCAAAGTTATTAGAGCAGCAGTCCCCAAGCTTTTTGGCTCCAGGGACCTGTTTCATGGAAGACAGTTTTTCCATGGACTAGGGAGGGGTGGGTAGCAGGGGGAAGGAAGCAGAGCTCAGGCAGCATGTGAGCGATGGGGAGGGCAGAGCAGCATTGCTCCCCCACCTGTGGCTTACCTTCTGCTGTGCAATCGGTTCCTAACAGGCCCTGGACCTTACGAGTTGGGGACCACAGTATTAGAGTACTAAATAACCATTTAGCATTCTATTAGTGTATTTAGTCTTTATTCTTGCCTTCTGCTGAGATGGTTGATTGGATCCATGAGTCACCATCTAATTTCTTTAGCAAAAGGTTATCTAGCCACACCCTTGGCCTTCTATCCAAAGCATGCTTTCCTAACAATGAATTTCCTAATTTTAGCATCATTTGCGATCTGGATAGGCTGAGAACCTCCCAAATCATCAAGTGCTGGCTCCTTTTTTACTTTATTGTTCTTTCCACATTTATCGCTTTGCTCTCCCATCTTATAAGCAGTGAGAAGGAACCAGACTGCATCTTCAACATTTAGCTTGGAAATCTCCCCAGCTAAATATTCAAGTTCATCACTTATAAGTTCTGCTTTCCACCTACTTAACAGTAGAACACAATTCAGTCATATTTTCTGCCACTTTATAGCAAGGATAGCCTTCCTTTCAGTTTCCAATAATATATTCCTCATTTCCTTTTGAGACCTCACTGGAAGCACATTTAATGTTCATATTTCTACCAATAATTTGTTCATGATGATATATGTATTCTCCAAGATGACACCAGCATATTTATCATCCTCTACCAACAGTCTTTTCAAGGCAATCTAAGTTTTTTCAATCACACACATCAAAATTTTTTCAGCCTCTACCCATTATTCAATTACAAAGACACTTCCACATTTTTAGGTATTTGCTATAGCAGCACCCTACTTCCTGGTATCAGGCTCTGTGTTAGGTTCCTATGAGTGCAATAACAAATTATTGCAAGTTGGGTGGCTTAAAACAACAGACATTTATTTTCTCACAGTTCTGGAAGCCGAAAGTCCAAAATCAAAGTGTCAGCAGGGTTGGTTCCTTCTGAAGGCTCCAAGAAGAGTCTATTCCTTGCCTCTTTCCTGGCTCCTGGTGGCTGCTGGCAATCTTTGGCATTTCTTGGCTTGTAGATGTAGCACTCCAATCTCTGCCTCCATCTTCAATCACCTTCTCCTGTGTGTCTCTGTCTCTCAAACCTCCCTCTGCCTTTCACTTATAAAGATACCGGGGGTAGGTGCAGTGACTCACACCTGTAATCCCAGCACTTTGGGAGGGGGAGGTGGAAGATCACTTGAGGCCAAGAGTTCAAGACCAGCCTGGGCAACATAGCAAGATCCCATCTCTACAAATAATAAAAAAGAATTAGCCAGGTGTAGTGGCACTTGCCTGTAGTCCCAGTTAACATGGGAAGTTGAGGCAGGAGGATTGTTTGAGTCTGGGAGTTTGAGGTTGCAATAAGCTGTGATCACACCACTGCACTCCAGCCTGGGTGACAAAAAAAAAATACCAGTCATTGTATTTAAGACCTACCTTAAATCCAGGCTGATCTCATCTCAAAATCCTAAACTTAATTACATCTACAAAGACCTTTTATCCAAATAAGGTCACATTCACAGGTTCTGTAAACCTTATGAGTTGGATATCTTCTGGGGAGCCACTGTTCAATCCACAAAAGTCTGCCCTTTAGCCACCCCAAATTCATGTCTACCCACATGCAAAGCACATTCACGTCATCCCAACATCTCCAAAAATCTCAGCCCATTACAACATCAGTTCTAAGTCCTAAATCTCATCTAGATATCATTGGCTCAAAAGCCCACACTCTCATCATCTAAATCATCTAAATCAGATATGGATGAGACTACGAGTATAAATCATCCTGGGGCAAAATTCCTCTCCATCTCTGGACCTGTGAACATAGAAAACAAGCCACCTACTTCTAAAATACAATAATAGAACAGGCATTGCATATCCTTATACCTGTATAGAATATACAGTGTATGTTTTTATACATTCCCATTTAAAAAGGGAGAAATTGGAAAGAATAAAAAGGTTGCCAGTCCCAACTTTGAAATCTAGTAGGACAAATTTTTTTTTTTTTTTCACTCTTTTGCCCCGGCTAGTGAGTGCCGTGGTGTCAGCCTAGCTCACAGCAACCTCAAACTCCTGGGCTCAAGCGATCCTTCTGCCTCAGCCTCCTGAGTAGCTGGGACTACAGGCATGCGCCACCATGCCCAGCTAATTTTTTTCTATATAGTTTTAGTTGTCCGATTAATTTCTTTCTATTTTTAGTAGAGACGGGATCTCACTCTTGCTCAGGCTGGTTTCAAACTCCTGAGCTCAAACAATCCGCCCGCCTCGGCCTCCCAGAGTGCTACGATTACAGGCGTGAGCCACCGCGCCCAGCCTAGTAGGATAAATTTAATTAGGTTTCAAGGCCTAAGAATAATCCTCTGAGGCTTGATACTTGCTATAGACAGAATGTTTGTGTCTCCCCAAAATTCATATGTTGAAACCCTAATCCCTAATGTGATGGTGTTAGGAGGTAGGGCCTTTGGTAGGTGATTAGGTCATGAGGATGGAGCCCTTACGCCTCTGTCTTGTGAGGACACAATGAGAAGACAGCTGTCCATGAACCAGGAAGTGGGCCCTCACCAGACACAGAATCCTTCAGCACTTTGATATTAGACTTTCTATCTTCTAGAACTGTGAAAAATTCCTGTTGTTTATAAGCCACACAAGTAGTTTGTTGCAGCAACCTGAATGGACTAAGACAATGCCGCACCTGCTGGGATCACAGCTGCAGCTGCTGGCCTGTCCCAATGGCTCCGTCAGTCTCTGGGCCCATGGAGGCAGCTCAGTCAGATTCTGGGCTGCCCTCAGTGGATGAGTTGGCCTCTGAACCACTCTTCGCAGTTCTGCCCTTGAAGTCATTCTTCTTTTCTCTCAAAGGGTAGCACATATTTGTAGCCGAGTAGCTCTGTCAGCCTATTCTTGCCTATAGAATCCCAGACATCATGTCTCGATCTCATCTTTCACGAGTTACGAGTCTATATCCTTTTAAAGAAGGCCTTCTCCACTATAAGAATAGGGTATTCCACATTTTCTTCCAGTGCTTTACAATTCTGTTTTTTATAACCATTCCTTCTGAAATTTATTTTTGTATATTATTCAAGGATGAGATAAGCCTTTGGTTTTCCAGTAAATAGCCAATTATCCAGCACCATTCATTGAACAGTACATTATTTATCTATGATATACCAGTTTTGTGATATATATGCATGCTTAATTCAATGCCATTTTGACAGAACTCTCTTTTTTACACACACACACACACACACACACACACACACACACAAGGGAGCTGGTGTGTAGTGTGACCGACTGTATAAAACAGTTCGCAGGCAATAAGCATAACTGTAGCTTCAGCTAGGGATACCACTGCTTAGCTACCCTAGGGAGAATATATCCTGCAGCATGTGTTATTTAGTATGCGATGGCCTTTCTTTGGTTTATTTTGTATTCTGGAGAGAAATTTGTCCCAAATGACTGATTGTATAAAAATAATAATGTTGAATATGCTTCTTATAAACAAGAAAATAGTTTCATAATGGGTCTTAAAGCAGAGGCCTTGAAGAGGCTTTTGAAGAGGTGCTTTCCAGGATACAATCAGGAAAGCAGGTTAAAATCATCAAGAAGCTAGATATTGATAAGTGACAACTGACATTAAGAAGCCCATCAAAAGCATCACTATGATCTGGATTAACCAACAATTGTATGAATATAGCTAGAAGAAAACTATGGCAGGAGATTCATCCCCATTTCAGAGAATCTAAGTAGACTGCAGGAGTGGTTGCCAAGGCAGGATATCAGGAAAGCATCTCCACAGGGACTTTGTGATAGTGATTCTCTTATAGAGTTGATTCAGTTATGTACTTCTTTCCAGTAACACAGTCCCTCCATTAAATAGGGCATGGGTGTACTAAATTCCTGTAATATACATGGGTCTGTTTCAGGAATCTAAATTCTGCAATAGTAATTCATGTGTCTATTCCTGCATCAATACCACATTTTAATTACTGTAGCTTTATAATGTTTTAATATGTTATAAAATAAAAAAAATCTTTAATATTTTTGCTTACTTACTTTTCCAGATGAACTTTAAGAAAAACTTGTCAAGTTCTCTTTTTAAAAAAATCCTGTTGGAATTTTGATTGGGTTTACACTGACCAGATAATTTGAGGAAACTGTCATGCTTGCAATATTATTCTTCCTATTCAGGTACATAATACATTTATTCAAGTATTTTCTGTATCCCTTAGCAAATTTTTTTCATACAAGTCCTACAGTTTTGGGGTTTATTACTGGTCATTTTGTAGATTTTATTGCTTTAGGCTGTGGAAACATTTTTTCAATTGTATTTTTAAATTATATTTTGCTGATGTTTAGGAATAACAGTGCTTTTATCTTATATAGTCACTTTACTGACCCCTCTTATGAATTCTGATAGTTTTTCTTTTGATTGTTGGATTTTCTGTTGACAGTTATGACATCTGCAAATAATGAAAGTTTGGCCTCTTTCCTTCTACTCTTGATACCTCTTCTTTTTCTTGCCTTGTTCCCATTGGCTTAGAAATTTGATTTTAATGGGAATGTTTTCAGCATTTTATCACTAAGTATGTCTTTGTAGGTCTCTAGTAGATTTTCTTTATCAAGTCAAGGAAGCTTTGTTCTATTCCTGTTTTGCTGAGAATTTTATCTTTTCACAATATTGTCAAGGTGATTATATAATGCTACAATACTATATCTGGTCTATATAAATTCTTTTTAGAAATTTATCAAGACTTTTTGTGACCTATTATATTTTCAGTATTTATATTTGCTTCATGCATGCTTGAACAATGTAAATTATGTTTACTTGCTAATTAAATTGTGATAATGGAGTCATTTAAACCCTATAAGACCTTTTTTTGATTATTTGACTTATGAGAGTTTTGTCAAAATTTCCCTCCATGATTATGATGATTGTAGATCTCCTTATATTCTCAGTGTTTTGTTTTTCTTTTTGTTTCAAAGCTGAATTGTTAGGTGTATAAAGATTCATGATGGTTATAACTTATTGGTAAGTTTAACCAGCAAAGCACATACCATTTTTGCTTTGACTGAAAGTATCATTCCTACTTTTTCTTACCATTTACTTGCTATATTTTTCTCGATCCCTTTATATCCAAATTTTTATTTTAGATGTGTTTCCTATAAATAGCTTATTGTTAGATATTTTTGCTACCCAATCTAATAATTTATCTTTTATAAAATTAACCTATTGGCTTTAGTTGTGATAGCATATATTTGGTACGTTATATTTGCTATGTTTTCTTTCTCATTTATTTCCTGTCTTCAGCTGGATTTGTTTAGTTTTTCCCAAGCCTTTCTTGTTCTGTCTAAGAGTTTAGAAGTTATTTATCCAATTTTTTCTTCTCTTGCTTGCCCCTTGTCCTTTAATTTTAGAAAATATATTTAAATCAGGTTTTCCCTACAATGTCAATGACCTTCATCATGAATAGCCAGGCTCCTTAGCATAATTACACTCACCCTAACTCCTCCCAGCCTCCTATGTTTTGTGGATATCATCTGGAATTTTGTTTACAGATTTTTAAAAAATTTGTATTACATTGTGCCCAATTTTCATGTGAATTTCATTTTAATAACTATCCATAATCTTCACAATAACTTCATGAAAAATTATTTTTCTATCAGTTGCACTTTTTCCTTTTCTTACCACTCTCTCTTTCATTCCATATGTTCCTCTTGATAATGTATAATTTTTATTTTCAGTATCTTCAAGTAAAACTCTCAGAAAGCATTAATGATGGTAAAGTTTCTGAGTCCTTTAATATTAAAAATGCCTTAATATTGTCTTCAAATTTGAATGATAGTTTGGCTAGGCACAGAAAGTTAGGTTAAAAATAATATTCCTTCAGAACTGTAAAGAAATTATTCCATTTTGTTTATTGTCCAGAAGTTCAGATAAGAACTTTGACCGCAATCTGAATATTGCTTCTTTAAAGCTATCTTGTTTTTGTTTTATCCTTTAGAAACTCTTAGGGATTTTTTCTATTTTCTTGGAGATCAGAAATCACAAGATACGTCTAGGTGTAAACCTCCCCCCAACACACACACATAATGCAGACATTTTATTCATTTCCCCTACAAAGGACAACAGCATCATTTTAAAATGTAAATATGAGGTCATTTGAGAGGCCAACCAAATGCAAGGAAAGAAGATAAAAATTAAATGTTTAAATTGATCAAAGGCACTGCAATGCCACCTAATATCTACTACCATGGTGGTAGTAGGCTAAGGAAGATTAAGTTGCAGCAAAAACATCTAATGTAAATATCAGAGATCACATAGCAGAAAGTGACTATGCTTTCCAGAAGACTATGGCACACTGACCATTTGCATCCAATAGGACTGCAGTCCCCAACCGTGCCCTCCGCCCCACCACACCACCTACCCCCGGTCCGTGGAAAAATCGTCTTCCATGAAACCAGTCTCTGGTGCCAAAAATGTTGGAGACCACTGCAGATATTGGGTCAGGAAAAAGCCAAGATGGGTAGAGGTAAAGCTAAATTGAAAGGAACACGTACAACTGAGAATCCAAGATACATAGTCTCCAAATGGATGGTGATAGATTAGTCTTCCTGTCAAGAAGCATTTGCGGCACTTTCCTGCCTCCTCTCATGATCCCAAGGGCTGCTCAATCTGAGAGCTGCCTGCTCCTACCTTTCATGGCGTTCGACAACCAGAACTAGTTTTGTGGTTGCTCAGGGTTCTTGCTGCAATTGGTGGGAGGGGTGGACTGGGTGGCTTACAGTAAAGCTTCCCCAATCACCTTCAAACACCTCTACACAACACCGTCAAAAGTCTAAAATCTTGCAGCAGAAGAGCAGGGCTTACAAAATCATCAAAGAAGCCAGTGTGAGACAATCCAGTCAGGAAATGCCAGCAATTATTCTTGATCCGTTTTACCCCAATTTAAGATAAACTCCAACATACCTGATGTGGGCTGTATAAAGCTACACTGGAGCAAGCCGGATCTTCTGCTGAACTTTTCATCAAATACCAAGGACAAATAACCCAGCAAAGTTTATTTTTATTTTATCTTATTTTATTTTAAAACAGAATAACCCAGAAGTTATTCGGTTATAAAGGAACATGGCTGAAGAGGTAGGAAACAGATTCCCCGTTGTGCGTTCTCCTGATAGCTTCTGCAAGGATCATGGAGATGTCAATCACCTGTATTTTGGAGCAATGCTTCATCTTATCCTCTTGAGGTATGGTATTGGTGACTACGACCGCTTCAAAGCAAGCACTGTTGATGCGAGAAATGGCTGGGCCAGAAAAGATTCCATGAGTTAAAATCGCATAAACTCTGGTGGCTCCAGCTGAGAGAAGTTTGTCGGTTGCGTGGCAGATTGTACCACAAGTGTCTGCCATATCATCCACAAGGATAGCCACACGATCCTTCACATCTCCCACTAACACCATGCGGTCTACCTCATTGGCCTTCTTTCTTTCTTTGTGAATCAAGGCAAAGTCCACATTCAGCCGGTCTGCAATGGATGTCACTCTCTTAGCTCCACCAGCATCAGGCGAGACAACAGTGCAGTTCCTCCACTCTGAGATATACTCCCTTATCCACTTCAGGACAGCTGGCTCTGCATACAGATTGTCTACTGGGATATCAAAAAAGCCCTGAATTTGAGAAGCATGTAAGTCCATGGTGATGATATGATCCGCGCCTGCTATAGACAGCATATTTGCCACAAGCTTGGCGGAGATTGGGGCCCGACTCTTATCCTTCTTATCCTGTCGGGCGTAAGGGAAGCAGGGGATGACTGCAGTAACTCGGCTAGCCGAAGCAATCTTGCAGGCATTAATCATGATCAAAAGCTCCATCAGACTGTCGTTGATTTCGCCACAGCCGCTCTGAACGATGTAGACGTCCTCTCCGCGCACACTCTCGCCAATTTCCACGCAGGTCTCCTGGTTGCTGAACTTTTTAGTCACCACCTTGCCTAGCTCCAGGCCCAGGCGGTCGGCAATTTTCTGGGATAAGTCCTGGTGGGAGCTGCCGCTGAAGATTTTGATATTTGGCATCTTGGCCCACGACCGTAGACACTCTTCGCCCGGCAATCGCTGGAGCGGAAGTGGGACCGCGGACTCTAAAGGCTTCCGGTTGTCTCGGCCGCTACGGTCCCTTCCGGTCTGCAGCCCTAAATTGACCCCGGGTCTTTGAAAAAATTCCTGCTCGGCACCCACTTCACACTTTTAACCCTCTAAAGAATCGTCTTTCCAGTTCATGGACTTTTTTTTTTCTCTTAGTTCCTATATTAGTTTCCTAGGGCTGCTTAAATAAATTTGAATGCATAAAAATAGAAAACTTTGCTACAAGGCAAAACCACACAAGTTTAAAAGGAAAATTACTCACTGGAGAAAGTGTATGCAAAGTGTTATTTTAGACAGTTCCGCCAATAAGGTGAGAAAAAGATAATTAAATAAAAAGTTACGAAATGATATAAAAATAGAAAATTCATAGTAAAAAAATAAGTGGCCAATAAACATATGAAAAAGTGCTAGTAATCAAGAAAATACTAATTAATTTCACATATCAGTTATGCCAAAATTTTAAGATATATAGCGTCTTCTATTCTGATGAATGTGTAAACGTGTAAATTTTGCAAGGGTAATTTTGCAGGTCAAGTTTGACTCATCACGTATACTTCTAGGAATCTATTTCAGAGAAACTTTCACAAGCACCTCAAAAATATGTTAATACTTAGTGGTGTTGGTTGCTGTATTCATTCAGTAAATATTTTGTGAATATTGTACTACTTCTAGGGTATAAGATGATGAGTGACAAATAGTAACTGCTCTGGAATTGTTTATAAAAGCAAAATCTGGAAAGCAACAAATGTTCATCAATAGGTAAATTATCAAATAATTTATTGTACATACACACATGAAGTCATTGGAGAGATTGATTGTAATCATATGGAAATGTCTTCAAGGTATTTTTTAAAGGTAGAAGGCCAGTCACAAAAAATATGTATAGTATTGTGTTATATATTCAAAATTATGCAATATTCAAAGCATCAAATCAGCATGGAAGTCCCTTTTATAATGATTACCTTTGGAGAGGGGAGTAGGTTGTTGGGAGTTGAGGATAAAGGAAGACAGTTACATTTTACTGCCATCTATTACTGTGGTATTGAACTTTCATTATTTTTCTAATTAAAAAAAGATGAACAAAACATATTTGGTAATTAGGTGTTTGTTAGCAAATTTTAAGTGTACAGCTTCCACAATGTATTGGAGGTTGAAGTAGTGGGACAGGAAGTAGAAAGGACCATAGATACCAAGAATTTCAACAATGAACTGACTGTTTCATAAAAATAGTGGAAGCAGCAGATACAGATCATATCCTACTAATTGTGTGCCTGACATTTGGATACTGGGGTTTTTCATTTAGCCTAAAACAAAATCATAATTTTTTCATATTTTAAAATAACCAATTAATTGTTTAATATATTTTCTTGCCCAACATCTGAGCTTCCCCAGTGTGTTGGATTCATGAATAGGATAAACTCAGAAATGGGGTAAGAAATGGGGTAGACAACAAAGATAAGTAAGATTCAGCAATGTCTATGAAAAACATTACTTGGCTATAAAAAAGGGACTTTTATATATTGAATGAGGTATTGTTATACGGACATACAAACAGCTATGGTAAAAATGTTACATCAAAATGAGTTGTTGCTGATCCTATCACATGTCTCCTGACATCAACATGCTTTTTTCCTTAGTTCAGACTCTTCATGGTTGACAGTGCATACAGCTCATTTCTGTCCACAATCCTTCACTCATATTTTTTCCTATCAAGAAAGCAACAGACCTACCTATATCATTTAATTCTTATCCTCAGCCAGACTACATATAGTGATTTCTAAAGAAAATCCCGTGGCTTAATTTGGAAGCACTAGAAAGTACTTGTAGTTTCAATTAGATTGATTTTCCTCTTAGCGTTCTCAGTGCATCACACATTTTTCAGTTTTTAAAGAAAAACAAAACAGATTTTTAAATAGATTTAATATTACCTAAATAGGCTTGAATGCTAATGTAAACATTTAAAACTCATAGTTGGTTGCATTTTCCTTGAGGTGTTAAGTAGGAGAAATTTTTGTCTTGCTGCTATTTTTGCTTCAAGCTCTAGCTGTTGCTATACCTCATAGTTCCAGGGATTTGTCTAGAATCATAAAATGATAAAGATGGAAATGGCCTTTGAGACTGCTCAATCTAATATCACAATTCACTGATAGGGAACTGAGGCCTAGAGAAATGAAGCAACCTGCCTGGGATATATCAGCTAATTAGAGGCAGAGTGTGGGTTAGAATGTGACATTCCTGAATTTCCAAGTAGGGCTTTATTCACTATCAAAGGCTTATCACTTCTAGGCGTTTTCTTTGAGGTTTATCAAAATGAAGGAAAAATTAAAAAGTACTGCAGAAATATTTGCCACAGTTTTTTTCTCTTTTACTAGGAAACTATAATAAAAAACAAAATCCCACATGTGAAACCAGAAAATTCTTTTGCTTGAAAAAAAAAATTATTTCCAGAAAGAAATGAACCATTAGTAGTGTCATAGAAATATCTTTGTTATTCTGACATTTCTGTTACCAGAATCTATTGCAGGGGGATTTAGCTGCTGTTTACTTTGGTCTCTGTAGGTCGAGAAGGACATCTATTTTTATCATTGAATGCTTCTGACAAAAGTTACAGGTAGGAATGATGCCTGTTGAACAACGCATTCTCTATTTAGGACATTGTTTCTTAATAAATTAGTCTGGAAACAAAAATTGTGATATAGAGAAAATGCCTTATCTTTCTCCTTCCCAAGGCAAGCATATTTAAATGTCATCTCTACAGATCTGTGAGAATTGTTGTATTTTGAAGGTCTTTTGAGTCAATTCCCAGAATATATATATTACCTTGGTAATAGTTTCTTGCTTTACTGATTATTCTTTTACCCTTCACAATTCCAACATAAATAATTCAAAGAGAGCTCTGATGCAGCTTGATCAGCTAAGGAAAAAAGAAATTCAGTCAGTTCTTTCAGAAAGTGAAGAAAAATGCTTGTTGTATTTTAAATGAAATAAATGCTTTCACTAAATATACTTGCAGTTGACAAAATGCTAGATGTTTAGGTGGCAATTATAGTTTTTTGATAAACTGTCAAATCTTGTCACAACACATGTTACAAACAAGGACAGATTTAGATGTCCTTTATGGCAGCTTTGTGTAGGTTGAGAATGTTTGGCAGTTAATTTCAAACGAGGAACATATTTTTCTTTCCAGCAGTTATCTGCTTGTTTATTAGGAAGAGTTTCTTTGTGCCTTTAATCTTAACTCATTTGACTCACAGTTCCAGATTATTATTGTAACATTATCTTACCTCATTTATTTTTTTCATAATGATCATCCACAATGCTTTGAGAAAACAATTTCCTACAGCACTTCACATTGGTATAAATGCTTTAAAGTTTGTTTTATGATTGTTTACAGTAAAAGTTGACTACGGTGTGTGTTTACTGAGCTTTTAGTTGGAAATCTGTCATTTTAGACAATAGATGTGTAGATAGTGACTGGGTAAATAAAGCTGAGTGAGGCAAATAGGAGAACAGGACAAATTTTTGTGATTCAGAAATGTGACTTTAATTCTGAGTGCTATGTTAGACTCATGAGGGTATTTTTGAAATGTACTTTGGAATTGAAAAAAAACCTTTCTGGTGAACTTAAAAATTTTAGTATAAAATAATAATCTTGGAATAACAATAAAGTTTCATGAGCTGAGTAATATCTCATTGTAATGACAGACAAAGCAATATATAGCAGATTCTATAATGAGTAAATTGCAAATAAGAAAATATCTTTTTAATATTATGTGAAATACTTTGAAGTATTTTAAAGCAGTTTTTGGTAATAATGGATATTTCCTTTCTCATGTAGAATTTTTTGATAATAATGGATATTTCCTTTTTCATGTAGAATTTTTGTTTCATGAAATTCATAAAAAGATTAATTATGTTTTGACAAAATTCAAGCTCCATTTGTGCTATTCAAACCTTTTTTCTGTTTTTTTAAGAGACAGGGTCTCACTTTGACACCCGGGTTGAAGTGCAGTAGTCCAATCATAGCTCACTGAAACCTTGAATTCCTGGGCTCAAGAGATCCTCCTGCCTCAGCCTCCCAAACTGGGACTACAGGTACGTGTCACCACACCTAGCTAATTTTTTATTTTTTGTATAGATGGGGTCTTGCTATGTTGCCCAGGCTGGTCTTAAACTCCTGGCCTCAAGCCATCCTCCCACCTTGTCCTCCCAAACTGCTCACATTACAGATGTGAGCCACCACGCCCAGCCTCTAGCCTCTTCCAAAGACATTTTTTTCTCTTCACAAGTGACCATTTATTTAATCCTGATGTAAGATTGAGACTAGTTTCGCATTCACCTAAGTGAAAATTGAGTGCAGTGTGTTTTGAAATGGTTTTGCAGTTCTCCAACTTTATAGCATCAGGATCACTGGGAGGGTTTGTCAGAACACAGATTCCCAAGCTCCATCTATCCCCAGAGTTTCTCATCAGTAGGCTTGGGATGGAAGCCTGGACCTTGTGTTTCTAACAAGACACCATCTGATAGTAATGCTGTTTTTCTGGTGACCACGCTTCTGAGAACCTATGTCATTTAAATTTTCAAATTTATTGGCTAGATGCTGTCCATAATATCATTTTATTGTATTTTTTAGTATCTTCAGCATCTTTAGTATGATTCCCTTTGTCGTTTCTAATATTAGAATATTTTTATAATTGTTCTCTTTCTTTTTGATTGATTTCATCAGAAGTCTATTATCAGTCTTTTCCCCCAAAAAATGCCCTAATGTTTGAAATTGTTGATGCACTCCATTGGCTGCTTGTTTTTAACTTTGTTGACTTCAAGATTATTTTTATTATTTACTTTCATCTCTTTTTTGAGTTTATTTTACTGTTCCTTTTCTAACTTGAGATGTGTGCTTAGCTTATTATTTATTACTAGTAAAGCTATACATTTTTCCTCTAAGTACTGTTTTAACTCAAGTTTTATGCATAGTATTTTTGGACTCTTTCTGTCAGTGTTCAGGTAAAACTATTTTCCAATTTTGATAGTTATTTCTTCTTTGTTTCAGGAGTTATTTAAAAGTTTATTTCTTAACTTAGGGGAATTTCTAGATATGTTGTTATTGATCTTGTTGTTTTTGGTTTCTAGCTTAATCACACTATAGTCAGAAAACATACTTTGTGTGATTTCAATCCTTTAAAATTTGCTGCAACTTTTTTGTGGTCCTCAGTGGTTGCTTCTCAGAAATACTTTGTGGGTGCTGAAAAAAATACACCCTTGGGTGGTTGGGTGCAATATATTATACATATCCATATGTTATATCTGGGATCTGGTTTGTTTGTAATATTATCTACCTCTTCTATAGCTTTACTGATTTTTTTGTCTGTTTTTTCAAATACTGAGAGAAATGTGTTACAATTTCCAAAGTGATTGTTGGTGTATATCTATTTCTTATTATATAGGTCTCTCTTTTTTATTTCTCTATATTTTGAGGCTTAAAGATTACCTAAAAATTTAAGTTGTTATAACTTTGATGAACTAAGATGTCATCATTTTAAAGTAATACTTTTTTTCTAGTAATGCCTTTTGCCTTAAATTCTATTTTGTCTGGCAATAATACAGTTTTATTAGCTATATTTTTAGATAGTATTTGGTTTATTTTCCTATCTTTTAGTTTTAATCTTACTGTATGTTTATGTATTAGATGTATTGCTTATAAATAGGATATAGTTAGATTTTATTTAGTCTGACTTAAAGTTATACATTAATGAATAGCTTTACCCTCCTCTCAGAAAATGCAAAGACTTTTTCATGTCATTTAACGTCCTTTATCACCTTCTGATGTGAATGTTAGCAGCCAGGTATATCATTTTGTTTCTTTTGTCCTTGCTTCTTTTCTTTTTTTACTTCCATAACCACATTACTATTACTGTTTCAACCACATTGCTATTATTGTTTTATATAATCAATGTCCGTTTAGATATATCTACCTGTGAATTACTCTCTTTGCTTCTCTTTTATTCTTACATCTTAAATCTTCCATTTGGGATCACTTTCCTTCTACTTGAAGTATGTCCTTACAAACTTTTGAAGTACTACTGGTAAAAATCTGGCTGCTGTTGTTGTTGTTCTGATAATATCTTCATTTCACCCTCATTTTTGAAGGATATTTTTGCTAAGTGTACAATTCTAGGTTGTCAGCACATCATAGCCATCCTTTCCCCTCTTCTTGGACTTCATAGTTGCTGTTTAGAACTCAGCCTCCTTTGACATTGCTTCTTTGAAGGTAATACATTTTTTTCCCCTGGCTGTTTTTCAAGATTTTCATTTCCTTTTTTTGATGCAGATTCACTGTTATATGTCTGGGTGTGGAATTTTTAAAAAAGTAGTTACATGCTTGAGATACATTTGGTTTCTTGAATCTGTGGATTGGTATGTTTCATCAGTTATGGAAAAGTTCTCATTAATTATCTCTTCAAATATTGCCTCTGTCCAATTCTTTCTTCTCCTACTGAAATTCTGATGAGTTTAACAGTATAGTATAATATATGTCTCATTTGGTTTTCCACACAACTCTTTCATAGTTTCCCTTTTTTTTTTTTAAATCTTTCTTGGCTGCATTCTTCATCCTTTCTTCTGGCCTATCTTCTAGCTTACTTACTTTCTCTTTACTTGGCTCTATTATGCTATAAACCCAGCCTATTGAGTTTTACATTTTTGTTACCATAGTTTGCATTTGAAGATGTGTTGTTTAGTCCTTTTTTTAGTTCTGCTGGGGTACTTTTTAGGGTTCATTGCTCTTTGCAGACAACTTCAAACTTGTTCTTTTTGAAACTATTTTTAAAATACATAGTAGAATAGCTGTTTTATAAGATATGTCCTGGTAATTCCAATATCTGAAACTTTTGGAGGAGATCTACTGTTTATTTTTCTTTTTCATGATGACTGTTTTCCTTTTGTGCCAGTTTATATTTAACTATGTACTCTCACGGTAATAGAATTTACTTCAGGAGATTCTTTGAAGTCTGCAATGAAAGTTTCTTCTTCCAGAGAGAATTTGCTTCAGACTCCTGCCTGGAGTTGCTGCTAGTCTGGGACCACCTCAAATCAAGTACAGTGCTTTAGTTTCCACAGATTATCCAGGTGATATAACCCCAGATGGCAGAACTATGCACAGTGGCCAAAGGTCTCAACTTCTCAGGGATCTCCTCTCTCTCGCCATCTCATATCATTTTTATGTGCTGACTGCTGTGCTCACCAACAAGTCATCCCTCTCGGCTATGAATAGTGGAGGCAGGTCTCCTTCTGATTCACCATTAGTCTGAAGATAGCTCTCAGGTTCCAATTTAATGAGCAGAAGATCTTCTATTAAATGCCTCACTTTGGACAGGCCCTGGGACTTAATGTCTTATCTCCCTTGGCCAATACAATCTTTAAAAATGAAGCCTGAGATGACTATATCTAGTCTTGGCTCCTCTATCAAGAATTTAGGGTCAGGAATGGCAGCTCACGCCTATAATGCTAGCACTCTGGGAGGCCAAGGTGAGAGGATCACACGAGGTCAGGAGTTCGAGACCAGCCTGAGCACGAGCGAGACCCCTGTCTCCACTAAAAGTAGAAAAAATTATCTGGGCACAGTGGTACACGCCTGTAATTCCAGCTGCTTGAGAGGCTGAGACAGAAGGATTGCGTGAGGCCAGAAGTTTGAGGTTGGAGTGGGGCTGTGATGACGCCACTGCACTTTAGCCAGGGTGACAGAGTGAGACCCTGTCTCAAAAAGAAAAAGAAAAAAAAAAAGAATTTAGGATGAGCCTGTGCTCATATCTTCTCCCTGAGGGCTGAATGGTAGGGGCAGCAAGGAGAAACTGCCATTGGCAAAGACCATCTGTGCTCCAAGGAGAAGCCACCTCTGGAAGATCGGTGGTAGCAGAGGCTGTGCCGCGGTGGCTGATGAAGAAGTTGAAGTGGACGAGTAAGTGGTCTTGCATTAAAATTAAAGTAAAAGAAACTAGTAGTCTGAGAAACTGTCAGAAATAGCTCACTGTAGGACACTTTGAAATGGGGCTAAATTTGGAATTAGCTAGTTTAAGCTTGTGCCATTGTAATTATATTTACAGTTCCAACTTGGTTTTCTCATGTCTGATAGGATCTTGGAACTCAGGGCTATACTTGTATTTATAATATACTCCAGGTCAGTGAAAACAGACACTAGATGCATATTCTATATACTACCTTCTAATAATTCATCTTTAAAAATGTTACTTCTGAATGTCGTTGACTTTAGCAGTTTACTTTACTAACAGTCACTTTTTGTGTAAATACATTCTGCTTCCTATCCTTATATGTTAATTTACTTCTTATCAATTCAATTCATGAGCTCTCGTTTCAAGTAAACTACAATGAAAAACAAGAAACAGCTTATTAGTGTCAATCTGTTGTATTATTTTTGTAGATATAAGAAAAAGAAGTTTTTCCAGTGGTTAAGCTAATATTTTATTTCTTGAAAACTGCATATTTTTAAAAACAAAATTTCATTTTCACTAACTTTAGTTCTTTTGTCTGTTCAGGGCCTAGAAAAATGGTGATTAAAGGTCCTTCTAAGTATGAGTAGAACAGAAATAGTTGATTTCTTATCTCCTTTAAGTTTAATCTCACTGCAGAGGGGCAGTTTGGTGTTGTGGAAATGCACACAGACACTGGTGCCAGACTGCTTGGACTTGAATTCTGGCTCGGAGGCTTAAGATCTGGGTGACTTTGGGCAAATTACTTACTATATCTTGTTCAAAATTTCATCTGTGACATGGATAACAATAATAGTACCAACCTCTTAGGGTTGTGAGGATGAAATGAATAAAAGTAAACCATTAGGAATCTTATATACTATTTGTATATCACACATACTTTATAAAGGTAAGCTAATTCTATATACAGGATACAAATAGATGTTGAACATTTTGAGAAGAGATAGTAGAGTCCCAGTCTACATGGGGGCTTATTCCAGGTTCTTCTTTTTTTTTTTCCTCATGATGTTTTTTTTCTGTTGTTGTTGTTTTTTGAGACAGAGTCTCACTCTGTTGCCCGAAGTAGACTGCCATGGTGTCAGCCTAGCTCACAGCAACTTCAAACTCCTGGGCTCAAGCAATCCTATTGCCTCAGCCTCCCGGGTAGCTGGGACTACAGACATGCGCCACCATGCCCGGCTAATTTTTTTCTATATAGATTTTTTAGTTGTCCAAATAATTTCTTTCTATTTTTAGTAGAGACGGAGTCTCGCTCTTGCTCAGGCTGGTCTCGAACTCCTGACCTTGAGCGATCCACCCGCTTCAGCCTCCCAGAGTGCTAGGACTACAGGCGTGAGCCACCGCGCCCAGCCCATCATGATGTTTTAATACACATTTCTTTGCTTACTAGTTTTACAGACTGTTTTTCATAAAATTATTGGTTATTTGCATTTTTCTTTTATAAATAATGAATTCATTTGTCTACATGTTTTTCTATTAAGATATTCTCTTTTATGTTATTTGTAAGAATTCCTTATATTAAGATTTTTACTTCTCTACTTGCCATTTATCTTCTTCCTGGAGGGGCAATGACAGTGAGTAGAATAGGCAACTTGTCATTGTGTCCATTTCTCTCCCAGGGGGTTAGAGTGAGTTGTAATGAGAGGGGCACATGCTGAAGGTAGGCCTGTTCCAAAGAGTGCATGGTTCCATCTGTTTTCGTGAACCAGGCGAATCTCTAACCAAAAACTTCTAAGTCAGGTAAGAGGGGGGAAGGCACTGCTTAATCACAATCTGAAATGCAAGGTAAGAATAGAAAATTTGGACTAATCAATATGGTGGGTGCTCTGCAAAGTTGAAACCAGGGCATGGTGACATAAAGAATGGCACCAAAATGACCATGAATGGTGTGGTGTGCGATTGAGATGGGCCCTTTGTGTGGAGGGTTTCCAGGTGAGTGTGGAGCCTAGGTCTACAAGTGGAGCAGGATTTTATTTCTTTCTTTGATGGACTGGGGTGTGTTTATCTTTACTGTGACACTTAATGCTTCCTTATGATAGCAGTCTCTGTCCACATGTGGGGATAGACTAAGTCCCCCTCAAAAAAGTTTAGTCATAAGGCCATGTGGAAAATTATTCGTTAACCAAAAGGGGTTGGTTTCTCGCTTTTCTCAGTTCCTCTTACAGGGATTAAGCATATTTTCAATTATAGAACATAAAATCTTTTGAGTATTTTAACATTTAATTCTTGTAACTATATATTAAATCCCATTTTTAGTATATTTTATAGCAATAAATAGTGGTTGGGAAACATGATCTTCCTATACTGAGATTCTATAATAGTAGACTATTCCTCACAGCAAGACATCACTAAAATGTTTTGAACAAAAAAACATACGTCTTGTTAATATCTCTGGGGAAGGAAATTCCATAGACCCTTTAGATGATTTGCTCTTTTAAAAAATATAACTCATTTGGAAAATTTTCTTATGTCTCACTTAAGTCTGTCTGCTCATTCATTTCTCAGTAAAGATGGGGAGCTGCCGATATTAACACTCTTCATATACTTGAGAACCATTATTTAAAAATCCCTTTGCTGAATAATTTCATTTTGTCAAGCCCTTCATTATTCATCCTGTTTTTAAGTCCTTTGATCATTTTTACTGGTCTCTACATCTCTCTTAAATATCGGTATCTAAACAATTATACTCTTGTGGGTCTGACCAGTGTAGTATTATATTGGATGTGTCACCTCACATTCCTAACGCTTAACTACTATTTATACATCCCAGTATCACATGTGCTTTTTTAAGAACAGTAAAAGCATTTCAATGGAGGCGCTACATTATCTCCCAGCATTTATTTGTGTCACAGGTAAACCAAGGCCATTTGAAAGCAAGCACCCTCCCTTCACACACACACACACACACACACACACACACACACACACACACACACAGTGTATCTTTATTGTAAATTGTTTCTAATTAAAGAAGTCATTAAGAGTTGTTAAAGAACAGCACTATGTTCCAGAGCAATTTGGGGTTAATTACACATTTAAGGAAAAAGAAAACACAGGGTGCAAAAGGGATGAAAAGAATGGATTTTAACAATTAATTGAACAATATTTCTTTTAAAAAGCCAATGCCTCTCAAATAAATAGCTACTGAATTGAATTGTTAGATTTCATAAATGATATGCTTTTAATCTTTCTACTTTAAAAGTGGATTGTATGGCCAGGTGTGGCTGTTCCTGTAATCTCAGCAACTTGCTGAGGCAAGAGGATCACTTGAGGTCAGGAGTTTGAGATCAGCCTGGGCGACATAGTGAGACCTTGTCTCTAAAATAAAAAATAGAATAAAATAAAAGTGTATTGTATGCATAGTGTTTGTGTTTGAAGTCTACATCTCTCGTTAGTATAGTTAAATAAAATTGGGATAATTATGTTGTGAAACTGAGACCAGAACTGGCAAGGTAACTCAGTGAAATTTAAGATTCCCTGGATTACTGTATTAGCCTATCAGGTAATTTCTTGAATTTATGATTCAACCCAAAGAGTACAAGGCACAGATTTTCTTATTTTAACTCCATGTTTTCATAATAAGCTTATGATGTTGCTTCATCGAATTACAGAATTTTACTTGCTTCTTTCACTTGTGGCTGTGTCTTTAAAGAGCTTCTACCACTTTTTAAAATCATTGCAATCGGAGAAGATTGGCATTAAATCCTTCTTTCCATCTTTACTCTTTTGTTTTGTTGATGAAATCTTTGTTTATCTTTCTTTGGGAGGTTTAGATTATGGCCAACCACTTATAACATATTCATAATTTATTTATAATTCAAAACAAAATAAGACCAAAAATTAGTGAAACTTAACACTTGAGAGGTTCCATATGTTTGGATGTGCTCAGATTATTATTTTTCCCTATTACAAAGTTACAGATCACTGAGATGTAACTTATGTGCAGGCACTGTATGAGATTTCATGAATATTTAGTGTCTTGTTTCTATTTCTAAGTCTGTGAAGTTTCATAAATCAGCACTGTTTTTGCTTGGTTGCAACATAGCTGTGACTTCTGTGCTGTCTTTTCTGTATTGTAAGGTATGAGTTTCACCCAATCTTCATACAAAATTAGTTCCTGGTAAGTAAAAAATACACTATATTAGTTCAATGTTAAGGGTTATGATCTAAGTAAAACAGAGGAGGGAAAGTACAAATCTAAAGTGCTCCTTTAACCTTAACTCCTATATGTTGTTTATATGCTAGTAAATAATGAGATCTTAAGAAGCGAAGCTATTTCCAATTTCTTGATCTGTAATCCAAAATATTGCCACATATTTATGTCTGGAAGCATCATTGGCAATGTTTCCTCAGACTTTATAACTATAAACATGGAACCTCAGCTATTTTATTGGAGTGTTATCTGTTCTCAACCAGTGATTCCCAGTATGGCCAATCATCAATGATTCTGAAAATACTTATTTCCAGACCAAACTCCAGAAATCTTTTTTCACCCAGTAGCACTAGACCAGTGATTCTCAACTTTGCCTGCATGTTAGAATCACCTGGGAGCTTTAAGAAAAACCTGATGCTTCATCCCCAACCCCAGAGATTCTGACATATTTGGTTCTGGGTAACCCTAAGCCTAAGCCTAAGAGCTCTCAAGGTTAATCTCCAGCCACATATGAGAACTACTGTAATACCTTTCTGGATTAGAAGGATAATATTGTGAATATTGATTTGGTTTATAATTTGACAACTTCATTACCATCTTCAAATATTTCTTTTTTTAAAATTTATAAAATTATACTAATAATGCCTGGAAGAAGCAGAGAATGACACCTTCAAGAGAGTTCTGGCATGGGGAGATATCTGAACCTGTTTACCTCAGCAGAAGAAATGCATGACTTCTTTGAGAAGTACTACAGAGGTTTCCTTCCACCAGATGGAGAGTTTAAAGACAGGGAGATTGGTGATGGTGGAGTTAATAAGTTGATTTTGCTGTTCCCAGGACAACAAGTCTACTTTAGCTTGAGTTGGCTCCTCAACCACTGGTACTAGTAGGCAACATTGATTGAGTACTCACTGTAGGCCAGACACTTATAATCCCACTGCCATTTTACAGGAAAGGCAATGGCAGGCACAGGGAGGTTAAATGATTTTCCCAGAGTCACAGAGCTAGTGTGCAGTAAAAGCTGGATATGAACCCAGTCTGACTCCAGGGCGCTCAATGCTGCCTATGATGCTACTTTGACTAGCAGATCACAACATGGTATAATAGATATAAATGAGGGGTATGGAAGCACATTGGCATCCAATCTCACATGAGATATATATATATATATGTATATATATATATATATATATATAAAACATATAATATATATATAAAACATATATAATATTTGGCTTCTCTCAGCTTCAAAGATCCAATCTGTAAAATGGGGTTAACAATAGTACTTTCCTCACAGGGTTATTATGACATTTTTAAACAAGAGGTTATCTTGGTGCCTGGATTATAAAAGTATTCATAAAATAACTTATTTATTTACTTGTTAATTAATTAATTTAGAGATAGTGTGTTGTTCTGTTGCCCATGCTGGAGTGCAGTGGTGCAATCATAGTTCACTGTAACCTTGAACTCCTGGACTCAAGTGATCCTCCCACCTCAGCCTTCCAAGTAGCTGGGACTACAGGCACATGCCACCATGCCTAGCTATTTTTAAAAACTTTTTGCAGAGATGGAGTCTTTCTCTGTTGCCCAGGCTGGTCTCAAACTCCTGGCTTCAAGAGATCCTCTCACCTCAGCCTCTCAAAGCCCTGAGATTACAGGTGTGAGCCACTGTGCCTAGCCTATCTTCTATTTTTATAAGTTAGCACAGTTTGTGAATCTAAAAACATAGAAGTTTTGGGTGTGGAGGTCATTGCCTTTCTTCTGGTGGGTAGAATAGATGAAAGCTCTTGTCAGGGTATATGAATTAGTTAAGATTTATTCTAATCTTGAAATTCTCTAATTTTCATAAATTTTATTCACTCGGATTATCTTGGCAAAATTTCTCTTTTCCCATCTTTATGGTTAATCATTTAACTTGTTAAATAAACATTATTTTTTGTTAATTTACATAAGAAAAGCAAAGCTTTATTCTTATGAAATATGCTGCTCTAGGTACTGAGCTGAAGATTTTTTGAGGAATTAAGATGGTAGTTAATTTATAAATTCCCATACCATGGTGCCACACAAAATTACTGAAATGGGAGTCAGAATACTTTTGGATTCTAATCTCCATGCCTTCCTTCTTTAAGTACTGGACAATTTCAGGAATTTCATTTACCCTCTTATGTCTTTGGTTGTCTTATATATAAAATTTAGAAGCTGTATTATGTGATAGTGATGGTTTCTTCTCACTCTGATATTGTGTGATTCTGGATATTACAAAATAGCAACACGGATATATTTATATATGTAAACTGTACATATACTGGGAACTGCAGTTCTCACCCACCAGTTTATCTTTTTAGTTCCAACAATTTCTTTCTTATTCTGGGCTCATCTGTCAAATGGAAGAAACAGGATTCTGTGATTTCTAACTTATTATGATTCTATTAATCTTTCCTCCATTAACAGACATTTGCTAAAAGTGCAACAGCCCCTGTGCCTAGAGATCCCTTGGCTACTCTCTGACATTTCCTGGAAATTTGTTTCAGCTTTATAACCCAGTCTTTTTATTATCTGAGTATAGCGTTGCTCCAATATTGATTCCTGGCTATACATTTGATTGCACAAATAATGGAAATGCTTTCCTAATTCACCAAAAAAATTTGACTTAATGAATAAAAGACTTCTCTCATAAAATATTTTTAAAACCTCTGACACCTGGTACCATGTATTAGAGCAAAGTAGACGGTGTGTTCCACTTAGCACAAAATTATTTATGTTATAATTTTACACAAAATGTATCTGCTGTTAGCCCCTGTTCTCTAGAAAACAGAACCAGAGGCCATGCTTACCTGCTAACGTTTTGTCGGAGTGTGCAATGACATGGCAGCCAGAGAGAGAGAGAAGAGAATTGAGGCAGGGAAAAATGGGAAGCAAAGGCCAGGTGATGCCTTACCATTTTGACCACTGTTATCAACAAGCCTGGAAGAGACATGGATGTTACTTGACAGGTGCATCTGCCCAATCTTGCAGGAAGTATTCAGATGAGCTATATAAACAGCTGTACCTTGGAATAGCCGCAGAGGTAGAAAAGTTAAGGTACTTTAATCTACAGACTCTCTCCCACTGGTGAAAGTGCACTCCACAGGGGGGAAGTGAGGCAGTTTCAGAAGATGGATCTCTCTCAGAAGGGGGAACCAAGTAGACTCTCATTGAATCAGTCACAATGATGGTTGAAGTGCAGCAAGAATACTAGAGAGCAGGAAATAAATGAGGCCAAGAGAACATGAGACGTGCATACCATTGTATTTTCGCACACAATGTCAGTGTTCCATGGTGTGTCACAAAGACCCCAAGATTCCCAGGTGCTGTACCTTTCTACAAATTCTAAAACTTGTAGTCCATCAAACAGCAGCTGCAGGATGACAAGTTTATCAATAAGTGCATTGCTCCACCCACAATAAATTCTAGAACTGTGCTTCTCAAACATGAAAATAAGGGGAATTATCTGGAAGAATCTTATTAAAAATGCAAATTTTGATTAGTTAATACACGGTCATTCAAAATGTGTCCCATGACTAGCAGCATCAGCATCACATGAGAGCTTATTAGAAATACAGTATTTCAGGCCCCTCCCCTGAATTACTGAAATAGAATCTTTGTTTTAAAAAGATCCCCAGACAATTTGTATACTATTAAGGTTTGGAAAGCACTTATCTGTCTAATAGAGTAGTTCTCAAACTAACTGTGGTGTAGGGACAGTTTTCTCTTTTAAATTTTCAATCCATTGTAGACCAATGCTTTTGTAAAATACAATAAAAATGAATTACTAGAAAAGGAATATTTTTAGTAAGACATAAAGATACAAATACAACTTTTTTATATTTGTGAAATAGACATAAAATCATTCTGTCCAACTGCTCTAAAATTCTTTTTCTCTAAATTGTTATTCACAGCAAGCATCTGTGCTTGTCATAAGATGATAGCAAAGAGTTTATGGAACTGCAGTGGTCTGTAGACAAGACTGGGTAGCACTGGTCTCGAAAGCAAGTTTTGACTTTATCATTCTTGTAAGTTTGCAATTCTTTAGTAAAAATAAGTGTATTACAACACTTACAATGAAGTGATGTTATAGGGAAAACATCTACCTCCTTATTTACAGAAAATATTTTTCTTTATAATGTATTATAAGAAGGAAATGTAAGCTGTAACTTTTGAACTTTATTCCCTTTGCCTTCCCCTCCCTTCATCCCTTCCCTCAACTTGAAGTATTTCTTTAAATTGCGAGGTCTGGCCAGTTTCAGGTAACTCCCACAGTCAGGGACTAGAACCTTCAGGCTGTTTCCATGGTTGAAACATAAGTAGATATTAAGCCTCCCTTGCACTTAACCTTATTGGGAGTCAGTTGTTCAGATTCTTTCCTGATAACAGCTTTTAATGAAAGGGAGAAGACAGCCCAGGGAGACTGGGTGACTCAGGTGTGGAGAGGAAATGCTACAAAGGGGGCCATGTCTGCCTGGGCCACATGCCTGGTAATAGAGCAACAAAGATTCACTCATGATTTTGGTGGTAGAATCATTGTTCAAATGGAAAACAATCTGCAAAGTTATGATGAAAGAAATGTAAGATGATTGCATTGTGAAAACATATGAAGCTGTAAGGTATTTTTTCCATTTTATTTACTGTAAGAAAACATACAGAAATTACTATTTATCAAAATAGTAATTTTACAGGAAACTTCAAGTAGTAAATTTGGTATCTACTGAGTATATGTAGTTTGATTTATAGATACACACATATGTATATAGGTATATATTATATATGTGTGTATATAGGTATACACATATAGGCATATATATGTGTATATGTATATAAAAAACTATCAAAGAGAGAGAGAGAGATATATATATCTTTGAAAGATAGTTGCTAGGCAAGTAGATTTTCCAGTCCCCATTGAAGGATTCATTTCACAATTAGCTTAAGCCTATATTTTTGAAACTGGAAACTTTACTCATCTGGCAGAGAAAAGGATCATAATTACTGAGAGAAAATACAGAGATCTGTCATCTGTCAGTGCATCCAGATTTTACTTCTAAGCTTTTTTTTTAATGGATTTTTTCCTTTTTTATTTTTCTATTTATTTTTTTTTACTTTTATTTATCTGCCTTGGAATTTTCACAACTGGGTTAACTATTACAATGCAAAATCTACTTGTATGAGATCAAAGTACAAACTTTATTTATGAGGACCCATGAGAGATATTTCTCCCTGACAATGCATTAGGAATAGGGTGCTTCCCCTAAGCTACTCATTTGTTTTTTAATTTTTTCTTAGCACTGTCATTTATTAGCTATAAGACTCGGATAATTTATTTCACCTTTATGGGCCTCACTTTCTTATTTCAAAGGTAGAGATAAAAATTTTACCCACTTTATAAGGTTGTTCTATAGATTAAATGAGTTAATGTATCTTAGGTGCTTAGAACAGTACTTGGAACATAATTGTTAAAAATGTAAGCTTTTATTATTATTTTTTTATCATGGAATTGGTGATTCTTGTAACTATTCATGTGTTGCTTTTGCTTTTTATCCTAGGAATATTAGGACCACATTTGCTTCTTCTAGTAGCTGTTTACTATTCTTTTTCCACCTCTTATTCCTAATTCTTCATCAGTTTATTCTTTGTTCTATTTTGCATGCATAGCTGTAGGCCACCTCAAATCCTTTTTTTGGAACCAAGTGGTGTATCAAGCAATCTGTCAGTCTCTTAAAAATGGGATTGTGATCAGTTCTATGGGGTTGGTAAAAAAAAAAAAAAATGGGTTATGAGTCCAAGAATTATCTTAAGGACATTTTGAAACTCTGATTGGCTTAAATCTGGTTTCCGGAACCAATCACTTGAAAGGGAGATGAGATTACAATTTCTTGTGACTAAGGTCAATCCTCAAAATTACATTACGGTTACACCAAGGGGGCATAGGTGACGGGAGTCAACCCCATTATCAATTACAATAGAGCATTCTAAATAGCAAAGTAACTCACTCATTTTGCTATTCCCAGTGTCTAGCACAGTTTCTGGCATATAACAATACTCAGTAAGTGGCTTATGAATGAACAAATTATTTTTGCCTGGGTGCCACAACTCGATCAAACAAAGGAACCTCAGTTACAACCACAGAAGTCCCCTAAATGAAACTTTTATTTTCTGGAAACAAAACCTTCCTTTCAAGTCAAATTCCAGGAAGCTTTTTATGATTTATTTTCTACCTAATTCACTTTACTCTGTACTTTAATATTATCAAATCACCTGAAGGTCTCTGAAACCGCTGTGCTTTTTCACTCCTATTTGTCTTTGAACATGTTGATTCCTCTATCTAGTAAAGTTCTTATCCTTTAAATCTGACCTAGGTCTTCACCTCTCTCCATGAACAGATTTCTTTGCTACTGAATTCATTAGGCAGAGCCAGACATGCCAACGTTTATGACCCCGCCACATCCAGTACATATCCTTATTGTAATCTCTCTATCCATTGCTTTTTCTTAACTTGATGCACAGGTAATGTGTGATGGAGAAAAAGCACAGGTTTTGCAATCAGATAAAACTGGGTTAGGTCCTTGCTTGGCCACTTTTTAGCTGTGTAGTCAAGTCCTGTGACTTAACTTTACTGAGAGTCAGGTTATTTGTTTTGAAATGAGGATAGTAAAATCCATCTCATGGGGTCGTTGTGAAGATTAAATAAAGTAATGTATATAAAGGTCAAGCACATAATTAGTACTCAGTAAATAAATAATAGAGTAGGCACTCCATAACTAAAATGTATTTAGCATTATTTGCGGTTTTTTTTGAAAAGCTGAAGATCATATAACAGATTTATGATAGAGTAAAAAAATCAATATGAATTTGATTTAAGGCATTCCAGTTTTTAGAATTAAATTTATTTTAGGGTTATAAATGTAAAAATGGGAGAACCATGTTTTTAACTCCCTCCTAAATAGCACATAGCATAGGATCACGACTTAATAGACACTTGCTAATGATTTTGATGAACGATCAGCAAGCGATTTGCTCTCTTTCTTTATATCTCCTTAAGCATATATCACAGAGTCAAATTTAAGAATGATCGGCATGTTATTAGAGCAATAGTGCTCCAAAACCTCACCATAAGCACTGGTTTCCAGATGAGGCTATTCTTGAAAGACTTAATTTAAGCTTTTCCACTTAGCATTTAATGTGACTTATTTTGTACAATGACAAAGCTGCAGGTGTTAACAAAATCTAAGAGTCTAAAAATGTGCCTGTGGTATATTTAAAGTGACCAAAATAACATTTTTTAAGATTCAAAAATAAACTGTTGACATAAATCACAGAAATACCACTGCTTAAGAAATAAGATTCGTAGCATTTCATCATTTTCACTCAGAATCAAAGGTCCTCCACAGTCTAGCTCCAGACACCTCCAGTGCCCACTCCTCCTCCCAGAGCCTCCACACTCCAGTTTTGTGATGAATTTGTCTGCCTCTGCCTTTAGTTTCTTCTTAGCTTCTGACATATTTTAGTGTAGAGACATGCCTTTTCACATCTTTTTATCCCAGCTGAAGCTGAAGCTCAGGTGGTGGATGCTCAGGACACATTTGATAAGTGGTGGGTGTCCCAAAGAGAGGGCTGCATGGGTCAGATATGGAGAACCCAGACGCCTCCAGCCCTTCATGAAGTGGATTAAGGGCCTCACAGAAAGGGCAATGACATGAGTGATTGGAGTCACTGGCTGTTCTCTCCAGATTGGTAATAAAAGCCATGTCCAGCGTTCCCTAGCAGCGTGCCTGATAGAGAAGGAGCACATGCTGAGTGGCATAGGATCTGGGCTTCACAGATTTGTCTCAGACACAGTGGCTTAAAGGTCAGAGAGAAGGGAAATTTTGAACGAACCATGAGTCCTAATACATACGTAGCTGATCCTTCAGGCCAGCTCTTCTCTCCCCAACCCCTCTCTTCCTCAGGATTTGTGGCAAAGCCCGTCTCTTAAGTGAGAAGCTAAAGGGACACACAACTGAGAGCCACCAAGTGGGCGATGGACAGTCCCTTTAGTCAGCAGTGCAGAAAAGTTGAAGCTTGAAGCCTATAAAAGGGGCAATACAGTTGGAAATCCGAATGGGAAGAACAGGAGGCTTAAAAAAGAATTATTGGCATCTCCCTCTCCTTGATTTGCACACTTTCAGACTACAGGTTAAGCATCCCTTCCTGGAAATGCTTGGGACCGGAAGTGTCTCGGATTTCAGATTTTGAAATATTTGCATATATATATATATTGAGTGATATAGTTTGTATATCGTCCTCTCCAAATCTCATGTTGAAATTTGATCCCCATTGTTGGAGGTGGGGCCTGGTGGGAGGTGTCTGCGTCATGGGGGTGGACCCCTCATGAACGGCTTAGTGCCCTCCTCGTGGTAATGAGCTCTCATTCAGTTAGTTCCGGAGCCTGGCACCTTCCTCCCTGTCTCACCATGTGATATCTGCCCCCCTTTGCTTTCTGCCACGAGTGGAAGCAGCCCGAGGCCCTCAGCAGAAGTGGATGTACAACCTGCAGAACCGTGAGCCAAATAAACCTCTTTTCTTTATAAATTGCTCAGCCTCAGGTATTCCTTTCTAACAACACAAACGGACTGAGACAAAGAGGTATCTTGGGGATGGAACCAAAGTCTAAACATGAAATTCATTTGTGTTTCATATACATGTTATACATATAGCCTGAAGGTAATTTTATACAATATTTTAAATAATTTTGTGCATGAAACAAAGTTTTGACTGCCTTTTGACTGTGACCCATCACATGAGGCCAGGTATAGAATTTTCCACTGTGGCATCATGTCAGTGCTCAGAAATTTTCAGGTTTTGGAACATTTCAGAATAATTCTTCTAGAGCCCCAAGTGTAGCCCCCTGACCAAATGCAAACTTCACTTTTATTAAAAGGATTGTTCTGTAAAATTTGGATTCAGTCAAAAGGCCGCACTCAAGGACCCAGAAGGCCACATGTGGCCCCAAGGCTGCAGGTTCCCCACCCCTTCTGTTTTGGGGAAAGATAAAATGGCTAAATTCAAAAAGTCCATTATTTAAAGGATGTGGTATGACCTCCATTTTACCCATTTTACCTTGATGGGTCTGTGGAGAAGAAAACATGGTCAAGAACTTTCCCAACTTGGCGATTACAACAACTATTCTTTTCTACATACACGAACTTATTCCTCCTTTACCTTTACCAAGAAATCTGAAAGTCTGAGAATTCATTTCAAAAATACTTAGTCATCAATGAGCGTATAAGAAACTGAGAAGCCAACATTTGGTAAGTTTGTGCCCTATACCTATATATAGCATTTTGTCCTCCACCTTCCTGTAGGATCAGGCCTATGATAAATATGTCCATTATAAGACACGAAGAAACCATTTTCTTTGCATAACTGGGTGGTAAGATGTTAATTTTTAATTCACTTATATGTAAACGATGATTACATGAAATATTTTCCCCATATCAATCAAATACTGCCCAGTTTAAGTCCTACACAGATTTACTCTCCTTACACTCCCCCAGTTCATTAAACTTTAAGTCATAGCAGCAACCCCTTCTGTAACCTCTGATTTTAAAACATTGTTTTCTATATTTTGTATCTGTCAATTTGACAATGGCTCAAAGACACATTATGAAACTGGTTAGCCACTTTAGGCACCGACTTGTTTATTCTTTATTGGGTCAACCATACAGCAGCTCCAGAAGCTAGAAATTTGGGAGCTCTAGATTATGCAAAACTGTTCAAGATCATTTTCAAAAATGAATAAATGAAGACTTGGCAGGAAGTGCCTGCCACAAACACCATATGACACACTGAATCACACCGTTGTGTAAAATGCATACCCAAGCACATTCTAGTGGGAATTTTTCAATGATGAACATTATTAGTTCCTAGGACTTTTACATGGAACTTCACACTTGCCTGTGAAGCTTTATGTTTGTCTATTTCTTATTTTTAGATTAATAAACATTCATTGGTAAAATTTTTAAAAGTATAAAAAAGTGTAAATGAGTAGAAAAAAGTCATTCAAAACCCCATTACTCATTTTGGCATTATTTCCTGAATTTTTTTTTATATATTTGAAACTTTGCTATACATGGAGTTTTGTATCTTCTTTCGTATTTAATATTACAACATAAGGATTTTTCCTAGTCATTTAAAACAACTAGCAAGCATAACTTTTAAACCAAAAATGAATATTTCTTTGTTTCCTGTTCTTATGATATGAATAATTCATGCTAGTTATAGAAATTCCAAATAATACATAAGTGTATATAGCAACAGTACTCTACCACACAGAAATAACTAAAGTTTAAATTTAGTGTATATCCTTCCAAGTTTTTGCCCATGATTTTAAACACAAACTTTTATGCATATATACAGATAAATATATATGTAAATATACAACACTGGGATCGTACTTTGTATATAGTTTGGTGACCTATGACCTACGTTTTTCACTTAATACATTTTGGCTATCTTACTATCTATCATCTACATGTTTATTTATTCTTTACTCTTTTAAATAGCTGCATAGCACTATTTTATAAAAAGAATCTTAATGGATACATTAAAATTGCATTGAATGGATGTGCTATAGTGTATTTAACCTTTCCTCACTGTTGACTCACACTCCCCATTGATGGAAACTTAGTTTGCTTCTTAACTTTAAAAACTAATATCAAATTGGTATTAACTGATCAACACTTATGTGCACATATGGTAGAGACATTCGCTGGGTGTTGGGCAGGTGGGAGGGGGAAGAGGGGAGGGGTACATTCACACCTAATGGGGGATGGACATGCTTGTAGCTCTGCCTCTGGTGGGGCAAAGGCAATATATGTCCCCTAAACATTTGTACCCCTGTAATATTCTGAAATTAAAAAAAATTAATAGTGGTGCTAAATTAAAAATAATGCTGTGATGAATATCTTTACCCGTAAATAGCTATCCATATATAAAATTATTCCTTGAGTTAGAGTCCCAGTGTTGGAATATTGATTCGATATGTGAAAAAGCTTAAGACTCTTGATAAATATTATAAATTTTCTATGGTTTGAATTTTAAAACTTCTTTGCTGTTCTTTATTTCATGTAAAATGCTTACATCTGTGTCCTCCTTGCTTTTTAATACACTATATCCTAAAAGTCTTTTAAAATTTAGATTTGCAATTCTGTCGTGATTGTTGAAGATATTAGACATGCTTTTATAAAATTTAGTTTGAATTTAAGAAAGACAACTGAGTAGATGGCTGCTGTGTGTGTGAAATTTGCTTGTAGGTTGAGTTGCAAGTGGTTTGTAGCTTTACCTTTTGTCCTTTGTCAGGCCCCTTAGGAAAGAATAGGCACTAAACATATGGTAGTGTACCCAGCAGTGTGAAACTGGTCTTCAGGAACTGCATTCACTGCTTTCATTCCGTAACAATACCGAATGTTAGATGAGGTTTTACTTAGGAACATGTTCCAGTCTGAAGTCTCTTGCAATCTTCTATGAAATGTGGTACATTCGGAGTTAAAATTTCATGAGAACTTTGCTCAAGGAATTACTTTTCACCCCAGTTCGATGTTAATTTACTTTCCTTGTAAGCAAACAGAATGTAGCAATACTATTTCTATCCTAAGAACATATGCATGTTGTTCCATTAGTAGTAATATTTTCATCAGAACATTGTTGAACAGTAGCAAGTGATAACATTTGTAGGCAGTAATCAGAGACTTGACAGCTTTCCTCACCACTAACATTCCTCCTTTTAGGAGGCGAGAGATGTAAATTGAATAGAACACTTCAGAAAACGATTATTAGCCGATGCTAACTCAAATGCCAAGTTGAAGTTGAATTACTTGCTTAAAAAAAGACGAAATGATCTTCTGACATCGTTGTAACCTAGTGGCTTCATTTTATAGGTGACAGTCATAATAGAGTAGGGAATGAAATAGAATTATGCACATTTTCCCATCTCGTACAGAGAAAATAAGAGTTATCATGTGTGAATTTCTTCAACTTCCTGCTATGCACCTAAAATTTACCAGCATCCATTCCATTTTCTTCTTTTTTCATTGGTTTTAAAGGAAGAAGTGCTTCTTCCTAGTGCCTAGTTAAAGCTAAGCGCTCCTATCTCCTCCGGGCACTAAGCTCATCAGTCAGACCTTCTTTGTCATCTGCTCTTGACAGCCAAACTATCAAAAGCCTTTGAAAGACACAGATTCTGCTCCTCCTTTTATTTTATTTTTTAAACTTAACTTTTGCTTTTCTTCCCAACCATACATGACTTTCTCAATGAGGGTTGCGAGAGAGAACTAAGCACTATAGAAAGTGACTTGAGCAACTATGTTTTCAAATCTCCTGTGGATGGTGGGGCAATAGTACCCTCCGAGAAGCACAGGAGAGAGGTTAATTCATAACATGCAAGGGGTGGTTTAGGGCATTAACTCTCTAGTGAAACCCCGGTTGAGAATGGCCACTCCACCTCAACAAAGGCAGCCACTTTTACTTTTTTAGCTGATTCTATTGATTTTTATCTCCCTGCCGCTAAAGAATATACTTGATTTTTCAGTTTTAGGTATTATATATTGTTTTCCCACAGTGGAAGATGAAGACTGAGGTAGGCAGAGTAATGGCCCACCAAAGAGGTCAGGCCCTAACCCTTGGAATCTACAAATGTTACCTTATTTAGAAAAAGGGTCTTTGCATACGTGATTATGTTAAGCATTTTGAGATGAGAAGATTATTTTCCATGATCTGGGTGGGCCCTATATGCCATCACAAGTGTTCTTATAAGAGACAAGCAGAGGGAAGTTATGCACACAAAAGAAGAGGCCCTGTGATAATTTCAGCCCCCAAGTTGGTGGTGATTTTTTACAGCAGCCCTAGGAAACGAACACAAAGATTAATCCTTTTTTCTCCCTATGCCACTACCACAAATGTGCACTCTGCCCATTCCTTCATTCCCCAGTGTAGATATAAGGTAATTCTGCTTAAGTCAATATTCAGTGTTGGTAATACTGTGAGTATGTAAATATAATTCATAGCTAATCTATAAATTTAGTTTTTGCATATTTTTTCCCTTGTTTAGTTAAATGACAAAAAAATTTTGTTTGTTTAATTTTCTATGAATTGATTACTATCTCAACCCCAGCCATCTTACTAAAATTTGTCTAAAATTTCCTCTTAAGAACAAAACACGCTATGAAAGGCTCTTTGTTACCTGGCCTCTATTTTTGTCTCTGGCTTTATTTCTTGGGTTTGAAAACTATGTTCTAGCTATATTGGGCTAAATAGCAGTAATCTGAATATGTCAAATTCCCTTTGATCCTTGCTCCTGTTTTCATTGCCTGGAATCTTCTTCTCATTTCCTTTTTTTCCCCGACCAACTTCACTAACCAAGTAATCTTTGTTATTCGCTTCAGGCATTTTTTACTCATGAAGCCTTTCCTATACTGTCTAAAACAGTTTAGGTATCCTCCCATGTGCTTCCTGGGCATTCTGTGCTTACTTAACCCAGTTGTTTTCGTTCTATGCTTCCAGACCAATCTGCTCTACTTTTTTTTGAAACATTAATTATATCTGTTTCATTTATGTCTTCTCAAGTTGTCTGTTAATTCTATGAGGGCAGGATTGCCATCTCTATAATTCATATTATTAATGCCAAGCATGATGTTTGATACATAGCAGGTGTGCTGGTTATTCCCTCTTTGCTACCTTGCACCCATACCTCCCGCAGATTCATTATCCACATTTTCTGATTGGCTATGTGCTGGGGAAATGGACCTCTGCAGATGCCTGGGCTCCGTTGCCTTCTAATTTCTGATTGACTTTGGCCAGTGGGATGGTAGGAACATAAAAAAGTCAGGATATTTATTCTCTACCTCCTACCTTTGCTGCCTTACTGAAGATGCAGTTATCTTCTGTTGGCCCCTCTGTACCCACATTCCACCCTCCTGTACCCTCTTCTATGCCTTGCAAGGATGCTCTGTATGAACTACATTTATGTAGTTTACTGCATCTATGGGTTCCCTTGACGTCTTGCTTCCAGTTGGGTTCAGCTAATACAAATCTCATCAGGAGTTAAGTTAGGGGAGAGTGAGTTTGGCATATTTGTTTCCCTGGCTCCCTCCCTAGAGCATCACCTTAGGTTGCTTATGTTCCTCAGTCAAAGTACACAGTTTCGTAAGGTAGCCCTCTCTGCAGGACTCTCCTCCTGGATTCTAGTGGCTGCATCCTTACCTTGGTTATTTAGGCCTCAAGGTGATAACAGCTCCACAATTACTAGTCCTGAGGAACTGCACTACTCTACCTTTGCAAATCATGTAAAATTCACTTTTTGTGGTATATAGTTCTATTGGTTTTTTTTTTTTTTTTTTTTGAGATGAGTCTCGCTCTCTCACCTAGGCTAGAGTGCTGTGGCATCAGCCTAGCTCACAGCAACCTCAGACTCCTGGGCTCAAGCGATCCTCCTGCCTCAGCCTCCCGAGTAGCTGGGATTATAGGCGCATGCCACCACTCCCGGCTAATTTTTCTATTTTTAGTAGAGATGGGGCTCGCTTTTGCTCAGGCTGCTCTCAAACTCCTGATCTCAAGCAATCCTCCCATCTCAGCCTCCCAGAGTGCTAGGATTACAGGCGTGAGCCACGGCGCCCAGCCAATTCTATTGGTTTTGACAAACGCATAAAGTCATGCATCCACCATCACAGTCATGATATAGAACTGTTCTATCATCCCCTCAAATGCCCTCATGTTGTTCCTTTGTAGTCAACCTTTCCCCCACCCCCAATCTCTGACAATCACTGATCTGTTTCCTGTCCCTATAGTTCTGCATTTTTGGCAACTCATGTAAACGAAACCATATAATATGTAGCTTTTGGAGTCTGGCTTCTTTCACTTAGCAAAATGCATTTGACATTCATTTGCTTCTTTATTGCTGACTAGCATTCCATTGTGTGGATGTACCAGAGTGTTTTTATTAATTCATTGGTTTAAGGACATTTAGGTTGTTTCCAATTTGGGGTGATTATGACCTTCTATAAACATTTGTGTAGAGGTTTTTGCGTGAGCAATAGTATTCATTTCTCTTGAATAAATACATATGATTTTTTAAAAATTAGTTTTATAATGTTCTCTGATTTGATACAACTTTCTGGGTCCTGTGTGTGAGATGACTGCAACCTAGATAAATGTGTCCCTGATTGTTGTCTATGTATTGACCAAGCTGAGGAGGAGATTAGCATCGATCAGGAGTTGAAGACTAAAACAGACTGATTCATGCACCAAGAATGAAGGGTGATGCAGAACAAAAACAAGCAGTCAGAAACCAAGGAGCAGCAAGGAAATGGAGGCGAGGAGGGCTAGTGAGGTGCAGGGCAGGTTAGAGATGTGGGCATCCCACCCATTGTCTCCGTCTACCTGCAGCTTTAAAATAGGGCCCAGACCAAGGAAGCACACACTTACAGCCCCAGGGTAAACACTCAATAACCTCAGAATTAGTTCCTCTCCCAGCCTCGAACTCTTCACCCATGACTCATCTCACCTTGGCTGGTCATTTTAGACCATTTTTTCATCATCGGCTTCTCTTTTGCTCTGCTTTCCTAGCAGGGGCCTAGCTCCCTCTTCAGTTTCCTGGGCAACAGTTGACTGTTGTCTTCCTTCTGTTACCACTTGACTGAGTCCCCAGACAGCTTTTTCCGGCTCAGATTGGGCCCAGCCCACCTCCATTCCTCCATGAGACTTGGCTGCGTTGCTGGCTTGTCTGGTGGGCAGGTGGTGACAGGGCAGTTATCTTCACTAAGTACACGAAGAAACTAAACATAGAGATGTTGAATGAGTTACATACGTACTTCCCAGTCATGATAACAATGGCAGTAATAATTAGCACTAACATTTACTGAGCACTTACTTTGTTCTAGGCACAGTACCAAGAGCTTTACAGGCCAATAATCATTTAATCTTTACAACAAATTATGAAGTATGTACAACTATTATGCCCCCATTTTACAGATGAAGGAATGAAGGCACAGAGAGGTTGTGATATGCTTACTGAGCTAGTAAAGGGTGGAATCAGAATTTGAATCCAGAACATGTGACTCTAGAGCTCTTAAACACCTGTACTATGTTGCTGCTCAAAAATGAAATTGGGAGGATTAGGAGTAAAACTTCTGACTCCTAGTCCACTGATTTTTTTGGGTAATAAGCCCTAACTATGTACCATGTCCAAATCTACATACTGACTTGGAATACAAAATGTATATTGGATGGTCTTCATCTTGGGGAAATTTACCAGACAAACAATAAATACACAAAATATCTTTATTTAGAGGAGGAATTAAAGAAGATAAGACCAGTTCATGATGGCTTTGACTGTCCAGCTGAGTGATCTATAGTTGTAACATAGTGTTTTTTGGTTACTGCAAATATAATGTTAAAGCATATGGTCATTGACTCTAAATTTAAGATCCTTCCTTCCTTCCTTTGCCATTTTTTCCCCTACCTACATAGCACTTGTGTGTATTTCTATATAACTTTTGTTATAAGAATGTTTTAAAACTTTTTATAAGTATTTTAAAAAGCACTCTAATTTATATTTAATGTGAAAAAGCCTCAGCTACGTCTTTGAAGTCTAGATATTTTTAAATAATTACAGTTTTTTTCTACTTTTAAAGAAGATACCATAACTAGGTCCAAGAGAAAAGTTGGCTTAGATGGCGTTTGCCAACGTGCTTTTAGTAAATAGATCAAAATTATTTCTAAATGGCATAAGAATGAGCCGTGTATAAGTAAATGAGTGCTCTTACATGCTTAAAGGTACTTGAAAATAGTGGCCCCAAATAGTTTAAATAGTTTTCATGAAATTTTAGAAAAATGCTGATTTATTTATCAAAGACTTTCTTAAGAGATAATATAAACATTAGTCTGGCCCTTCTGAATTACAAATTCAGCTTTAGTGAAGTGTGAATTAAAGAGGCATTGTTGCCTTTCCAATGCTCCACATTCCAGGTGGAAAAATTAAGGAGAGTAAGAAAAGCATCATCTAATTCTTTTAAAGCACATCACAGTATCAACAGTGGACACTCACTGAGTGTTGCTGATTGATGAGGATGAAAGGACAGATGTGCTCTAGGAGTGCATTTACCAACACAGACGGTCCCTTTTCAGTGATGAAATCACGGAAAATGGAAGTCACTTGCACAAAAGAAGAGAAAGAAAAACAAAGATTTGGATTGTAACTTCATATATTCTTTTCTAGTTGTTCTAGAATTTCCATTTTTAGATGAATTTCTCACTGTGTGAATTTATGAAAGGCAAATTGCAACTTCTAGTGTTTTTCTTTCAAGCTACCCACTTAGTTTTCCATTCTACCTTCCCCAAATGATTCCATTCTGTTAGAAATGTTATATGCAACTCGTGTTTACACAAGGAGTGAACTGAAAGAGAGGGGTTTGGATTTGGGGGTTTGTGTCATTAAGTATCTCTTATATTGCCTCCTGCAAAAATTCAGAGTAAAATTATGCTCAGCAGGTAACCTGCCTTAACAGCAAATCTGAGCAACTTGGATTAAAAAAATACTAGAAGGTGAAATAGCCAAATGAAACTCTCCCATTTGAAGAGTATCAATTAGAAGATATGTAGATCAAGAAATAATAAAAAGCTTCAAAATGAAGATTAAGATGAAGACATTAAAACTCTCAAAGGTTTATAGTAAAAAATTAATTTATTAAATTTATTCAATCAATTGTATCACATACTTACTATATGTCAAGCACTGTTCTAGGCATTTAGGGATACAACACTGAACAGAATAAAAATCTCTGACATCATGGAATTTGCCTCTAGTGGGGTTGGGAGGAAAACATATAGCATCCCAATAAATAAGTAACAAGTACACATTGATGGAGACAGGTATCATGGAAATAAACAGAGAAGAGGATGAGGAGTGACAAAATGGGGAGGGGGTGGATTGCAGTTTTAAATAGGTAACCTGTGAGTAAGCGCTGAAGTTTTAGAAGGGATGTATTGTTCTTATAATCGAGAGAAGAACATTCCTGCAGAGGAAACCGCAAATGCAAAGGGACTGGGCAGCAGTGTGTCTGGCATGTTCAAGGCACAATCAGGAGACCAGTGGAAAATGAGAGAGAGCTATAAGACAGAAGTTCAGAGAAGTCAATGGGGAGGAGATCATCTAGGGATCTCACAGGCCATTGTTAAGACTTTGGCTTTTATTTGTGTTGGCTTCTGTCTTGAGAATAAGCTGGGGTATGACAGGGTGGATGCAGGGAGACCACTTAAGAGGCTACTGCAATGGTCCAGGTGCAACGTAATGATGGCTACGTAGTGAATGGTGGAGATGGTGAGATGGGGTGAGATTCTGGATATATTGTGAAGGAAAAGCTAACAGGATTTACTAATGGGTTGGATGTAGTTTGTGAGAAATGGAGAGCAGTCAAACATGAATCCAAAGTTTTGGCACAAGTAGTTGGAAGTTTGGAGTTTTTAATAACTGAGATGGGAAAAACTATTACGTGGAGCTGTATTGCAGAGGGGAGATCAGATGCCTGGTTTGGACATCTCAGTGACCTGGTTGGGTAGCAGACACAAAACCTGGGATGAAGGGAGAGATCTAGGTTAGAATATACATTTGGAAGTCATCCACACCTAGATGTTATTGAAAGTGGTAAGATTGGATGCACACACCAGATCAAATTCCCAGTTTCAATGCTGCTGTCTTTTCCCATAGTGATGGGGTGCAAATAGGTTGATATTAAGTGCTTTGACATACTTGAAGTTTGTCTGCTGATATAATAATATTAAACACAGGTATTTTTTCTCTACCTTTAGCTTCCAATTTTACCATCATCTTTCCTATAAATGCATTTGTCACCAAGTAGGGCTTGCCACTAGTGAGCAATCTAGACCCTCTGACCTCAAGGCCACTAGAAGACAATACTCACACTTTGTTGCGGTTTAAAACAAAGCAAAATAAAAAAGAGCAGAAAACATTTAACTCCACAATGTATTGGTGAATAATGAAGATTTTATTGCAGATTTTGTGGTTTGACAGATGAGAAAGCTGATATTGCATACCACATAGACAAAATGTAATAAATATCTCCTTTGTTCTTTCCCCCCCAAAGTTCCTCTTGGACTACAAGCTGTCACACCTCCATTCTCTTCCCCGACCTCCTCCACTACCTTGCAGAATCTCCCTTACCACCCAAACAATTCGTTTCTGGTTTTAGGCTTGCTTACTCTCCACCCTCTGTGAAACAAAACTGTTACTGTCCTCCGAGTGGAGGTTCTTTCAGGTTCTTGCTGATCATCTGAAGAAAAGAATTTCCGGACTCACCATGTAAGCCAAAGCAAGCAGTTTCTTATTGAAAGTGAAAGTGGAAGTGAAAGTATGCTCTCTCAAGAGAGAGGGAGTGGGCAGGCTGGAAAAGAGCATCTACATGGGGAGGATGTGGTCTTTGGCCTTTTGAAGTCTTGTTAATTGAGAGAGGAATATTAAAGCTAAAGGGTTGGCTTTTATTAGGAATTTGGGTAGTAATTTGTAGACTTGGGTTCCCTCCCATTTTTATACTTTATATAGTTGTTTTGGAACTGTCACGGCAATTTCAAGGGCAGAGAAATTTTAAAACCACAATGCAAATGATATTGTAATTAGCCAAAGTTTATGTAAGGTGACCTAGATAGCTGACAAGCTGGTTGAAGCTGGTTTTTATTTGTGGTTATCAACCCCCACTTCGTTATACTTTAACACTTGTGCCCACTCTGCAAACCCCTGTATCCGACTTCAAACCTAGTAGTCCAGTTAGTTTTTGCCTGAGGCTCGTTTATTTTAGCACCTGTACCCACTCTGGAAGCCCCTGCATCTGGTCTCAGTCTTGTCTTCTAGTCTCCTACTCTAACAAAACCTCTCCCTATAGTTAACCAAATCCACTTTTTTCACAAAGCACTTTAGCAACCTCCTACTATAACTCATTTGTCCTTTAAGTGACCAACCATCCATGCCAAAGCACTTAACCAAGTATCTCTCCAACAAAACAGGTCTCCTTAAGAGAGTGTGTGTGCACCTGTGTGTATAAGAGAGTGCAAAAGAGAGAGAAAGGGGGAGAGGGAGAGAGAGAGACGGTGGGTGTAGAAGAGGGGACTTTCCAAATCAATACACATTTGTTCTCGAGTCTGGATAAAGACTACAACATAGGATAAAAATGTATTATTTTTATTTGGTCATAATTTGCATAAAGAGCAGTATAAAATGCCAAGAAAATTTTGATCATATCTTCACAATCTTTATACTCATCTTTACCATCCGATTACTTATTCATGTTAATATAATTATTTTCAAACTCTATTCCCCTGCCATATAAATCTGCATCATCGGATAATTGGATACAATCAGTGCATTTTTTATTTTAACATTTTTCCATTACCAGTCTCTCCACTCTCGTGGATATTGTACTGTGCTGCCCAAATCCCCTGTTCAGCACTGAGGGACTTATTCCCTCAGCTGGTGGGAAGAATTGTCCTCTGCTGAAGGGAGCATCCTTGCCCAAATTCACGCCCCCTTCCCTGATCAGCCTGCATCCAGTTGGTTGAACTAAGGATAAAAATGGCTCAGCCCCCTGGCCCCAACTCGGGACAACTGGGAAAGGCCTTCCCAGCTTCAGAGCTCCCAGTGGGGTCAGCAGAGGCCTCGTTGTGGCTGCACCAAAGCCCGACTTCCTATATCTGAGTCCTGCTGCCTCCCTTCCCCCAGGTGTTTGTCCTTAGAGCTCTGCTTAAGCTTGTGCTTTCTGCACACCAATCTCCATCTGAGTGCTTTCTGGGGAAAACAGTCACAAACACCCTAATTGTCACCTCCTTCTAGAATATTCTAGAATATTTGAGACTGAGAGTTTTTCTCACATCTGTTTCTGGGCTGCCAGGCCCTCGGCTTTTCTCGAATGCTTCTCTCTCTCACTACCCACTTTGCTGCTGGTCATTTCCTGAAACTCTGCAACACTGCTTTCTCCCAGCAGGAGGCTCTCTAGAGCACTCCATGTAGGGCAGGCTCCATTATGTCTTTTATTCCCTCACAATAGCACCCACACCAGGCAACATGGATATATTAGAATTACTGAAGCATTGCAGGCAATGGAAGCTACTACAACTAAATATGATCAAACCCATAGTGCAAAGGAGAGAAGCACAAAATGTTAAACTTCTCATTGGGGGACCCTCATGGACATATCCTGGGTCTTTATTCTTCTGATTCTTGAGTTGCGAGTTGACTTATTTCTGGTTTTAGTCTTTTTGTCTTGGCTTCTAAGTCAGTTACCATTCATCCATCTTATTTTCCAGCCTCTAAAATTGTGGTTTTGTCATCTTTTTTCCCATTCTTTTTGTTTTCATGGATTCATGCTTTAAAAAAAATCTTCATTGTCATTTTAATGGGGCCTCAGGAAAAGCTGAGATAAATACATATTCAATCTACTATATTTAACTCAAAGTTCTAAATAGAGTATTCTCAAATGTTAAACTGTTTCTTTATAGACCTTAAGTTTATAATAAAATTGTAGAAAAGTCACAATGATGAAATATAAGAAATTAGTCTTCAAAAGTATTCTGTTGTAGCATTAATATTTTGGCTACTATTGAGGTTAAATCAATTTGAAATAGGAGTAAAGAGGATTTCCTATAATTCCATACGAAATATATTAAAATAGCATTTCAATATAAGGACTTGTGAATATGCCTATCAGTTGTCCTATAATTCTCAAGTCCTTTCTAGGGAAATAGCTGCTTTATCCCTTTAAAATTTATAAGTGAGAAAAACAAGCAGGAAAGAATATTTTCGCCAGTAAGCTTTTTTAAAAAGCATAATTTATGTCTCCTGTGCCCTATTTTTTACCTCAGTCTTTATCAGGCTATAGAGTAACATTTTTAAAATCACGGATGCATTTCATATTTAAAATGACAAAATATACCTTTCTTACTAGTAAGCCAAAGAGTTAAGGAAAGTGGCACTTTGTTCTTGAGTATTAAATGGACAGGTTTGAGCAAAGCACAGGGCAGTGGAGAGAAGAAGATACATATTTAAAAAATACATTACAAATCTAAAATGATATTTTAAAGCACTGAAGTATGCAACTCACATGAGATAAATAATACCCTGTAAAATATAATTGCTGAATTCTATTTTTCAAGAGTTTTCAACTGACACTAGAAAATTTTTGTTCCAAGAACGAAAGATCAAAGTCTCTTTTTAAAGAGCAGGAAGATGCTATTGATGGTACTGAGAATTTACAATATTCTGGATTCATTTAGAGAAAGTCAGTTTCTTTAAGGTATAAAGAGAAACACAGCCATAAGAGGTACAATGCTGACATTACCTTTTAAAAATACAAATAAATACCGAGACTGGAGGAACAATAAGGAAACATATAGTCCTAAACTGACAGAATTAATTTAAATTTTCTTTTACTGCATTAGGGGAATCATGCCTCTTCATTGAATCACCTATAGTTTGCTGGTTATTTTTGTAATCATTAAAGACTACTTTTATTAATTATTTTGATCTTTTTTCCAACAAGTTACCTTGTTCTAGTTGTTTGGTAGTTTTGATATGAACCACCATGCTAATAAAATAAGTTTATGGGAGATGAACCACATTTTTTCCTTTTCTTTATATATAGTGGTTAGCCTCAAATCTGAAATTTCCTGTTTTTCCATTTCTCCTAATACCTCATTATGGCCTGAGATCATTTATTCTACAATTGCCTGGTTGGGAGTATTGACACCCTCTTTCGAAGACTGACAGGAACATTACTTCTTTAACCATGGCCCCTTAGAATATCCTATAATGGTTTTCTGTGAGAAATACTTCAATAACGGATTCCTTTTTGGTTCACAATTTACATATTTTACCTGGAGGATTCACTTCCTTGCAACTTGTTACTTGTCATATCAGTACTACTGTTATTGTACTAAACATATGCATTGAAGATACACACGTATATCTTAAGTTGAACTTCCTCCCTGCCCCAAGACAGTGATTCCCTCACCAGTGAAACTAAAGTCTGGAGAAATACAAACATGGCCTAGATACCTTGAGTCAAGTTGGGTGGGAAAATTCAGTGTTTTGGGGAAACCTTGGGATTTTAGGCTTTGGTAAGCTCCCTGATGTGCCTTAAAACAGTTATCCTCTTATTCATATGATGGTGGGAGAGCTGCACAGTAGCTGCCATCAGAGCATTTTGTGGTTGACTGATTTAAAGCCTTGTTCTTATTACAGGTAGTTTTAGCCTATATTACAGTCCAAGCAGGTAAACAGATCAGCAAGTAACAGAGAAGGACCTAGGAACTGGGTACTTCTGGTATTCTTGCAGCAATAGCGGCAAGTCCTTAATATCTGTACATCTCCAGTGTTGAGCAGTGAGGGCTATTTAACAGAACCCTGTGAGAGCTGTAGCTGTGGGGAGCTTCAGGCTGAAGAGAAACACAGTCACTGCCAAGCTTTGGTCCAGCAGGCAGAGCTGAGAGTGATGGTACTAAATAATATGATGCGACCTCTCTCTCTGACCCTACCGCTGGCCAAACCCAACCAGGAGCCCAAAGGCGGGGAAGTCCAGGTGATGCAGTCCGCAGAGGCCAGCCGTCTGGGCAAAGAGCCAGACTGAGAAGAGAATGGATGAAGTATTCTCTTTAAACTGAAAATGTGACCCGTTTACTGATTACTGATTACACAAAGCCACAAATGATGGAGGGCTGCGCATAAATGAACAGTTAAGGTTGGAATCTAAAACGAATGGACACATTTAATAATGTGTTCGTTTCTTTATCCATTCAGTCATCTACCTGTCTATTCAAGGTACGTGGTTTACCACAGAATGTGATTTATACTCCAAGTCTAACTTAATTTTAATTTTTAAAAATATTTCCCTTTTGTATATTAGAGGGCCAGGATTAGAACCCAGGAACAATAGGAATGAAAGAAATATGCAACATTTTATGTGATAATTAAGTTCTAATTGCATATCTCAACAATTTTATGTTGAATAGATGGAGAAAGAAGAGGAAGAATCAACTGGGCCTGTTGGGGCAAAAGAGACAGCAGACTGGGTGGATTTAGGTTAGTAGGGAAAGAGTGGAATCAACTGCCCAGAAAAGCTGGTAGCAGCTCACATATTTGTTTGTCCACATTTAGTCCCTAGAAACAATTCAATAGCTACGGCAGCAAGCTTGTCTTTCCCAAGGTGAGCAAATTAACAGAAATTTATTTGTACTAGAATATAATCAATATCAGATTCTTATTCTCGTGGATGTGGGAAATAGTGAAAGAATCCATCAGGTGAAAATGAGGGCCAAGTGGAGTTGCAGGTTTGGAAAATAAACAGATTAATCCCATGTACCTTTCACGTAATTGTATCAATTTGGGCTTTAATTCTATACACTCCTGCCTACTCCCCTTAACTCATTCTGGCGTGATAAAGGTAGGACAAAGGAAGGGACTCCTAGACATTACCGTAAAAGTTAGACTGTAGAGTCAGAGAGACCTGGAATCTAATCCTGGTCCACCACCTACTAGCTTTGTGACCTTAGACAAGTTACTTAACCCTTCCAAGCCTCAGTTTCCTCATGGTTGATAATGGTGTATTTCTCATAAGGTTGTTATTTGGATTGACTGAGATAATGCATGTAAAAAAATGTATGTAAAAAAATGCCTGATGCTTAGAAAATCTCATGAAATGTTAGCTGACATGATGATGATGATGATGATGACGACACCGATGGCCATGTCAGAGTGGTTCTTTCTGATTGTTATTTTTGCTAGGCACAATATCTCCTAAATTTAGGATTGGACAAAATGGCGTCATTTGAGAATGAGTCACAAGTATGTATGGTAAACAAACTATTGCTAAATTAAGATTTAAGGTAACACTTTAACATAGATACCTATAAGTAAAGAAACATTTAGTGTGAGTTTAGTTTTGACCACAAATCCCTCTTAACCAGGGAAAGGTAGTTGACTAGCCTGAGAGGCCAGGGATCCACATCTTAATTAATTTCTTTGGTCTCCTTGGTCTTGATCTTTGGTCTTTTTCAGTAAATATAATCTGTCTCACATTATCCTTATTGGCCTTTTTGGCCTCGGTCCCTAGGAATGTCTCTTTCTGTGCTACTATGAATATTGCAAGGTATGTATGGATCGCTTTTGCAAGTAATCAGGTTTACTGAATATGTGTATTAGTAGGACTTGCTGACTTAGTGGTAAAGTCTTATAAGCTTTGTTTTTCTCATATTTCTCAATATTGAATTTTTTGTCTTCTGTGTTCAGTAAGCTGTGGAATGAAACTTTGTGTTGCTACTTCAGTATACTGGTTAGGAACTGGGCCCCAGAGTTAGACTGCCTGTGTCTGAATTAGGCTCCGTTACTTACTCATTAGTTGTGGGATTTTAGCAGTAATTAACTTTGCTCTGACTCAGTTTCCTCTTCTTCAATGGTGAAAATTTTCAGTACTCAAATTGTAGGACTATAAAAATTAAAGAGGTAATCAATGGACTAGCACCTAGTCTAGTGTCTGCTATATAGGAAACCCTTAATAAATATTATTATGATATTATCAATACTACTTGAGCTTCCTTCCCATGAGAGTATTATATTTCCTACCCCACTGAAGTTAGGCATGGCCAATTGGCTTACTTTGGCTAATGAAATATGAGTGGAGTTGATGTACGCAACTTTCAAGTAGAAGATTTTAGAGCCAGTGCACGTGTCCACAGTAGCTTTGTTCCCTCTGCCATGAGAAGGCGTTTTCAAGAAAGCTGTGCTCTATTTGTCCAGGCCCTGATACAGACATCATGGAAGAGACTGGTAGCTGACCTGCCCAGGACCAGTTTCGTGAGCAGAAAATAAACCTTTCAGACCGGGGAGGAGGGTGTTGCAATTGTGCCTACCTTAAAGAAAGGAAATTCATCCCTCATGTCATCAGAATTCATTGTCAGACTGTTACGTCTTCCCTGTCTTTGTATCTGTAGGTCTTTGTTTATGTTTTCTTTTTAAGGAGAGAAATATCTGCAAAGAAATATCTTTACTTTTATTGTAAGGTCGATCATTTGGCGAGTAAAAGACTTACTCTTTGAGCAGCGCACCCTTACAGCAAGTCCATGTTACCCTCTGTTCTGTTCCACCATTGTCTTTCGCCTTGATGTTCTGTTCAGGTGCCATGGCACTTATGTGAATTTAGTTATACAATCCTGGTGTTTTATCTTTTAAAAATTTTCTGCCAACTGGGACAATTTAAAAGCTGTTTATTATAATTCTTTAGCTTAGAAGAAATCATGCTCACATATTTTAAACATAAACCTACATTACTATGAATTATTTTTTATATATATATATATTTTTTTAGTTGTCCAGATCATTTCTTTCTATTTTTTTAGTAGAGACAGGGTCTCACTCTTGCTCAGGCTGGTCTCGAACTCCTGACCTTGAGCGATCCACTCGCCTCGGCCTCCCAGAGTGCTAGGATTACAGGCGTGAGCCACTGCACCCGGCCTTGAATTATTTTTTAAAAGACAATGACATCATGGGAATTCATTTACTTAATGCTTTCTGAACGTTCCTGAATTACATGAAAATAAAAATTTGGAATTTAGAAATCACTAATAGAGTTAGTTATATAATAAAATACAGAGATTACAATTTTTAAAAACATTTCTTCATAAATTTTAAGAAAAATTCCTATAAGTTTTCAAATTACATTTAACAGTACATGATTAAAGATTTTGAAGATCAAAACTATTGTAACATAAACTATTTTTGTTAATAATTGCTCTCAAAATTAATCTTTTTTTCTAAATCTGAATTTTCTTAAGACTATTATATGGATGTATCCTGTCTTCTCAGGCAGCCCCAAGGAGCTATAGATGAGAATATACTCCTTCATAGGCAATTACAATTATCTTTAGAGAAAGAAAGTGCATTTCAGTATTCTTAATATTCAGAAATAACAACTCCAAAGTTAACAGAAGAAGCTTTAGAATGGAGACAGGAGAAAAGGAGGGTTATAATGTAAAACTGTCTTTACATATTAATCAAAACAATACCAAATATATTGCAAAATCTTTACCACGTATTTGGAATTTTGGCTCAGGAGACAGAAATAAGTTAGAAGAGGATAAGAGGCACACTTTCCTTTCCTTCCTTCCTTCCTTCCTTCCTTCCCTCCTTCCTTCCCTCCTTCCTTCCCTCCTTCCTTCCTTCCCTCCCTCCCTCCCTCCTTCCTTCCTTCCTTCCTTCCTTCCTTCCTTCCTTCCTTCCTTCCTTCCTTTCTTCCTTCCAAAAGTACTTAAACAGAAAAGGCATAGTGGGCAGGGGTTACACTGGGAGGAGAATGCTGACATGTTATGTGTGTGTTTGATTAGAGTGAGCTCTTAGTTCTGGAATAACTAAGACCTGACTGTGGTCTTGGGCAAATACTTACAATTTGTGGATCTCAGTTTCTTCATTTGTAAGACTGAGTTTTGTGATCACTAAAATCAGGAAAATGAACTTCTGAAAATCTATGAAATTCTGTAACAAAAAATATTCTTCTAAAAATCATCGAATAACAAAATTTTTCTAGTAGAATCAATAATATCAATTTTTGGGGAACTTAACTGTAGGGACAATGGAAGATATTACAGGTTGATTCACTTATCCATTCAAACTCTCTGTCCCTTGTCTTTCTCCAGTATGGAGGCTGGAAAAATAAATAAATAATAAATAAAAGAGAAATAAAACTTGTTTTCCATGACATTTTGAGCTGGATGGTTCTTAAGGAAAAAAAAAAAGACAAAAGAGCAGAAATATATTGAAATATACAAAGAAGAAAAAAAATTTAAGCAAAAAAAAAAGACAAAAAAAGGAAAATTTGCTTTCCAGCTTTCCTTGAAGATAGCATTGACGATGTGACACAGTTGTGACCAGTGAGAACTGGGCAGAAATATTTTTGAGATCTGGGAAAACCATTGTTTTCCTGATACATGTGCCATCTCTTGTCTTTTCTTACTGTCTGGAAAATAGGTTTGATTGCTGGAGCTGCAACAGCGATTTTGTGACAATGAAGAAAAGATTACCAAAATTACAAAACCTTGGCCTTCTATTCTTGAACCACAAAACCAATATCAACAGCTTCCTGTCTTCAGATTTTGTATTATTTTAGAATTAAATAAATAAGACTTTTAATTTGCTTCAGCCACAGTTTATTTAGATTTTTCAGTTTAGCAAACCCTAACTCTTAGAGGGACTAAATGAATTCCTTTAAAAAGGCACCCTATAATTTATATATGTTTATTTATTTGGCAAACAACATTATCCAGCTGGTTGAACACTCCAAGTTCAAAAGGCAACATTAACTTATATTTTAACATAATAAGGTAATGTCATACTAGAGATGAAATATAACCTAATGATTAGTTCAAGCATATTGACAAACAGCCCATAAATAGCATTCATTTGTTCATGTTCTTCCTCTGTCTTAATTGGTCCATGTTACACTCTCCTCTGTTCTACCATTGTCTTATGTGTTGATATTCTGTTCAGAGTACCATGGCTCTTATGTACTCAACATTAAAACTTATTTATGTTGAGTTATTTTCTGATAGGAGCTTTAATTTACCTACTATTATTATATATATAAATGTAGACATATACATACAAATATATATCTCGATTTTAAAGTCTTTTCTTACAATGTAATCTGATTAGCTATATAGATTTGAGATACACAGATCACCTTAAAATAAAATATTTATAAAAATGGATATGAAAACTATTATTTTAAAAGAAACTTACCCTGAAGGCATACACATATATGCAAAGGCTTTTCTTTGGTTGTTTCATAGTTCAAAAACTTGACAGCCTGCTAACATGCACATGATAACAGCACTTCATGGTTGTATGTAACTAATTGAAGTTCAGAATATTTCATAAATGAGCAATGGGTTGTGATTAAACCTTACCATGACTCACACATTGTTGCATAAGGAATTATTAAAAATAGAGGAAGTGTATTCATCCAGTTTTCATTCAAAATTTAGCAAGGGAAAAAAATCCCTAATGGGTCATATTACAACCTCTATTACTGCACAGACCTCTGCCTTCAATGGGGAATTCCTGAACAGATGATGAATAGTATTATACAATACCCATTGTTGCAGACCTAGAAATGGACAAAATTAATTGAGAAAAAGTTACATAAACCTCCAGAGGAACTATTATCAGCAACCATGAGAAAAATTATTTTCAAAATGAAATGACTTGTAGAAAAAAAATGATCTCAGTAAAAACTGGAACTTTGCTGGGCATTGTGGCCCATGCCTATAATCCCAGCACTTTACGAGGCAGAGGTGGGAGAATTGCTTGAGGCTAGGAGTTTGAGACCAGCCTGGGTAAAATAGAAAGAATCCATCCCTAAAAAACTAAAAATAAAAAAATTAGCTAGGCATGGTGGTACACACCTGTAGTATCAGCTACTCAGGAGGCTGAAGGGGGAGGATTGCTTGAGCCTAGAAATTCAAGGTTACAGTGAGCTATGATTATGCCATTGCACTCCATCCTGGCTGACAGAGCAAGACCCTGTCTCAAAAAATAAACAAACAAACACACACACAAAAAACCCCTGGAATCTTTATGAAGAGGAATACTAACATGTCCAAAGATTTTTCTGGATGACAAACAAAATGAAAGCCACATGGTAGGAAAATGCTATAATGAATATTCAGACATAGGGTACCGGTAGTTTCTAGGTTCAGGAGGCTCTGCCTGATGCTGGATGTATTCTCCTCCCTACAGTTCCGGGATGCACATGCTGACTCAGTTTTAAATTTTACCAGGGAACTGAAACTGCAGGGCCACCTTTCAAGAAAGCTTTTTTTCTGGGAGGTCAGATGTCCAGATTCTCTGTACTTGCCCCTGTGTGAGAGTGTTGCCCTTTATTCTCAGGACTCTTCTAGCTCTTTGATTTCACCCTTTCATATTTGTTAGTGTTTAGAGAAAGAGCCAGTTTTGGTGGGGCCTGGAGTTTATACATATTTGAGACCCTTTAAAGTAAAATAACACTAAATTATGAATACACAGCCTTAGAGGGCACCTGTGCAAATGAGGGTCCCTGAACCCTAAGCTTCATTAGCTTCACGGTAAAATCCAACTCTGATACCGTGTTATTCTAGCTAAATTTCTTGATATGTAACTTCTAAATATTATACCTTTATTTTTTCTATGGCATCATCCTAAAATTAATATTCAGAAAAATGATTTACAGTATCTGCTACAGTATTCTGCACACAACGGGGGTTCAATTAATTTTGTTGACAGTGTTGTAACAAAAGATGGAGTTTTTTCATTCACAAAGAACAATGTTTATTTTTAAACATAATGGAAAAACATTTTAAAACATAGTTATATCATAAACAAACACAAACGTGTCCTAAAAGGCTGCACCTAAGGGTGATCACTGATAAAAATTGAATCAAGCACAGCATTTGGTGATCCAATTTTAGGAAATTAGAATGATTTTGCAATCAGACTGGATAGGCTAAGTAATGTTGTGGTAACAACAAACCCACAAATCTTGGTGGTTTACTTCTTGCTCACGTTTAAGTCCTCCGTGATTTGGAAGAGGTTCTGCTACATGTGGCCTAAATTCTTGGAAAAGGAAGAGTTTTCTCTCGTCTAGAAAACTGCTGATTTAGTGGCTGAGGGCAAAGAGAATGAAGAAACCATGGGAAGTCTGTTAAAGATTCTGCTTGAAAGTGGCACACATCACTTCTGCCAACATTTCATTGGCCAAAGGAAAACATATGGGTAAGGCAGGTGTCAATGGGGTGGGAGATATGGCCTTTTAGGGGGTGCTATAAATATTTAAAACAATAGTAACATTTACACAGTGCTTTGTCCTCTAAAGAAAACTACAAAACATCTACCATCATCACTACCACAAATACCTCATTTATCTTCCCCTCCATGTCCAACATTAAAAAAAAAAGAATGGAAATTTAGCATGAGGCATTTTTTTCCCTGCTTAAATGCCGAGAGTATTATCAGCTTTGTTTTTGTAATTGTTTTATTTTAATTGACAAATAAAAATTATATGTATTTATGGTGTAAAAAATGATGTTTTGAAATATGTACACAGTCTGGAATGGTGAGTGCTAATTATAATAACATGTATTACCTTACATACTTTTCATTTTTTGGTGAGAACACTTAAAATCTACTCTTTTAGTGGTGCTCAAAAATACAATACCGTGTTATTAACTATAGTCACCCTCCTGTAAAATAGATCTCTTGAACTTATTCCTCCTGTCTAATATAAATTTTGTATGCTGTGATCAACATCTTCTTAACACTCCTTCCCACATCCCTGCCCCTAGTAACCACCATTCCACTCTCTGTTTCTATTATATAAGTTCAATTTTTTTAGATTCCACTATAAGTGAGATCATGCTGAATTTGTCTTTCTGTGCCTGGCTTGTTTCACTTAACATAATGTCCTCAAGCTTCATCTACATTGTTGAAAATAACAGGATTTCCCTTTTTTTCTTGAGGCTGAATAGTATTCTGTTTGCATATATACCAAATTTTCTTTATCCATTCATCCATTGATAGGCACTTAGGTTAATTCCATATCTTGGCTATTGTGAGTAGTGCTGCAGTAAACATGGGAGTGCAGATGTCTCTTATACTGATTTCATTTCCTTTGGATATGTATACACAGTAGTGGGGATGCTAGCTCATATGATAATTCTATTTTTAGTTTTTTAAGAAACCTCCACACTGTTTTCCAAAATGGCTGTACTAATTTACATTCTCACCAACATTGTGCCAAAGTTCCCCTTTCTTTTTTTTTTTCTTTTATTTCAGCATATTATGGGGGTACAGATGTTTAGGTTATGTATATTGCCCTTGGTCCCCCCTCCAAGTCCGAGTTTCAAATATGTCCATCCTTCGGGTGGTGCGCATTGCACTCCTTGTGTATACAAATACCCGTCCCCTCCTCCCTCCTCCCCCCGCCCAACATCCAATAGATGTTATTCTTATATGTGCATTTATGTGTTGATTAGTTAATACCAATTTGATGGTGAGTACAAATGGATCCCGTTCTTCTGCTCTTGCAGTGCCCCACTTTGGATAATGGGCTTAAGTTTAATCTAGGAAAGTATAAGAGGTGCTAGATCACTGTCGTTTGTTATGATTGAGTAATATTCCATTGTAAACATATACCAAATTTTGATAATCCTCTCATAGATTGATGGGCACTTGGGTTGTTTCCACATTCTTGCAATAGTGAATTGTGCTGCCATAAACATTCAGGTGCAGATGTCTTTATCGTAGAATGTTTTGTGCTCTTTTGGGTAGATGCCTAATAGTGCTATTGCTGGATCGAATGGTATTTTTATTTTTAGCTCTCTGAAGTATCTCCAAATTCTTTTCCATAGAGGTTGCACTAATTTGCAGTCCCACCAGCAGTGTAAAAGTGTTCCTGTCTCTCCACATCCTCGCCAACATTTGTTGTTTTGTGTTTTTTTGATAGAGGCCAATCTCACCGGGGTTAGGTGATACCTCATTGTGGTTTTGATTTGCATTTCTCTAATGATTAGAGATGTTGAGCATTTTTTTATATGTTTGCTGGCCATTATTCTGTCTTCTTTTGAAAAGTTTCTGTTCATTTCACTTGCCCATTTGTTTGTTTGATTTTTTCTTGTTGATTTTTTTGAGTTCTAGATAGATTCTGGTTATCAGCCCTTTATCAGATGTGTAGAGAGCAAATATTTTTACCAGACTTTAAGCAAAGTTCCCCTTTCTTCATATCCTCTCCAACATTTGTTATATTTCATCTTTTTGATAATAACAATTTTAACAAGTGTGAGTTGATAGCTCATTGTGGTTTTAATTTGTATTTCCCTGATGATTAGAGATGTTGAGAGTATTTTCTTAAATCTATTAGCCATTTGCATGTATTCTTTTCAGAAATGTCTGTTCAGGTCCATTGTCTTTTTCTTTTTTTAAATTGGGTTGTTTTATTACTATTGAACTATTTGAGTTTTTTATATATGTTGGATATTAGCCCTTTATCAGATGTATGGTTTGGAAATATTTTCTTCCAGTCTGGAGGTTGTTTCTTTACTCTATTGATTGTTTCCTTGGTTTTGCAGAAGTCTTTCAGTTTGATATAATCCCATTTGTCTATGTTTGCTCTGGCTGCCTGTGCTTTTAGGGCCCTAGGCAAGAAATCATTAAACAGATCAACGTTATGAAGATTTTCCCCTATGTTTTCTTCTAGTAGTTTTACAATTTCAGGTCTTATGTTTAAACCTTTAATCCATTTTGAGTTGATTTTTTTGTACATGGTATGAGATAAGAATCTAATTTCATTCTTCTGTATGTGGACATCCACTTTTCCCAACACCACTGATTGAAAAGATTGCCTTTCCCCATTGTGTTCTTGGTACATTTGATGAAAATCAATTGACCATAAATACTTGGGCTTATTTCTAGGCCTCCTATCTTGTTCCATTGATCAATATGTCTGTTTTTATGCCAGTACTATATTGTTTTGATTACAATAGCTTAATAAAGTATATTGAGATTGGAGACTGATACCTCCAGCTTTGTTCTTTTTGTTCAAGATTCCTTTGAATATCTGAAGGCTTTTATGGTTCCATATAAATTTTAGGATTGGGTTTTTTTATGTTTGTGAAAAATGACTTAAAATTTTGATAGGGATTGCATTGAATCTGCAGATCACTTTGGGTAGTGTGGGCACTTTAACACTACAAACTTTTGTAGTTTTCAGTGTATAGGTCTTTCTCCTCCTTTGTTAAATTTATTCCTTTGTGTTTTATTCTTTGTAGTTACTGTAAATGGGATTGTTTTCTTGATTTTTTTTTTTTTTGACAGTTCATTACTAGTATATAGAAACACTACCGATTTTTCTATATTGATTTTGTACTCTGTAACTTCACTGAATTCATTTATTAGTTTTAGGAGTTTTTTGGTGTAGTCTTTAAGGTTTTCTATATGTATGATCATGTCATCTGCCAACAGAGACAATTTAAATTTTTCCTTTCCAATTTGGATGCCTTGTATATCTTTCTCTTCCTTAATTGTTCTGGCTAGGACTTCCAGTATTATGTTGAACAGAAGTGGCAAGAATGGGCACCCTCTTCTTATTCCTGTTCTTAGAAGAAAAGATCTTTTAAACTTTTCACCATTGAGTATGATTTTAGCTGTGGGTTTGTCAAACATGACCTTTACTGTGTTGGGTTACATTACTTCTATACCTAATTTGGTGAGAGTTTTTGTCACAAAAAGATGTTGAATTTTGTAAAATTGTTTTTCTGTATTTATTGAGATCAGGTGTTTGTCCTTCATTCTGTTACTGTGCTGGGTACACAGGGGCAGTCCTGGAGCCTGGGCTCAGAGCTGGGATCTACGAGGTCTGCTGGAGTGTGCCTCCTGGAGGGTGTTGCCACAGAGACTGGCCTGGAACTGAGCAGGCCTGGAGCCTGTGTGCATGGGTACTGGCCACCTGGTGCCTGAGGTCAGAGGTGCCAACCTGGTGCTGGAGCAGGCCTGAAGCCTGGGGCTGCGTGGGCTTAGCAGACTTTGGGCTGATGTGGAACCTGGAGCAGGCCTGGAGCCTGTATATGCATGGGCTTTCCCGGAGGCTGGGCCCATGCGTGCTGGCTTGATGAGTAGAGATGCAGGGACTGGCCTAGCGCTGGGGCATGCCTGAAGCCTGGCACTTCTGGGGCTGGCCTGTACCTCTGGCAGGCCTAGAAACTGAGTCTGCAGGGCAGGCCTGGAAGTTCAAGTCTGTGCAGGCTGGTCTGGAGGCTCAGTTCAGGAGTACTGGCTTGGAGTCTGTGGTCATAGGGGCCTGCCCAGCACTAGCTTTTACTGGATCCCTGTTGTTGGGATCCAAGGCAAAGTCTGGTGATCACTTCCCTCTCCTTCCTCAAAATGAAGGGCATCTCTCTCCATGCTATGCTGCCTGGGGTTGGGGGAGAGGTAATACAGTAATGTAAAACTGTCATTCCTACCCATTTCAATGTGTCTTTTCTGTGCTACATCCAGTGCTGTATTCTCTCACCTGGTGTCCTTAGCTCTTATGATGATATTTTTGTGCATGGATAGTTGTTCAAATTGATGTTTCTGCAGATGGACAAGCACTGGAAAGTCATATTTTATCATCTTGCTGACATCTGGACCCTATCATATTTCTTAGAGGGAAAAATCCTAATGAATCCTATTTTTGCTTTCCACTTGAATTAAGAACCTACTATGCTGAGGGCACTGTGATAATCTCTGTTGATAAAAAGGTAATGAATATACAAGCATTCCAAATAAATTATGTAGATAATCTACCCTAAAACAGGGGGCCATAACTCCTCAGTCCTTAAGTGTAGGCTGCACACAGTGGCTTCCTTTTAAAGAGTATAATGTGAAGGAGGAGAAAAAGAGTAAATTTACAATGGAAAACCTGACAAACACTACCTCAGCCAGTTGATTAAGATTAACATCAACAGTGATAAATCATGTTGCTAGTAGGTACCTTTGATATAATGTGATGAAAACGGAACTTTACCTCTATAGTCTTTCTCCCCCAAACCCATAACTCCAGTCTTACCATGAGAAAAACATCAGACAAATTCCAATAGAGGGGCATCCTATAATATATCTGATCAGTACTCCTCAGAACTGTCACAGTCATCAAAAACAAGGAAAGTCTGAGAAAGTGTCACAGCCAGAAGCCTAAGGAGACATGACTATTAAATATAATGTGGTATCCTAGATGTGATCCTGAAAAAGAAAAAGGACATTAGGTAAAAACTAAGGAAATCTGATGAACTATGGACCTCAGTTAATAATTGCATCAATATCAGTTCACTAATTTTAACACATGTATCATACGGAAGATGTTAATAACAGGGGAAATTGTGTGTATGTATGTGTGGGGAGTATATTGGAATTCTCTATACAGTTGACCTTTGAACAACATGGGTTTGAGCTGCAAGGGTCCACTTATAGGCCGATTTTCTTTCACCTCTGAGACAGCAAGACGAACCCCTTCTTCTCCTCTTCCTCCTCAATCTACTCAATGTGAAGACACAGGATGACGACCTTTAAAACGGCCCACTTCCATTTCATGAATAGTAAATACATTTTATGATTCCTCATGATTTTCTTAAAAAAATTTTCTTTTCTCTAGCTTATTTCATTGTAAGAATACAGTATATAACACCTATAACATACAAAATATGTGTTAATCGACTGTTTATTTTATCAGTAACGCTTCTGGTTAGCAGTAGGCTATCAGTAGTTTGGTTTTGGGGGAGTCAGAAGTTACACGTGAATTTTCAACTTCTCAGGAAGTTGGGCCCCTAACCCTGTGTTGTTCAAGGGTCAACTGTATTATCTTCTCAATTTCTCTATACATCTAAAACTGCTCCTTGTTGTAGATGGAGGCTGTCAAAAAAAAAAATAAATACAAATATTCTAAAAAATAGTCTATTTAAAAAATTTAAAAAAATGTGAATGAGTTATCTCTGTCTTCCTACACTTCAGTTGAAGAGAGACTAACACCAGAAAAAATTATAGTGACGTAAATGCTAATATATAGGTTCAGAGAGTATGGGAGCCCAATCAAAACCTTCAAGAGAAATTATAATCTTTTCTACTAAATCGTATCTTAAAACATTCGGAACTCCAGTAGCACCCAGCAAGTACCTTGCTCAGAGTTGGCATTCAAACATCCAGGAGAATGATGAGGAAGACAGCTCCTTATTGTGAAATGACCTAGATGTGGTAGACATAAATAATTACAGATAAGTGAATGAAGGTTAACTACTCCCTCTACCACCTTCTTAACAGGTGAAAATAAGTTTCAGTTCAAATTTTGCCATCTACATCTTTATTACACAAACGTCTGTTTTGGATGCCCAGTGAAATCCCGGGGATATATCCTTTTATGTGCTTCAACTACACTTTACGTGAAAGGTCTTCTTGGGAGACAATAGAGGGAGAATTGTTTCCCTAAGAGTCAATGGTAGGCCAACAGAATCATTATAATTTTTTTTAAAAAGCTGGACACAACCATTTTCAAAAGCTGTGGTCCCCAACCTAGGGACTGGCAGCAGAGCTCTACCACCCCCATGAAACTTAGGAAAGGGGGGCACAGCAGGAGGTGAGCCATGGTGAGCCAGGGAAGGCTTCATCTGCACTTATAGCCACTCCCCATGGCTGGCATCACCGCCTGAACTCTGCCTTCCCCATTCCCCTCTCCAACCTGGAAAAATTGTCTTCTGTGAAACCAGTCCCTGGTGCCAAAAAGTTGGGGATCACGGTCTTAAAGGACTCTATTTTGAAAGGTAAAGGGTGAAAGGTCACTAAATATTTATTTCTGGCTCATATATAATATAAATGATAAGTATCTTTAAAGTATTTTAGTCAACATCATTGATTTCACCCATGAAATGAGAATCCATTATTAAGATCTACCATGCCAACGAACAGAATCCCTAATGTGGAAAAGTTAAGCTAGCAGAAGCTGTAGCACCAACAGCCTTAGGAGTGTGACCTTTTAAATTTAAAGCTAGCTGACCACCCTTGCAGTGCGAATTCCTGATTAGCGCAATATGAGGGCTAAATCTACCAATCACGCACTTTTATACTACTAAGAATGCTGAACTTTTTAAAATTTAACTGCAGACACCATACCACTCTTTTTCTCCAAGTTATCTTGGTGTTATGTCATTGGTAGTCAGGTTTTAATCCTGAGTTTTAATCCGAACCCTGCCACTGTGAGACCTTGGGCAAATCACGCTACTCCCCTGGATCCTGGTTTACTCCTCTGAAAATGAGGGCACTGGGTTAGGTCTCTCTTGTTCTTTCCATCCATATAATCTATGAGCTAGCTATGTTTTAGCTGATGCAGAGAAAAACCATAAATACACATGCAGAGACACTAGCTTTTATTCTTTCGAGGGTCAAATTATATACACCATAAATATTAGCCGCTTTGAGTTCAACCGTTAGCATTAGCCAAGTATGTTTAGCATTCCACCCGCCCACCTCCACCCCCACTTTTTTTTTTTTTTACATCTTTCAGTGTTGTACGCTGTATAAAGGAAGCTGTAGGTATTAGCAATATTAGCAGAGACTTAACTTGTAACAGTAAAAAAAAAAAAAAAAAAAATCCCCAAGGTGAAAATACCAACCACTGAGTGGGAGCAATCACCTCGTCAGTTCTCCGACCTACTAACTCTGTCTGCCTTCTATCAGGGCTGGTTTCAGAGTGGATGATGCTCTCAGCTCTGCCTTAAAACGCGGCAAACCTAAGTCATGTTTTCAACAGCAGTCACCATATTTCCTCACATTTCCCATTTGGTCCTTTGAAAAACCCCAAATGTAGCATTTTCTTTTAAAATTTCCTTGAATGATTCTTTAAGCTCCAGGCATATGTGGGGACGTTCCAGGTACCGCGCCACACTGCTCCCTCGTCCTCCTTTCAAAAAGAAGCCGCGGAGCTGGGGGCGCGCACCTGAGCGGCCCGGGCTCCCCAAGCCAAAGAGGGCGCGGGAGGGCAAGGCGCGGCCGGGCTTCTGCCCCGCACCGGGCGCGGGCTGCCGAGGGGCCGGCAAGGAGGATGGTGTGCGCCAGCCGCCTGACCATCACCTCGCGCCTCGCGTGGGCATGTTTCGCTTCAGAAACCCCAAGTCGTTTTAGGCTTCGCGGTCCTTCCCCTGGGACGAATCGCTGGTCCAGCCCCAGGGTCTCCTCCGCTCCACCCCAGACGGCCTTCGCTGCCCTCCTGCCTCGCGCGCGTCCTTTCCCCAGCCTCGGCCGCGCGCCCAGGTGTCCCCGCACCCCTCATCCTCTCCGGCCCGCGTCTCCCGGCCTTGCGGTCTCCGGCGCCTCTGGCCGCGGGCCCTTCCTCCTTTCCCCACCCAGCCCCGCCCAGCCTCCGCCGCGCCGGGGCTCCCGGCCGAGCCTCTCCTCCCACCTCCGTCCCCCACGCCCCTCCCCAAGAAGTGCTATTTTTAGCAAATCCTCAGCGCGCCGCCGCCCGCTCAGCTCGCAGCTCGCAGCCGCCCGCTGCCGCCCTCCAGAGCTCCCCCCGCGCGGCGGCGGCGGCGGCGGTGGCGGCGGCGGCGCGTCCTGCACATCGCTCAGCGCGCACCGAGCCTGCCCCGCCGCGCCCGCCGCTCTCGCCGCCGTCTCCTCCTCCGGCGCCTGCCGTGGCCGGCAAGTCCCTGCCGTAGGAACAGCGGCGGTCCTCGAGTCAACTTTCAAGCCCCCTTTTGCTTCCTGCCTCGCCATTCTCTTCTCCTCCTCGAAAGATGGCTGTTTGGAGAAGGGGGAGAAGTTAGGAGGTCGCCGGCGCGGAGCGAAGGAGGGCACGACAGCCTCAGCAGGAGCGGGCGGAGGTGAGTGGCGCCACAGCGGGGTCCCCAGCTGGTGTTGAATTGGGGGCCACCGGTCCTCCGGATGCGCCGCTGCAGTCCCTGCTCGGGCTCCCTGGGCTAACGGCATCTCCGTCCGGACTCTGATGCCACTTGCCTTGCATCTCGCAACCCAGAGATTGGTGGGTTTGAGGGAACCTTTGCCAGAAGTTGGGTGCTAGGTGATCTTTTTGGTGCAGACCCTGGCGTTTGGCGAGGCAAACCGAGGCGAGGGGTCGGTGGCATGATTCTCCCCCGCCCCCAAATACACACCCAGTTTATCTCCGAGCCGAGCTGTGAATGAAAAGTTTGTACTGCCAACGTGTTGCTTGAGGGGAGCAATGCTTAAAGGGGGTACCTGTGATGTTTTGTGGGGACTTCAGTTTCAAGTCTCCACGTCGGAATACTGGGTTTTAAGAAAAGTTCAGGAGGCTGGGGGATGGGAGATAAAGCAGTTCCTTGGCTAGAGGAAGGAGAATCGTAAGCTTACTGAGGTAAACGGGTTTAACTGAACGCCACCCGAGGGTGTCACGGTGGGGACTAGAGAGCGCGGAGGACGGGGGCGTTCCCTGAGCGCCTGGCTGGCAGCGTTTGTTTGGCTTCGACGCCGTCGCCCGCTTGTCCGCAGCGAGAGGTGCTGGTGTCAGGCCTGTGTGTGGTGTCATAGAGTGGGACCGAGCCGCCTCCCAGATCCGCGGCGCGGTTGTCAGGAGAGGTGGCCTGCGACGGGGAGCTGAGGACGCGGTTCCTGTGATGTGGACTTGGAAAATTCTCTAGTGAGTCTCCTATGCTCTAATTTCGGGAGGAGCTGTCGTTTGTTTTTTCTGCCGGGAGGTGTGTGTCATCTCGTAAAAGGAACTTTTAGATGAACGATAGCATTTTGGAATTCTGTGAGAAATGAGGTATCTGTGTGTGTGTAAAATACGGGAATAGGGTAAGAAGGGCTGAAAAAGTTTAACTTCTACCAGAAAAGAAAGTGAAGAGTTAATTTTTTTTCCTCTCAAAATGGTATAACAATGCGTATCCAGCTGAATACTCTTGATGTGCTGAGATTGCTCATGAAGAGTAAGATTTAAGAATTACAAGTATTCGAAGCACAGTCATGTTTTCAAATCTTGCAGGCATCATTGAAATCTAGGAAAGAGGGAGTAAATACATGGAGAACCAATGTTAAAGAAAAAATAATGGGAAAGCAAACATTTTGACATTTGAAAAGGTCTGTATGTTATTTTCTGATGCCCCAGTAATCTTTTAAATCCTGTAATTAACAACAGCACAGCATAAGTTGCAGTTAATAAATTAAAAATCATGTTTAAAGGGTATCTTTTGAACTTCTCTTTGGTACTTCGATATTTATTACAGAAATTGTTGTGACTGAAAATTTGTTGCTTAATGTATTTGACTTTTACCACAGATATTTAGTACTCCTTATCTTTTTAAACCACTGTTCCAGTTTAATCACCCAAACATCAAATTACTGACATTCCTTCTGGGAACCGTTCATATTTAAGGTGCTTAATCAGAGTATTGTATTTCTGAAAGAAGGTAATTTGGTCAGTTGTAAAACTTGCTTGTAATTTATTCTCATCCATTTTGTTTGAATGGGCCACATCTCAGGAAGAGCAACATTTTCTTGGAACGTGTCATTTTCTGTGTGGGAAAAAGCTAATGTTTTCATATATGTTTCAGCTACAAAACGGGTGCATGGTTGCTGGGAATCCTGAGTCTGACCTTTGATAGGCTGCCAGCCAGAGAGAGAGAATGCATTCCCAGCTCTGCTTCTGAACTGATAATCTTCACTACAGAGTGGACGTGATTAGATGCACATAAGGTTGTGCAGAAGGAAGTTAATAGTTTTAAATTAAGTACCAGTTTATGGGTAGGAGACAGATTTTTTTTTTTTTTTGCCCTGGTCTTCCTGTTTCTCTGCAGTTCAGCCTCTTGGACTGGCCTTTATTGGAAAGTCAGACTAATACTTTGACTAGAGTGTTTAGTGTACTAAATTGCTGCCTTCTGAAAAAATATTGTTGGCTCTTCTGAAATTAAAAGGTAGTTTTTATACATGATTTTAGATATTTATGATTTTTTTGTGGCCAAATTAACTATGACCATTATTATAGTAGAATGAGTTGCTTTATGAAGTTGCTGTCACTATATATAAATAATTAATTATTATATATATTTAAGATAGAGATTAACTCTATTTGAGGTTTTAAAGAGTTTTAAATCTTAAGGCCAACTGACCAGATAAAAATTTGTTCAATTAACTAATCCAAATGATACCCTTAATTCAGATTTTTATTACCATCTGCATGTAGGTTTAAATAGCTTTTATTTCTTTTTATTAGAATTACTTCTTTTTTGAATTTGTTTAAATATTACAACATATTATAATTTGTACCTGCTCAGTAGGGAAGGTGTAGGTTATTCTTAAATAGAGATATGGAGAAATAGCTAACAAGGAGAGCCATTTGAGAAACATATGGACATCATAAAATCCTTCTGTATGTAGCATCTGTACCTTCTCATTAGTGAAATATTGTAGTTATGGACATTTTTTGTTATTACATCCAAATGTGGCTTTTTATTTTTGCTTCAATGGATTTTTTGTTTGTTTTAAAATGTAGTTTATATTAACATTTAAGTTGGTAGGGGCTTTTATGCTTGAAGCCTTTTTCTTTCAATAAAGAGAGAAAATACTTAATTTTAATACTCATACTTAATTTTCATTGCACACATCCGCAGATTATACAACTGTTTTCTAGCTTATTGTTATAACTCTTACATTTCTTGATGATTCCTCAAAACATTTGAGAGATAAGTAGAGTGACATATTGTTCTCATTTTAGGAAGGAGGCAGCAGGTACACCAGTAGACCCAAGGTTACGCAATAGTGAATCAGTGTGAAGCTGAGGATAACATCTCTATTTCCTGTATCTTAATTATAAGAGCAAGCTGCTCCTGTGGCTATCTTATGATAATTTAATAAATTTATAATTTCCTAGAGTTTTATAATGCTCGTCTTTATATATGTGCAGATCAGATTTTAAATCAGTCAATTAAGTCATAAGGGGAATGGGCCCTTACAGTTGCCTATTGATGGGGAGGGAACCGTGACTCTTATAGATAGTGCTGAAAAAATACGCACACACACACACACACCTCTGAGGGGTACTCATTCTTGCAATCAAGCCACAGCCCGCATATTGCTCTGCCCCCACTGGCCTTGCCTTATCAACCAACATATAGCCCTTTACTAATCGAACACCCTTGAGGCTTATCAGCACAGTCTTTGAAACTTGAGGATCATCAGCCTCACTGGCAAGAGAGCTCAGAACCTTGAAAAGAGAAAGTATTGACAGAGGATAGTAATGGAGTGCCCACTCCAGAGACCACCAGTATCAGTCAGGGATCATGTTCTGGGGGTCAGGACACCCTCTTTCTCTTATTAGCTCTGTTTCTTTGGCTGAACTTATAGATACCATAGTGAATAGAGGGCTTATGGAATTACTAGTCATTTGTGTCCATGTAGACCTCATGTCTGAATCAATCAGACTTTAAAAAAAGAGAAAATGGACAGCAACTTGTTCTTTTCCTTCATCCTGCGAAATCCTTTCTCCTCCAAACTTCACTAGAATTTTTCAAGATAACTGCCTACGTGATGTGTGGCCTCCAAAGTGATAGACTACCGATATTGCATTGTTACACTCAAAAGTGGACTATATTATGCAGGATGCAGAAGAAAGCATTGTAATTTCATAGAAAATGGTAATACATAATCGTATGCAAGCATTTTTGAATAAGCAGACAGTACTAAGAGCTTTCTATTGAAAAAAATATGTGTTACTGTCCCTTTTCCTAAATGTGTGGTTTATAGGAGCTCATTCAAATCATTTAAAATGTGAAATACTGAAAAGAAAGTTCAAGTGTGATTTCCTGTTTCCTGCAATGAATTCTGTTTAGAACTTCAAAGTGAAGAAAACTCCTGTCAATTCTTGCTGCACCAGAGAGAGTATAACATGCTGCTGGTGAGATTGAGGAGAATTCAGGTTGCTGGAAATGGTACTTTCTTCCCATTTCTCCAGAAGCTGTGATAAGAAGGAGATGGATATGGACTGGTCTAATTCGAGTGGAATAGTGATGATTGAAATTTGAAATGGCTACTAAAGGAGGGTAAGATTGGATAGACTATGTGTCACTTGAGGTATTCAGTAGCAAGTCATGGAAACTGACTTTACTTAATTTAAGCATCAAATAAATTTATTAGAGAATATTGACTGTATTTTTTTCTATTGCTGTGAAATTTAGCAGCTTAACACAGCACGCCTTTATCATCTCAGTTTCATTGCTCAGCAGTCCACACATAGCTCAACCGCGTCCTCTGTTCAGAGGTCTCATCATGTGTTGTCAGGGTTGCAGTCTCATCAGAGGATCAGCTGGGAAGAGATCCACTTCCAAGCTCCCTTGTATTGTTGGCAGAATTTATCTCCTTGTGGTTTTAGGACTGAAGACTCCATTTGCTGGCTGTCAGCCAGAGGTCACTCTCAGCCGTTAGAGGCCACTTGCTGTTCTTTGCTACACAGTAACCCCTCTCACAGGTACTCTTACACCATGGCAGCTTACTTTTTCAAAGCCAGCAAGGAAGTCTCTCTTACTCCAATCTGATGAGACAGAATCTTATATAACATGAGAATGGGAGTGACATCAGACTATACAAGGGCATGACTCTTTGGAGGTCAATTTAGGATGTGTGCATCACATTGACCAGCTCATAGAATCTTCCGGTAGAGTCAGAAGACCTCGCTTAGCAGCCACTCAATCAGAAACAAGGCTCTAAATCCCTTTGCAGAACCGATCCTCCGAGATACCTTTGCTGTCACTGCTGGCACACCAGCTTCTGTAGTGGAAGGTGGGCTCTGTCTTTTAAAGAGAGGATTCTCCCAATGTAATAATGGGGTCCCATAGTTCAAGGCCAAAAAGAATGACAGGTATCAGCTACTGAGGGAAAGAAGAAGGAAAAATGTAAGCAAATGATCGCTTACTGAAATGGTTTTGACCAGGATAGGCATGATAACCATCTGGAGATAAGATTGAATTGAAAAGTGGCTGGAGTTGTGTGACTCCTTGGAAAGAAAGCTCTTCCAGGATTTAGGAGAATGATGGTGGTGGGTCCCCATTTAGGAATGGTAGTGGTAAGAAAAGAGTAGAAGCCTTTTAAAAGGTGAATCACTAGCACTGAGAATTGACTTCATTAATCCCTAATATATGCCACATGCAAAAGGCTTTTAAGGGACTGATTCCACTAATCCTTGCAGGGAACCAGTGTTGTGATTTGGAGTCCTACAGCGTGGCTTCCCCTCATTTTATAGGGAGGGAGCAGAGCCAAGGACCACTACAGATCCACTGTGCTACATCTCTACATCTATGGCCCAGTGACTATGAGGTGCTATGTAGGGGATTGGGAGTGTTTATTGAACACAGCATGTTCTAAAGCACTTTGGAGGAATGATTTAATCTATTCTGTATCTGAAACTCTGGCAGCTTAGTTCCTATTTCCCTAGTTCCACCTCCCTTGACCCCCCCCCCCGCCCCCACAAAGGTATATGGAGTCTTCGAAAGGTTAAATATTTTGCCAAGGGTCATTCAACTAGGGGTTACATTAGGATTTGAATCCAAGTGTGATTCCAAAGCCCGCAGTGTTGTAGTAAGCATCTCATGCTCACAAGCAGTAAAAGAAGTTTCCGGAGCGAAAGCTGTTATTCCCATTGAAGTGAATGTCAGTGCTACAGTTGCTCTTGGGCTCCTTCACTCACCTTGAGAGAACTGGATACTGGAAGATGAGGGTTAAAGAGAGGAGTGAGAGAGTGTGCTGTATCATGCCTTCTTTTATTGTCCCAGCAGGAAGTCCACATTGTAGGTTTCTCTTAGATCTAAAAGTAAGAATGGGGAGTGGAGGCTGTACCTTTTTATTTCTACTTATCATTTTGGTTAAAATCAAAAGCTCTGTGTCTCCTTTCTTTCCTATATGTAGATTTCTACTATTAAATTAAATCAGGAAACATTATGAATTCTCATTGCGTCTTTGGCCATAGGGTTCTTTCTATAGCTTTTCAGTAGATGCCAGTGTTTTGATCTTAAAAAGTCTATTGAGACATTCTTCCTTTGTTCTTCTATTACTCAGTCCCTCTTTTTACTCTGTGGTGCCTCTGAATTCTATTCATAGATAGTCTACTTTCTTCTTCTGTTTTATGTACTCAAATCTCTTCTTTAAATGGATCTAGTTCCATTGATCAAAATCATTGGCCCAGATCCCCTTACTGCTCCACCGTAAAATACAAACTCAGTGTGGGACCCGGGAAATCGCTTCTATTTTCTGTTAATTTTACTGAGCTGTACTCTACATCCCAGCACAGTATGAGGAAGCCTTTAAGATTTTCCTGGGTAACTGATTCAAAATGTAAACATTTTAAACTGAATACCTCAAGGAAGCCCTCTGACTGGATTGTGTTATTAATCAATCAGGTACATACCTATGGACCACTCCACTGAGGCCAGGGCAATGGGGTTTTGTGGTTGCTCCATCTGGGTCTAGGTGTCTACCCTTCTGGAATAGTACTGTTAGCAAAGAGGGAAATTGCGAGCCACTCCCCCAGCCTGATTGGGTAGACTGTAATAATCCATTCCAGAGCATGCTGCAGCTGAGGAAATCTTGAAATAAACTTATTTCTTCATATAGATTTTAGATTTCCTATACCAGCTTAGGCCAGATTTGACTTTAAAAGCCCGAACTCCTTAGCGAGACACCAATTCTTTTGCAGTCTGCTCCTAGCTTATCTTTATTACCTTTACATTTTTAACTGTTGCCACTTCCTGCCTTGCACTCAGTAAGTGTTTAAGGATTTCAGTCCTAAGTTGGAGCTACCCAAGTGGCTTAGATTTTAGATAAATGGGTATGGCCAGCCTGAGAGAATAAATCAACAAATAAAGAAAAGTCAAGATAGGAGAAAGAGAGAGAGGGAGAGAGACAGAGAAAATAAGAACAGCATTTTAGTTTTTCAGTTCTTGCCACATTCTCAAGGCTGGTTCTACCACTGATTTTTCTGGAGTTATGTTACGTGAGCAGTAAGCTATCTATAAATTGAGTCTCTGTCTCTTGCAGTTGAAAGAGAACTAAATAGCACAGGTTTCTATCTGTGGTCATCTTAGCCAAAATCAGACTTTCATTCCACAGGGGTTCTATTCAGAGTATGCCCATTAGGAAGCTGTACCTTCTCTGCTCTACTTTTGCCCTAGGCCCAATGTATGTCTCACCTCTTTAGTGATGCTCCTCTGATGGCTGCAGCTCACCATGATCTTTCTTTTCTCTAAATTCCTGTAGTAGTTTAGAGTTATGGCTGTGTTTTCACAGGATTACAAATTAAGTTCTAGTATTAATTGAGAAAACCCATAATGAAAAGCTACTATAATAGTGAAGTCTTTAAAAATAATTTGCATTTTATTACCCAGAATAGCATCTTTATATTTTTAAAATGTAGTATTATAGTATATTTAATATATAGATCGATTCACATATGTATTTGTGGTCTCTTGGCAATTATTCTGTGGCCCCTAGAGATCCACGGTTCCCCATGCCTAATAGAAAGGAGGGCAGAGAAGATTCGGCTTCCTAATGGGCACCATTTCTAGATAAAACACCACAGGAAGAATGGGCTGGTTTTGGCTAAGACTACTGTCTGCACAGTGTGAACTTATTTTCATTAAACATTTTACTTAAGTATGTAGGAACATGAAAGATAAAAACTTTTGCTTATAGATTTCATAAATTATAAAACCAAAGCCAATGAACAAGTAAATATCAAATATAAATAACAGAACTGATGAAATTAAAAGAAACAACATCGACCTATGTGGCAAACGATACTGTATTGTTGTAAATATCATTGCCAGTGGTGGGTTTGAGTGTATAAAGATGTAGCCTCAGATTCTGTCCTTTTTAAATCTGTTTCTACATTTTATATCAGTATAATACAGAAAATGGCCTTTTAAAAGTAGATTAAAAACAAACAATACTAACTTCAAGCCTTTGTTTGCTGGTTCAGGGCATTCAGACTTTGCACACGACCAAAATTCTACCAGTAAATAATCCTCAAATGTCAGTTTTAATGAGATATCACCCAGGAAGTCTATAACATTTTTTTTTTTGTTCTCTTGAAAATGTGATTAGCATTGTGGAATTATTGAATTCTAAATCAAATGTGTAAGCCGTATCCAAAGATTGCTGAAATGGAGAACAGATTGTGTAGAAACTACACAGAGATAGGATGCGTGCATTATCTTCATACTCAACATGATGATGATTTTAACCACTATAATGCAGGTACTTTTGGATGCCTATACTACCATGTGTTCTGTAACGATTCAATTCATCCTCACCATTTCTTTGATTGGACTTTATTTGATTAGCAAACTGTATATTATTTTGCCTTCACTTTGTACATGCATGATTGAAAACACCAATGGCAAAAAACAGAATGAAAATTCGGTGGCAGTCTTTAGTTTTAAAATGATTATTCAGAAATTGATTAGAATAAATTTATATATATATATATATATTTATTTCAGATTTTCATCCTGATGAAATACCAAAATGGAAAAAAAATTCTATATCAAACTCATGGATCTCAGCTTGAAGTACACAGTTGCAAATGTTAATTTGCCACTAAAACATTTTACATCTTACTCCATGTTGTGTGTCATTAACTAGATTGTAAACTCCTTGGGGTCAGAGACTACATGCTTACTGTTTTTTGTCTTCTTCTATAGTACATTTCTTACAGTTGGTGCCTAGCAAGTGTTTGCTGATTGACCATTTCTTTATATGTTGTTATTTCCTATTACACTGTGATCTCCTTGAGGGCAGGGACTATTTTGTTTTACTGTGTGGTCTCTGAATGTTTAGCACAGCAACTCTCAGATGAGAAATGATCAGTAAATGTTCTGAATGAAAGTATGGGTAACTATTGGTTTTGTGTGTGTGTGTGTGTGTGTGTGTGTGTTCTTTGAGATCTCATCTCTTATATACAGGGCACTTCTAACAGTTGTTTTAGACCAGTGCTGTTCAGTAGAATTTCCCATGATGTTGGAAATATTCTATATCTGTGCTCTCCAATACTGTAGCTCCTAGGCACATGTGGCCTTTGAGCACTTGAAATTTACTTAGTGCAGCCAAGAGCCTGAATTTACTTTTATCTAATTTTAATTATTAAGTAGTCACATGAGGCTAATGAACAGCACAGGTTTAGATGATAAAGCCTCCATTCTCAGACTCATTTGCCCACATAGCCAATATTACTATATTTTTTGATTGTAATTAGATGTATTTATTGGATTTTGTTGTTATTGGATGGATGAAGTGAATGATATCACTTTAAAAAAACAGAGCAGTATATTCTACCAAGTTGGTTTCATTCTTTTCCTAAATAACCAGCAACACTGCATGTCATCTCTTTACTTACCCCACTGTCTGATTTGGTTTTTCATCATTTCTTTATTAGGCTAGAGGCCTGACACCTACTACTTTACCAAGTAAGTTTTATATACACCTTTGTCTCTTTTTTTAATGGCCCAGGTTTCTTTGCATTTGCTATTCTGTTTTAATCCTTTTCTTTCCTAATAAGCCATTTAAACTTTGATTATCTGCATTATTATTATTATTATTATTTTTAGAGACAGGGTCTTGGTCTGTTGCCTGGAGTGCAGTGGCCTGATAATGGCTCACTGTAACCTTGAACTCAGGGCTGAAGCGATGTTCCTACCTCAGCCTCTTAAGTAGCTAGATCTACAGGTGCATGCCACCACACCTGGCTAATTTTTAATTTTTTTTATAGAGATAGGATCTTGCTTGTTGCCCAGGCTAGTCTCGAACTCCTGGCCTCCCACCTTGGCCTCCCAAAGTGCTGGAATTACAGACATGAGCCACCACACCCAGCCAATATTATTATTATTAATACTGCTATCATTGTTACAATGTCTGGTGTTTGTGCTATGCTTGCCCATACTTGATATTATGTACTAATGTCTGCTGATATTCTGGGCAGATTTCAAATTTATCATATTTTAAAAAATGTCTTTGAATATTCCTTCTCTCCTATTGATTTCTTTATCTTGCCCTTTTAACCTTTCTGATACAGAAGAATGAAGAAGCATCAGATGCATTTAAACATATTTGAATGCAATTCTTACATAAGATGTAATCCCATGGTAACAAGTTTCACAGCTGTTGCCAAAATTCATGAAATCAATACAAGGACTGTCCATTTAGAAAGGCAGGAATTTCTTCCTGCAAGTGTCTGAGATCTTTTATGCAACTTGGGGGTGTGCTCGAGCAAGACTTTGATTACAATTTGTCATACATATATTGAACCTTGGTATTGGATACATTGTCTCATTTAATTCATACAATAATATTAAATGTAGTAATATGTAATGCAAATAAGTTGAAATAAGCTCTGCTGACAAGCAGAAATACTTTAGAATTATCCACTCATTTTCTATTTACTGCTACAGATTTAATAGGTGGCATATATGGCAGAATCTGAATGCACAGACTTCAGCATGGAAACTTACGTTTTGTTCATTCTTTTAGTCTAGCTTAGTAGTTCCCAAATTTGAATGTGCATCAGTATTTCTGTTCATATTGATATACACGAAAGACTGTTAACTATACTTTATGGACAAGTTAACTCCTTTTGCAAGGTAATATTGTCTATACTAGTCATTCATCTTGGAGCCTACCTTTTCCTCTGTACCCAAAAGATGCATCTCCTCTGTATTTCTCTGTTTCCACTTTCATTCCAGCACATCATTGCTCATTGAGAAAACTCGTAGATATGCTCATGAATAGGTTTCACAAATAGGAGAAAAATTCTTTAGCAATATATAGAATTTTATACTGTGAATCCCCAGTTGTGCTTTGATTTTATTATCACTTTCTTATGTCTCTTGATGGTGAGAAGTTAGTATTGCTTTGTTATCTTCTCCCCCAACCTTCTTTATAAAGTTTCTCCTAAAAAGCCCTAATGACATGAATTATACATTATGTTCATTTTTGGCAGGTTGGGGAAACAAGGAAGGGAACTTTCTTTTGTGACTCGTGCTATAAGTATATTTTTTAAATCTCCTACTTATGTATTTGACCCAATTTTTAAAAGTTACCTACATTAAAATAAAAATTAGATGAGGTTAGTATTACAATGAAACAATAGTTGTTTGCTTTTATTTATAAAGTTCAGCAAAGGCCATCGCCTAAACTTGTGAGTCAACTTGTAGTAAAAAGTAGTAAAGAAATTTACTACTTTTCCTCTAAGAACATCCTTTTCGATTTACTACCTTTTCTCTATGAAAATGAATATAATAAATTCAACTTCTATTTTCAAAAGCATAATGCTAAGACAACTCAAACCAAATGGGAAAGTATAGGCCAAATGGAATGGGATTTCAGAAGAGTGGCTATAGTTTTAATTTCACTGACTAGCAGATTTGAAATATTCTTGTGC